>NC_047084.1:380493667-380799425 GCF_902459505.1 Geotrypetes seraphini | reverse complement strand
GAGACCAGGTGAAGACCTCTGAAATTTCACCCATTTAAGCAGAAACAGGCCAATACGGATGGAGCCTAAAATGAATGCTGAAAAAGTAAAAATGGACTCTGACTAACAAACTCTAACAAACTGTCAGCTCTGAAAGATACTTCTGCTTTCTTGAAGGAAAGGTCAACCACAAAACACAGCTGGAAAGGAAGACACAGAGATTGATGTAAGAAATTCATCAAGAAACTGGGCTGTGCAGCGTAAGAACAAGGGATGTAAGGAAGTAAAAACTAACCACAGAGCTAAAAAACATTAGGCCAGGTGCTCGGAGGCGGGGCTTGGTATATTAACAGGACATTTAGGGGAAATCAGGGTAGAATTAAGAAATCATAAGGGGTGTGGTAACACAGTATCACTCATGTTAACCAATCATTAGATTAATAAATGAGATAATAAATATGATTAACCAATGAAAATGTGAAATGTAACATGCATCAAGGTGGGCCAGAGTTGTCAGAGTCCTATAAAAGAGGGCTCCCGGGACCAGAGCTTCAGAACTCTTTGGAAGTTCTCCATCAGTCTGGCCAGCCTGATGTATGCTCTGTATGCTGCGTGATTTGTTCCTGTAAGCTACCATTTGATTATTAAACTCATAATGTTTGAACCAGCATAAAGGGAGTCGAGTGGTCTGTCTGTGAAGGCCTAGGGTCTTCACTTTATGTCTCTTTCTCTCTCTCTCTTTCCTTGGCCGCTGCCTGTGTGTCTTTCTATCTCTCTCTTTGGCTGCTGTCTGTCTTTCTATCTCTTTCTCTCTCCTTGGCTGCTGTCTTGTCTGTCTCTTTCCTTCCCTCTCTCCCATTACATGCCTGCACCCCGCTCCCCTTCCTTTGACCGCCTCCCCCCCCCCGCCCATCCCATCCCCTCTGCGGTAGCGCCACCAGCCTCTAACAAATCCTCATCCTCGATCCGGAAATTCACCCAGAGGGGAGAGTGGAGGCATAGGAGAAGGCTGTGCGACCACGGAGTGGCAGTAGTTATGGCCTTCCCTCCCCTAGCTCCGTAGCTCGGTCGCTATCACTGCCTCCTCTCCCCGATGTCAGCTCCAAATGTGCGCACGCGCCACACTCTGCAACATTTCTCTGCCGACCACAGAGCGACAGACGCACAGAGCCACAAAAATTGAAGTGCACATGTGCGCTAAGGGTATTATTTTCTTAGATGTCCAATGTGACACGGAGAAGAGGACATGGACTGAAGCTAAGGGGGGACAAGTCCAGGACAAATATTAGGAAGTTCTGCTTCACGCAACAAGTGGTGGACACCTGGAATGCTCTCCAAGAGGAGGTTATTGCGGAATCCACCGTTCTAGGATTTAAAAGCAAACTAGATGCACATCTCCTTATGAGAGGCATAGAGGGATATGGGTGACTAAAATTACGCTAGGTGTACACCTGGCTGGGCCTCCGCATGTGCAGTTCGCCGGACTTGATGGACCGAAGATCTGGTCTGGAGATGGCAGTTCTTATGTTCTTATGTAGTCCAAGTGCCTTGGATACGAAAGCTGTGTAGGTGAGCTCCCTATCCAGACACTGATGCATCTGTCATTAATATCATGAACATGAAATAGAAGGCTCCTGGAGAGGTTTGTTGGGTTTAGTCACCACTGCAGAGACTGACAAAGAAGCAAAGGGGCTGCGTTGATGGAAGAGCGAATCTGTAGCCTGAGACCAATGCAAGGCAAATGGGGATCCCTGAGATAAAGACAGGCAAATGGGGTAACATGAACCATGGACACCATGTGTTCCAATAAGAACATAAGAAATGCCTGCACCAGATCAGACCTGGGGTCCATCCAGTCCGGTGATCCGCACACGCTATACTGTGATGGTTTGTTGAGTAGACATTTGGTTGTAAAGGCAAATTAGAGTGACGAGTCTCTGTTGAGGTAGATAAGCACAAGTCTGAGTTGTAGCTAACAACGCCCCTATAAACTCTAGTATCTGTGTTAGTTGTAGATGGGATTTCTGGTAGTTGACTGAAAATTTTAAAAGCTCTAGAAGATGGATGGTTGAGGTCATTGCTATCTGAGTAGCTTCAAGTGAGGATGCCTTTATCAACCAGTCATCCAAATAAGGGAATACATGAAAGCCCTAAGAGCGGAGTGTTGCAGCTACTAAAACTAAACACTTTGTGAATAATCTGGGTGCTTATGCTAGGACAAAGGGTAGCAGCCTGTATTGGAGATGATGCACTCCTATCTGAAAGCACAGGTACTTTCTGTGGGTTGGAAGAATGGGGATATGCCTGTATGCTTCCTTGAGATCCAGAGCAAAGCCAGTACTTCTCTAGAAGGATATACAAGGTGCCTAGGGATAGCATCCAAAACTTCTCTTTAACTAAATACTTGTTGAGGGCTTGGAGATTGAGAATCGGTCATAGACCTCCAGTCTTCTTTGGTATGAGGAAATATTTTGAGTTGAGTCCCCTGCTCCTCTATGGAGGAGGTACTGGTTCGATGGCTTTCAGCTGTAGGACAGCTGAGAGTTCTTATTGAAGAAGTGAGGTTTACTTGAGTTGAAAGACTATTCACTTGGAGGCTCTTCATGGAGAAGAGCACAGCCCTCCTTAATCACTTGTAAAACCTAGTTGTTTGTTGTGATAAGAGTCCCAACGGTGATGGTAATGGGTCAATCGACCTCCAATGTGATGAGGAGGGGTTTGAGATGGAAGAACGTGACTAGGCTCTGGATGAGCAAGTCAAAAGAACAAAGTAGACTTCTCTTGAGGTTAAGATTGAGGTATCTGTGAGCACTGTTGTTGTCTAGGGTGCTTTTGTGGAGGAGCCCTAGAGGTAGAGGTTGGCTGGTTATAGCACCGCTTTTAAAACGATGACTGGTATCTAAGGTTATATTTATTTAATTAGTCTTCTCTCCCTTTGTCCCCAAAGAGCTCTGAGCGGGTTACAGGTTAAACATACATAATTTCAGTACAAGTTTACAATACGAGTTTTTATCCTAACCTGTCACTTACTAGGATCTAATATTAATATACATAATATACAGTTTACCAATTACAATTTGCCATAGTTATCCTTACAGTGCAAGGTTTTCAGTACAAGTTTTATCCTAATTTAACACACAGATAGTTTAAATGTTAGATTAGCCATAATTACAGAGAAGATTTTACAATACAAGTTTTCCTTATGTGACACATACTGGTTCTGATACCAATATACATTTCTTTGTAGTCCATCGGTCAAGGGCAGGGGTTTAGGTGAAGAGACCTTCAAGGGATCTGATCTGCAGGGGCAGTAGATTCCAGTGGCTTGGTATGAAGTGGGAGTAGGACTGTCAGATGGCAATTTGCAGTCGAAGGGCACGACCAGGGAGTGTTTTGAGGCATATTTTGTCCCGGAAGCAGCAAGAAACCTGAGGCTTTGAAGATTTGATAGAAGAAAGAGTAGTCATGCTTTGCTCATGTCTGGTAATCTTTTGTGGGTCCTCTTCGATTCTGTCCCAAACAATTCATCACCAAAACAGGGAATATTCGCTAGATGGTCCTGAACATTAGAGTTTAGATCAGACACGCACAACTAGGCTTGCCGACACATAGCTATGGATAGTGCTGAAGCCCTAGAGATAATATCAAAGGCGTCAAACACTGATCTGGCCATGAACTTTCTAATTTCAAGTAGATTGTGGGTAGTATTTTGAAATTCTTCAAGTTGGTCTCCCAGAATGTACTGTTCATAATGTGATAATTGTTGAACTAACTGTTTAAAGTAAAAAGTCATGAAGAAATTGTAACAGAAGATACGACTGATTAACATAGTATTCTGGTACAGTCTGAAGCCAAACTTGTCCAGGGTATGGCCTTCTCTCCCTGAAGGAGTACTGGCATATGTCTTGGTATTGGAGGATTGTTTTTAGAGAAGACTCAACTAAAAGGGAGTGATGTTGAAGTTGAGGTTTGTCAAATGCTGAGCATGACTGGACTCTATACAGGGAGTCTAATTTTTTTGGTGCCACAGGATATAAGTGCAGAGGTGTTTCCCAGTTTTTAAACATAGCATCCCTCATTAAGTTGTGAAATGGAAATTTCAGATAATCTTTGGGGATTTCCTCAAAGTCCAAGGCATCAAAGATTTCAGCTCTCAGCTCGGATTCAGATTCCATTTTAACTGGTAGAGCATGCCCCATCTGATGAATGAATTTTGTGAATGATAAGCTCTCTGGTGGAGACCTTCATCTAGGTGGTGGAGGAGAGGGATCTGAAGAAATGTCATAGGATTCTGGTGCAGAGAGCTCTGGATCAGAATAAGTGTAATCTGAAAGATCTGAATTAATGTCAGCCCTCCTGGGAGATGTGCTATGTCTAGAGTAGTGGTCTCTGGATTTAGAAGGACGATTATGAGAAGACTTCTGACTGTGGTGTCTGGAGGAACTTCTATCTGTTTCTCAGTACCGTTTAGTTGTGGAGCGTGAAGTACTGCGGAGTCATGGCAAACAAGACCTCTGAGTTGTAAGTGGTTCAGTACTGGGATCCCTCGTGGAGTGATGCTCGGGCTGGGTTGGTACTGATGGAGCCAAGGGAGGAACAAAGACCAATTGCACTTATAGCATAAATGCCAGCTCCCTCTGGAGTAGCTCTTTCATTTGGTCAAGTAAAGATTGCACCAGTACCACAGACGTTGTCGGTACAGTCAGTACAGCCAGTGCTGCAGGGTGTCGAGGCGTTGGTAACCTCAATGAAGAGGCACACCTCTGAGGAGACACCAACTGCAGAGAAGGAAATCTTGACTTCTTATGTCAGCGCTTGGCGTGCATCAACTTACTTGATGCTTGAGAAGACGTCGAAGTATGTGTAGTTGGTGAGGCATAAGAACACTCCTTAGCATTTTTAGGATGTGAAGAAGCTGGTGGTACCGGAGCCAACACTAAGCGGAGTATTTTTGCCAATGTTGACACCAATGCTTCCAGAGAATAATGTTTAGACATTATCGGTGAAGAAGACATTGCCGATGCTGAGAAAGACCTGAATAGCTTTTCTACCAGGACATCTTAGTACAATCAGAGAAGGTACGCAGTCCGGTCCCGATTCCGGGTGCGCCTTCACGAAACCACACAGCCTGCGCTCTACCCCTTAGCGGACAAACCCAGGGTGAGTTAGCTCCCAATCCTGAAACCCTGATCCGACCTGCAGGATGTCCAGGGGTTTACTGCAGTGGCAGGGAACCCCCCAGAAGCAGAAAATTTTATAAAAAGTTTGCGATCTCCCACTAAAGGATGTCCCCGCAGGGTGAATCCGCAGCACTAGGGCAAGACCTGTGCCAAATATCAAATTAATAGACTAGAATTTAGGAAAATAAAACATAAGCAGAAAAGATGAGCCTCTACATCAAGGCTGTAGGAAACGAAACTGAGATTCCAGGGGAGTGTCACAGGAGATGACCACAGGAGGAGGGGTTAAACATTGGTTTTGAGTTCCCTACAGATCAGGGCTGGAAGGGAATGATAACCCTACCGTTCAGCCTACAGAGGAATTATACAAGAATTAGTACTATTATGGGGGTAGGGTCTGGGGCAGGGATTGCAGGGCTCCCTAAACAAAAAAAGTGTACACTGCCTACGAGAAGCCCGATAACTCAAACACATTTGTTTCCTTTTTACCTACCGCCTTCTTTTTTCTCTCGTCATTCATGACCTTCTCTCTTCAGCAGTGAAGCAAATCTGGGGAAAAAAATATTCAACTATGAAAATCATCACAGCAACAAAGCGACACTGAAGTCAACCCAGCAAAGATTGCCAAAACCTTTTTTATAAATTAGTAGGATTGCACACAGTACATTCTTTAATATATATATTAAGAACATAATAATTGCAATACTGGGACAGACTGAAGGTCTATTAAGTCCAGTATCCTGTTTCCAACAGTGACCAACCCAATTCCAACAACTTTTCCTTAATTTCCATAGGAATTCTTCACTTTCTGTCATGGCTCCTACTCTAGAATTATTTGCCTTTTTATCTCCGTTCAGAAAAATCATTTGTGACCTTCAAGGTACAATTAAAGGCATACTACTTCTGCTTGGCCTTCTGTTCTTAATTTATTTCACTTTGATGGCAACTTTCCCAAAAGTTGCATACCTGGATTTATGAAATCAGTGTGGGCAGAAAGCACAGTTACTTACCATAACAGATGTTATCCAGGGACAGCAGGCAGCTATTCTCAACATGTGGGCGACATCATCCACGGAGCCCGGATGCAAACAGCTTCGCAAGCAGACTTGCTTGAAGAACTTTAGAAAGTTCACGACTGCTGCACCGAGCATGCGCGAGTGCCTTCCCGCCCAGTGCAGAGCGCGCCTCTCTCCTCAGTTCAGATAGCTAGCAGAGAAGCCAACCAGGGGAGGTGGGTGGGTTGTGAGAATAGTAGCCTGCTGTCCCTGGATAACACCTCTGTACTTTATCCCAGGACAAGCAGGCAGCCTATTCTCAACTTGTGGGTGCCTCCAAGCTAACCAGAATGGGATGGTGGGAGTGTTGGCAATTCGGGAGAATAAATTTTGTAATACTGCCTGGCCAAAATGGCCATCCCGTCTGGGAAAAAACATCCAGACAATAATGAGAGGTGAAGGTATGAACTGAGGACCAAGTGGCTGCTTTACAGATTTCTTCAATAGGAGTAGATCTAAGGAAAGCTACTGATGCTGCCATGGCTCTGACTTTATGGGCTGTGACTTGACTCTGTAGATATAGTCCAGCCTGAGCATAGCAGAAAGATATGCAAGCAGCTAACCAGTTGGAGATGGTGTGCTTGGAAATCGGATATCCCAACTTGTTTGGATCAAAGGAGACAAAAAGTTGAGGAGCAGATCTGTGTGGCTTAATCCTTTGCAAGTAAAAAGCCAAAGCACGCTTACAGTCCAGAGTATGAAGAGATGTTTCTTCAGGATGAGAATGAGGCTTTGGAAAAAACACTGGAAGTACAATGGATTGATTGAGATGAAATTCTGAAACCACTTTAAGTAAGAATTTTGGATTAGTACGGATGACTACCTTGTCATGATGGAATACTGTGAAAGGTGGGTCTGCAACTAAAGCTTGTAGCTCGCTGACCCTGCGAGCAAATGTGAGAGCAATGAGAAAACCCACTTTCCAAGTGAGATATTTAAGATGAGCCAAAGCCATTGGTTCGAAAGGAGGCTTCATCAATTGAGCAAGAACAACATTGAGATCCCAAACCACTGGAGGAGGTTTGAGAGGTGGCTTGACAAGCTTTTAAATATCAGCAGCAGTGGGAGATCAACTGCTTTTACACCTAAGCAGCAGCAGGACCAGCCACCACTAACAAGAGCCCTTTGCCCCGATCCAGCCAGGCATGTGAGCTCCTCCCTCTGCAGTCCATTGGAGAGATCAATCTACCTGCTTTTAAATATCAGCAACAGTGCAACAGTAGGAAATCAACTGCTTTTTTACACCTCAGCAGCAGCGGAACTATCCACAACTACCAAGAGCCCACAGATTCAATCCAGCCAAGAGTTTGAGCTCCACCTCCCCCTGCAGTACACTAGGAAGATCAACTGTTTTTTACACCTAAGCAGCAACAGGACCAGCCACCACTACCGAGAGCCCTTTGCCCTGATCCAGCCAGACAAGTAAGCTCTTCCCCAGCATTCCGTTGGAAAAATCAATATGCTTGCTTTTAAATATTATCAGAAGTAGGAGATCAACTGCTTTTACACCTAAGCAGCACCAAGACCAGCCGCCACTATCGAGAGCTTTTGTCCCAATCCAGCCAGACGTGTATGCTCTTCACCATACAATTTGTTGGAGAGATCAATCTGCCTGCTTTTAAATATCAGCAGCATTGGGAAAACAACTGCTTTTACACCTAAGCAGCAGCGGGTACATCCGCAACCACCAAGAGCCCACAGACCCGATCCTGCCAGAAGCGTGAACTCCTCCCCCTGCAGTCCATTGGAGAGATCAATCTGCCTGCTTTTAAATATCAGCAGCAGTGGAGATCAACTGCTTTTACATCTAAGCAGCAATGAGACCAGCCACAACCACCGAGAGCACTCAGACCCGATCCTACCAAGAGTGTGAACTCTTCCCCCCCTGCAATCCGCTAAGAAGATCGACTGTCGGCTCCGGGCGGCTTTCCCGCAGAGGAGAGAATCCTGCATTCACCGTGGACCTCATCTGGGGCAGCCTCCTTGGAGCGGCTGGGACACGGGCAGTGTGTCTGGGAGGGAATGCATGGATGGGAGAACATCACAGGGGAGGGGACATAGGCATCCTTGGACTGTCGGCCAGAAGAAGCCCTTTCTGGATACGTCAATCGCTCCTCCTAAACTTACTTGCTCCACTTCATCACTGACGCTGACCCATTCTGCTTCTATTCCTTTCTCTCCTCTCTTCTACCTTCCAAAGTATTTAGATCAATGCTGTCTTTTTAAAATATTTATTTTATTTTTATTTTTCCTCTAACTCTACTTTTCACTTCACTATTACCCTCCAGGTACTTTAGTTAGATTGTGAGCCTTCGGGACAGTAAGGGAATTTTCCAAGTGCCTTTCTTATTTCTAATCTTAATGTATATTTTCTGTAAACCGCTTAGAACCTAACGGATGTAGCGGTATATAAGAAATAAATTACACAGTACTTCAGGGATACAAACTATATAGAAGAGATCGAGTAGGGCAGAAAGGTGGAGGTATTGCCCTATATGTTCAGGAAGGAGTAGAATCTGTTGAAGTGGCTACGACGGAAACGAAAGAGAAGCTAGAGTCCCTCTGGGTCAAGATTCCTGGCCAAAACAGTGCAGACACGAAAATTGGCCTTTTCTATCGTCCCCCGGGACAGGCGGATGAAACTGACTCTGAAATGATAGAGGAAATCAAACGAGAATGCAAGACGGGCAATGTAATAATATTGGGAGACTTCAATTTCCCGAGGATAGACTGGAAACTAGGAACCTCCAACTGCGGCAATGAGGTCAAGTTCCTGGAGGCGCTAGGGGATTGCTTCCTGGAACAAATGGTAAAAGAGCCGACAAGAGGCAACGCCACCCTGGACTTGGTGCTAAATGGCCTCACGGGACCGACAAAAGAAGTAGAAGTTACGGCACCGCTGGGGACGAGCGATCACAATGTGATCATCTTTAAGCTTGACATCGGGAATAGAAAAAGTGCCAAAACCTTAACCAAAACCTTTAACTTTAAAAAGGGCAAATACGATTGCATGAGAGCCATGGTGAAACAACGACTCAAAAAAAAGGTGGATAAACTTGAAACAGTAGAGCAGGCATGGTCCCTACTGAAAACAACTATCAAAGAAGCACAAAACCTATACATTCCGAGGATCTCCAAAGAAAGGAGAACAAAGGGTAAGGGAGAACCAGCATGGCTTACCAGACAGGTGAGGGAAACCATACAAGAAAAGAAGGACTCTTTCAAAAAATGGAAACACATGAAAACAACCGAAGCATGGAACAAACATAAAGATGATCAGAAGAAATGTCACAGGGCGGTGAGGGATGCCAAAAAGGACTATGAAGAAAAAATAGCGCAAGAGGCCAAAAACTTCAAGCCCTTCTTTAGATATGTGAAAGGGAAAAAACCCGCAAAAGAGGCGGTGGGACCCCTGGACGATCAGGGAAGAAAAGGGTACATTAAGGAAGATAAACAAATTGCGGACAAACTAAATTCCTTCTTTGCGTCCGTCTTTACGGAGGAGGATACCGCAAAAATACCAGAAACTGTGAAAGTGTTTAGTGGAGTAATAGAAGACATCCTCACCACAGTTGAAGTAGATTTGGACCAGATATACTACCAGATCGACAAACTTAAAAGTGACAAATCCCCTGGACCGGATGGAATTCACCCGAGAGTCTTAAAGGAATTGAAGGTTGAAATCGGAGAGTTATTGCAAAAACTCGCCAATCTGACAATCAGAACTGGACAGATACCAGATGACTGGAAGATAGCGAACGTCACGCCAATTTTCAAAAAGGGATCAAGAGGAGAACCGGGCAACTACAGACCTGTGAGCCTTACGTCTGTCCCTGGAAAGATGGTTGAAGCACTGATCAAGGATAGCATAGTCCGGCACTTAGATATACACGAATTGCTGAAACCCAGTCAACATGGGTTCAGGAAAGGGAAATCATGTTTAACGAATTTGCTTCAATTTTTTGAGACCGTGAACAAGCAAATAGATAGTGGAATGCCGGTGGACATAATATATTTGGACTTCCAGAAGGCATTCGACAAAGTTCCGCATGAAAGACTTCTCAGGAAACTACAATGCCATGGAATAGAGGGAGATATACACAGGTGGATAGGCAAATGGCTGGAAAACAGGAAGCAGAGAGTGGGCATAAATGGGAAGTTCTCAGACTGGGAGAAAGTGACTAGTGGTGTGCCCCAGGGCTCGGTACTTGGGCCGATCCTATTTAACATTTATATCAATGACCTTGAAGACGGAATATCCAGTGAGATCATTAAGTTTGCAGACGACACAAAGCTATGCCGGACAATCAGAACGCAGAAAGATAGCGAAGAACTCCAGAGCGACTTGTATCAGTTAGAGAAATGGGCAGAGAAATGGCAGATGAAGTTCAACGTGGAGAAATGCAAAGTAATGCATTTAGGCAGTAAGAATAAGGAACACGAGTATAGAATGTCAGGAGCAACTCTGGGTAAGAGCGAACAAGAAAGGGACCTGGGTGTACTGATAAATAGGACCCTGAAGCCGTCGGCACAATGTGCGGCAGCGGCAAAGAAAGCGAACAGAATGTTAGGAATGATAAAGAAAGGAATCACGAGCAGATCGGAGAAAGTCATAATGCCGCTTTATAGAGCAATGGTCAGACCACACTTGGAATACTGTGTCCAACATTGGTCTCCCAAACTAAAGAGGGATATAAAACTGCTGGAGAGGGTGCAGAGACGAGCAACGAAGCTAATAAGAGGTATGGAGAACTTGGAATATGAGGAACGACTCAAGAAACTAGGACTGTTCTCCCTTGAGAAGAGGAGGCTGCGAGGGGACATGATAGAGACGTTCAAAATACTGAAAGACATCGATAAAATAGAGCAGAAAAACAAATTATTTACACTGTCCAACGTGACACGGACAAGAGGACATGGTTTAAAGCTAAGGGGGGACAAGTCCAGGACAAATGTCAGGAGGTTCTGCTTTACGCAGCGAGTGGTGAACGCCTGGAATGCTCTTCCACAGGAGGTTATTAAGGAATCCACTATGCTAGGATTCAAAGGCAAATTAGATGCACATCTCCTTATGAGAGGCATAGAGGGATATGGGTGGTAAAACTACATCAGGTGTATACCTGACTGGGCCTCCGCGTGTGCGGATCGCCGGACTCGATGGACCATGGGTCTGATCCGGTGATGGCAGTTCTTATGTTCTTATGTTCTTATGTTCTTATTACATTACATTGAAAAGACCTTTCATAAATCTGGAAACCATTGAATGAGCAGAAAGGGGTTTCCCTTTGATAGGTTGATGAAAAGCAGTAATTGCACTGAGATGGACTCGAATGGATGTGAATTTGAGGCCTGATTGAGACAAATGGAACAGGTAATCCAAAACTGAAGACAAGGAGGTAGATTGAGGCTCCTTGTGATGAATGGTGCACCAAGCAGAAAATCTAGTCCATTTCTGATTGTAGCATTGTCTAGTGGTAGGCTTCCTGGAAGCCTCTAAAATGTCCTGTACAGATTGAGAAAACTGTAGAGTGGCAGTTAGGTTGAGATGTACCAAGCTGTCAGGTGTAGAGACTGCAGGTTGGGATGAAGGAGAGACCCTTGACTCTGTGTAAGCAGAGAGGGAAAAACTGGTAGAAGTAGTGGCTCCCTGCTGCTGAGTTGAAGTAGAAGGGAGAACCAAGGTTGCCTGGGCCACCGAGAAGCTATCAGAATCATGGTGGCATGTTCCTGTTTGAGTTTGACAAGTGTCTTGAGTATGAGAGGGAATGGAGGGAACGCATAGAGAAACTGCATCTGCCTCCAATCGGTGAGGAGAACATATCCTGGAGCAGAACTGAGGCAGTTTGTTGTGGGGAGACACGAAGAGATCTATCTGAGGAGTTCCCCACTGAAAAAAAAATATGATGAAGAGGCGAGGAATTGAGTGTCCATTTGTGAGGTTGTAGAAGACGACTCAATTTGTCCGCCAGACAGTTTTCTCTCCTTGAATGTAGACAGCTTTCAGGAAGGTGTTGTGAAGAATTGCCCAATTCCTAACCTTCAGAGCTTCCTGACATAGGGAGAGATCCCGTTCCTCCCTGCATGTTGACATAATACATGGCGACTTGGTTGTCTGTGCAAATAAGGACTACCTGGTTGTGAAGAAGATGCTGAAAAGCTTTGAGAGCATTGAAGATCGCTCTGAGTTCCAACAGATTGATGTGACATTGCCGATCCATGTTGGACCAATGGCCTTAAGTACGGAGACCATCGAGATGAGCCCCCCAAGCGTAGGTTGAAGAATCTGTCGTGAGGATCTTCTGATAAGGGGGCGTGTGGAATAGCAAACCTCTGGAAAGATTGGAAGAGAGCATACACCAGTGGAGAGACTGTCTCAACAAAGGAGTCACTCTGATGTGTTGAGAGAGTGAGTCGAAAGCCTGAGCCCACTGAGATGCCAGGGTCCACTGAGGAATTTTGAGGTGAAGTCTGGCAAAAGGATTCATGTGAACTACAGAAGCCATATGACCGAGAAAAACCATCATTTGTCTCACCGAGATTGATGTGAGGGAAACATAGAAACATAGAACATGACGGCAGAAAAGGGCCACGGCCCATCTAGTCTGCCCACACTAATGGCCCACCCCCTAACTACCTCCTTGAAGAGATCCCACATGCCAATCCCATCTTTACTTAAAATCTGGCACGCTGCTTACCATAGAAACATAGAACATGACGGCAGAAAAGGGCCAACATGACAGCAGAAAAGGGAATACACTTGTTGGCAAAGGTGAATGAGAGTGTCCTGACGTGATTGAGGCAGGAATGCTCCGAGTTGAACAGTGTCTAGTATGGCTCCAATAAACTGTAGTGTTTGAGAAGGACATAACTAGGACTTTGGAAAATTGATTTCGAACCCCAGACTTTGGAGAAAAGTAATAGTCCGTTGGGTCGTTACAATAACCTCCTGTTGAGACGATGTTTTGATGAGCCAGTTGTCTTAAGTATGGAAAGACTTGAAGGCTCTGCATCCACAGGGCTGCAGCAACCACTACCAGGCACTTCGTGAAGACCCTGGGAGATAAGGCGAGTCCGAAAGGAAGAACTCGATATTGAAGATGGAGATTCCCCACCCGAAATCTCAGGAATCTGCGAGAGGCTGGGTGAACTGGGCTATAAGTATAAGCCTCCTTGGGATCTAGAGAGCATAACCAATCCCCTTGATCCATCAGGGGGTATAGTGTTGGATGAGAGAGCATCCAAAACTTTTCCTTGACAAGAAATTTGTTGAATGCTCTGAGGTCCAGAATAGGTTGCAAATCCCGTCTTTTTTGGGACTAGAAAATAATGGGAATAAAAGCCCGTTTCACTTTGGGTTAAGGGAACTTCCTCGACAGCTTGGAAGTGAAGAAGAGCCTAAGTTTCCTGAAAAAGAAGGGGAAGTTGCGACACGTTGGAAGAAAACTCTCTTGGCGGGAGATCTGGTGGAACTTGAAGAAATTGAAGAGAGTAACCTTCCCGAATGATGGTGAGAACCCAGAGGTCTGATGTAATCTGCTCCCATTGTTAGTAAAAATGATGGAGCCGACCTCCTATGGGAAGAAGAGAAGTCTGATGGATGCAGGTGGACGTTATGCTCAGACTTAGATTGTCAAAAAGACTGCGCTGGCTTAGCTGCAGCAGGAGTCTGGGGGTTTTGTTGACGTTGTTGCTGTGGTTGTCTTCTAGGTGGAGGCCTGGAAAAAGCTGGAGTAGACTTTTGAGGGTAACGACGTGGAGGAGGCTTGGAAGGCTTGGAAGCTGGAGTTTTAGCCTTAGACTGGACCAAAGAGGCAAAGGATCGCTCATGTTCTGAGAGACGCATGGTGGCAGCCTCAATGGAGTCGTCAAAAAGCTCATTACCCTGGCATGGCAAATTAGCTGGACGATCTTGTAAGTTGGGATCCATGTCCACAATGCGTAGCCAAGCCAAACGACGCATTGCCACAGCAAAAGCAGTAACCCTTGAGGACATCTCAAAGGCATCATAAGTAGCTTGAAGCAAGAAGAGACATATTTGAGAAATGGTCTGCTAAAGTTGTTGAAAAGCAGGCAACCGGTGCTCAGCCCAATCAGGAAAGAAGTAGGGCATGGTTTGAATGCAGTACTTCAAGTAGGAAGTAAAGATGAAGTTGTAATTCAAGATTCTATTTGCCATCGTAGAATTTTGATAAAGACAGCATCCAAATTTATCCATTGTGCGGCCCTCTCTGCCCGGAGGGACTGCAGTATAGACCTTAGTTGCATTTGATTTCTTAGAAACATAGAGTATGACGGCAGAAAAGGGCCATCGGCCCAACAAGTCTGCCAATCTTACCTCAACAAGAACCCTCCTTCTAAGCATTTCCCCGGAGCGAACCCACGTTTATCCCATCGTCCCTTGAAGTCGAGTGCGTTACTGGCCTCAACTACCTGACGTGGAAGACCATTCCATCGATCAACCACCCTTTCGGTGAAGAAGTATTTTCTGATGTCACCATGAAATCTCTCACCCTTGAGTTTGAGCGGATGCCCTCTTGTTGCTCTGGGACCTGTAAGGAAAAAGATATCTTCCTCTACTCAATACGGCCCGTGAGATATTAGAATGTCTCTATCATGTCTTCCCTCTCTCTGCGTTCTTCGAGAGAATATAATTGCAGCCAGCTTAGACGTTCTTCATATGGGAGATCCTTAAGTCTTGAGACCATCTTGGTGGCCATTCGCTGAACCGACTCCATTCTCTTCACATCATTTTGATAATATGGCCTTCAAAACTGAACACAGTACTCCAGATGAGGTCTCACTGTGGACCTGTACAACGGCATTATAACTTCAGGCTTTCGGCTGATAAAACTTCTTCGGATGCAACTCAGCATTTGTCTAGCCTTGGCTGAAGCTTTCTCCACCTGATTGGCAGTTTTCATATCTTCACTAATGATTACACCCAGGTCCCATTCTGCGACAGTTCTTGTTAAGTTTTCACCATTCAGGGTGTATGTTCTGCAGAGGTTACCTCTACCAAGGTGTATAACCTTACACTTTTTGGCATTAAAACTCAGTTGCCAAATATTAGACCATTGTTCCAGTAAACATAGATCCTGCCTCATAGTGTCAGGCACGGTTGCGCTGCCCACAACGTTGCATAGCTTAGCGTCATCGGCAAATAGTGTAATTTTACCTTGAAGTCCCTGAGGCAGATCCCTTACAAAGATATTAAATAGTATTGAACCCAAGACCGAGCCCTGCGGCATTCCACTGGTCACTTCCGACGTTTCTGAGGGAGTACCATTTACCACCACCCTTGAAGTCTACCACTAAGCCAGTCTTTAACGCATGCAGTCAATGTTTCTCCTAGTCCCATCATATTCATCTTGTTTAATAACCTACGGTGTGACACTATCAAAAGCCTTACTGAAGTCTAAATACACGATATCCAGGGACTCTCCCCCATCCAGTTGTTTCATTACCCAGTCAAAGAAGCTTATCAGATTGGACTGACAAGACCTTTCCTTCGTAAATCCATGCTGATGGGGATCCCTCAGTCTTTCGTCATCCAGAATCGTATCCAATCTGTTTTTAATCAACGTTTCCATAAGTTTACACACTATTGATGTGAGACTCACCAGGCTGTAATTTTCAGCCTCTGACCTGCATCCCTTTTTGTGGAGTGGAATGACGTTAGCAGTTTTCCAGTCCAAGGGGACTTTTCCCTTGCTTAGGGAAAGATTGAAAAGTGCAGCTAACGGCTCTGCCAGGACATCTCTCAATTCCCAAAGTACTCTGGGGTGTAGATTATCCGGTCCCATGGCTTTGTTCACTTTTAGCTTCAATAGCTCGTGGTAGACGTTGCTCGCGGTAAATTCAAAATCCCAGAAAGGGTCCTCCGAGCACCCCCTTGTCTGTAGCTGCGGTCCGGATCCCGGCGCCTCACAGGTAAAGACTGAGCAGAAATAGCTATTAAGTAGTTCGGCTTTACCTGAGTCCGAGTCTACAAAGTTACCGTCGGGTTTCCTTAGGTGCACAATCCCGTTTGTGTTCTTTCTTCTGTCGCTAACATATTTGAAAAAGGATTTATCCCCTTTTTTAACCTGCCTAGCTATATTTTCTTCCATCTGAAGTTTGGCATCCCTGACTGCTTTTTTAACAGTTCTAGATTTTACCAGATAGGTTTCTTTAGCTTCTAGTCGTTGTGATTGTTTGTAAGATACAAATGCTTTTTTCTTTTGCTTTACTAGTTCTGAGAGATGATTCCACCACTAAGGATTGGTGAGACAATTGCGGCTTCTCAAACCCTTTACAAGGAACTATACAGTAACGAGATTCCATTTTTGAGGGGATAACCGGGATTGAATAAGGAGTTTCAAGATTCCTGAGAAAAGTTTGCTTCAAAACAGGATTCATGGGAAGCCTCATGGTGTCCTGAAGGCTCATGGTGTCCTGAAGGTCAAGTTGAAGAGCTTTACATATATCAGAAATAAATCTTGAAAAAGATGTAGATTTTGAAGCATCAGCAGGAGAGGTGGAGCGAGACCGATGTGTTGCTGAATAAGAAGGAGAAGCCTCCCTTGAATATTGAGAAGCCATGACCGTATCCAACGTAAGAGTCACAGAAGACACTCCGATTTGTGACATAGGTGGGGTGAGAGAGTGCTTACGTTTGAGAAGCCTCGATGGAGAAGTCCCCGGAGTACGAGGAATTGAGTGCTTCGACTCATGCCTCAAAGACAGAGGTGAAGGAGGTTCCTTTGTAGCTGGTCTCAAAAGAGGAGTCCTGGACGAGTCTCGAGATGGAGAAGCACGAGGCTTCGAAGGCTTTGGTGTTCGAGACCTGTGCCTGGGCTTTGAAGGGGTGTTAACAAGGCATAGGAGACTCTTTACTCGTCTGAAGAGACTCTTTAGACTTTTTTGAAGCAAGATGCCTCGAGGATGAGAAGTGCTTCAAGTGAGGCCTCGAATGAGGCTTGTCCCCCATGTCTCAAACAGGGTGAGTAGCTGGAGACTCGGACCTGGAAGGACGAGGTGAGGAGTTACTGGAGGACAATGGTCAAGAACGACGAGGTTTGTCTCAAGGTGCCTCGATAGAATGTTCAGGCTGGCTCGCAGTAAGCAGGGTCAAGGCAGGAGCAAGCTGAGCCAAGACCGAGGTAATCTGTGTGGTCAATATGGCTTTCATCATGTCTTTGAAAACATGCACCGAGACCAATGGATCTGAACTAGATGGTGCAGCAGTGCACTCCATTGAGGGTGACCTTGAAGATGAGTATTCCCTATGATTGAAGCCACGCTTGGAAGAAGGTCTCATAGAGGCCGGTACAACTGCACTTGTTGCCTGGATTGCCTGAGACTCAGCTGGAGGCTTCTTAGGTAGCATACCTGCGGAGGGAAGAGGAGACTTGCCTGAGGACGGGACCATCGAGGTCGAGGGCGACTTGTTCGAGGTCGAGGTCTTGGAAGTCGAGGCCACCACGGGGCTCGAGGTCGAGGCCTTTTCCGCAGACTGCTCCATAGGGCCAAAGAGCTCCAAGATTTTGACACGACGTCTGCAAAGGGCAGGCAGGACTCAGGACAATGTTCAGGTCCTAAGCACTTTATACACCAACGATGGGGGTCAGTTAACGAAATAGCCCGGCCACACTGGCTACACTTTTTAAACTCAGTATGAGGCCTCAGTATGGTCATAGAAAAAAATACAGCCACAGCCGAACGAGGGCCGACGGCAGAGCTTAAGCCCAAGACCAGCTGGACAAAAAAACGATGAGAAAAATGAATTTTTTTTTGAGAAGGAGACACGTTGCACAGCGACTTGATAAAATAAAGAAATAAATGATAAAGAAAGCCACGGTGCGAGAAGGTAAACTTTAAACGGCAGAGCTGAAACACAGGGCTTCTTGGCTCTGCGGAAAACTAAGAACTGAGGTACCTCACAAGAGATGCATGACCTAGTTCGGCGGGAAGGCACTCGCAAATGCGCAATGCAGCACTCGCGAACTCTTTGAAGTTCTACAAGCAAGTCTTCTTGCGAGGCTGTCCGCTACAGGGCTCCGTGGATGACGTCAGCCACATGTTGAGAATATGCTGCCTGCTTGTCCTGGGATAACGCCCGTCTTCTTCGAAACTAGGACGTAATGGGAGTAAAACCCCCTGCTCTGCTGTTCCAAGGGAACTTCCTCAATGGCAAGGAGACGAAGCAGAGCTTGAGCTTCCTGAAGAAGAAGGGTGGTCTGCAATGAATTGGAAGGATACTCTCTTTGAGGAAGATCTGGTGGAATCTGGAGGAAACGAAGAGAATATCCTTCCTTAAGGATAGACAGCATCCAAAGGTCTGATGTAATTGTCTCCCAGCGGTGGTAAAAATGATGGCGATGACCTCCAATGGGAAAGGGAGAGGACAGAGGCAGAACGATGGAGGTTATGTTCTGTATTAGATGGTCACAAATGTTGAGAGGCCTTAGGCGCAGCAGGAGTCTGAGGTTTTTGCTGCCTTTGCTGCTGCTGTTGTGGTTGTATCTTAGGAGGCGCTCGTGTATGAGGAGTTACTCTCTGTGGAAAACGCCTCTGGTAAGATGGAAGAGACCTGTAGCCTTTAGAGGTAGAAGGCTTAGGCTTAGGTTGAATGATGGAAGTAAATGATTTCTCATGTTCAGACAATCGTTTAGTAGCTGCCTCGATGGAGTCATCAAACAATTCATTGCCCTTACAAGGGATGTTGGCCAGACGATCTTGAAAATTAGGGTCCATGTCTACAGTGCAGAGCCAGGCAAGCCGGCGCATTGCCACTGAGAAGGCAGTGACCCTCGAGGAAAGTTCAAATGCATCATAGGAAGATTGAAGGAGATGCATGCGGAGTAGAGCCAGAGTGGTAGTCGCATGCTGAAACTCTGGAAGATGATGTTGAGGAATATATTTGCAAAATTCAGGTAGGATGTTAACCAATGCTTTAAATAAGAAGTGAAAATAAAATTGTAATTCAAACCTCTAGTTGTCAAAAGAGAATTTTGATACAAATAATGATCAAACTTGTCCATGGTCCTGCCCTCTCTTCCAGGAGGGACAGTGGCATAAACTTTGGCAGGATTGGTCCTTTTCAGAGAAGACTCCACGAGAAGGGACTGATGGGATAACTGAGATTTCTCAAAGCCCTTGCAGTGGACCATCCTGTAACGAGATTCCAGCTTTCCTGGCACAGCAGGAATGGAATAAGGTGTTTCAAGATTCCACTGGAAAGTTTGAGAAAGAAGTCTATTGATGGGCAATTTAAGAGACTCCGCAGGAGGACAAAACATACCCATTTCTTCTAAATACTCGGTAGAGTATTTGGAATCAGAGTCCAAAGTAATATTGGGTCCTTACTCAATTGACGTAGGACAGAAGAAAAAGATATCTGCTCCAAGGAAGGTTGACCTCGAGGGGAAGAAGGTGACCTCGAGGCACCTTGCAAAGCAGAGAACGAAGGTGAAGCTTCTCTGGAGTACCGATACCTAAGGTCTGAATGTGCAGGAATAGATGACTCACTGAGAGAATGGATAGAATCTCTCGCATGAGAAGAAACATAGGTGTACGGCTCTGGAGGTAGTGTCTTCGACTTTGGAGTTCGCCTCGAGGCCTGGAGAAACAAAGCCTGTCTCGAGAAGAGGACCTGTGCCTTGATGGATGCCTCGACTGATATGGAGAACTGTGCCTCGAACCAGGCAGGTCCCGCTGAGAGGAACGTCGGAAAGGGCAACGCCTTATGCGAGGAAGGAGGGCTTGGGCTGCAGATCGAGACACCAAAAGGGACTGAGCTCTTTGTGTCGAGGTATCTCAAGGCACTGACAAGGACCGGCTCCTTGAGTAGCGTGCTTATACTCCAGATGAGACACTCGCAAAGACTCAACTCCTTGCATAGAGTGTGTAGAATCCTCTTGAGGCACTCCCAAGGACTCGACTCCTTGTGATACTGCTAAGTGCTCAGACTAGACTGCAGGAAGCAGAGTCGAGGTAGGAATATGTTTTCAAGCATATTACCAAACTGCCGGTCCAAAATGGTCTGGATCATAACATCCAAATGTGACACTGAAACTTGAAGATCTGGTACATTTGGTGTGGCTATAGTCTCCAAGGAAAAATGACTCTTCAACATTGAGACATGCTTCTTGGGCAGCTTGATAACCAGTGCTAGTACCTGACCTGAGGGAGGCAGCAAAGCAAGTGTCTCCTCAGGAGAAGACTTAGCAGATTTGCCCGAGGACGAGGACCTGCCAAACGAGGAGGGTTTGATTAAGGTTGGGGTAGAAGGCGGAACCCCTGTGAGAAGCTTGACCAGATTCGACGTAGAGACCGGGGAAAGTGGATCCATACCACCAAAGAGTCTCTCTACCTAAACTCGACAATGTTTTATGGCTTGAGGTTGAAGGGTAGCACAGCAGGCACATAACTCCGGACAATGGTCAGGTCCCAAACACAGAACACACCACCTATGTGGGTCAGTGAAGGAGATCGCGCGCTGGCAACGGCTACATTTCTTGAAGCCTGTGACCAGCCGGGACATAAACAGAAAAATAGCCTCAGCAAGATCGAAGCCCGCAGGCTGAGGCCGCAAGGCAGGCCCCACCGTGACACAAAAGAAAAATAAAATTAAGTGTTTGTTTTTTTTAAATGAAAACGCGCAAAGAATCACAGCGACCCTATAAAAAATAAAACACGAGCCGCAGTGAAAGAAGGCACAAAGTAGAACCGAGTCTAGCGCAGAGCATTGAAATAGGACTTATCAGCTCTGCGGAAAACTGAGAACTTAGGAGACGCGCGCCCTGCATCAGGCGGTGCAGCAGATGCAAACTTTCTAAAGTTCTTCAAGCAAGTCTGCTTGCGAAGCTGTCCGCATCCGGGCTCCGTGGATGACATCACCTACATGTTGAGAATAGCTGACTGCTTGTCCTGGGATAAGAGAGAGCTCCACCACAGACGCCATAGACCAAAAAGGCCCTGACACGCCCACCAGGGCGCATCAAACGAGCGGGGTCTGAAGGAATGCTGTTTAGCAGAGCCAAATAAAATCCGGTGATAAGGCCCACTCCGCAACCATGGCAGGGTATTGTTGAGGTACATGCTGCATGTCCAAAGAGTCCCCCAAAATCAGAACGCATGCGAACTGCGCCAGAATGGCCCCTGGGCAAGATTTTCTTCAGAAGGCATGGACCCAGGCTGGCTCCCCAGTGCAAGAGGACACGGATGAGGCGAAGTTCGAAGCTTCCAGCACACTACGGCATGTGTTTCAAATTCACTGGCTGGCGCAATCAATGTCCAAATCCACTAGATTATGGGCTGGGGAGACCATCCAAAATCAATTTTGAGTCAAATTGAGTGGTTTTTAAGGCAGAATTTAAAGTTAGAAAAAAAAGGTCGATTTTAAAATCCAAGATGGTTGTCATCACAAATTTGCACCAAAAACAGCAAAAATAAACAAAATTTAAAAAACCAACCCCACCCTGCAATTTGGGGTCTGGGGAGGTGGGGGACCTGAACCTACCACAAAAGCTGTGAAAAACAGAGTTTAAATCGATTTACAAGCCACCCCCAATGTTTCCAAATAATGGAAGTACTCAGTGTCTGTAGTGCCTTTGTCTGTCAGCGTTTTTAAAACAGCTCAGTGGAGAAAAATGACTTTCTGCCTCAAAAAACTCAAAATTCACTGGAATTGAAGATCTTCGGACTGCCAGCCAGCCAGCCAGAGACCAACTACACCCTTTGCCCCCACAGATCCTCTGACACGCGTCCAAGGGCGGGAAAGGCAGCCTGTAACTTGATATCCGGGTGGGTTTCTGTCCAGATGTAATCAGCCTGTGCTAGAAACCTGTGACTATGGGGTCAACCATCAGCAAATTCAACGGGAGGGCCCCTGGGTACTTCCAGAAGATGGCACACAGCAGGCTGGCTTCACAAATCCACCAGCGTTTCATTATGAAGCTGTAGTCCGGCTCTACAGGACTGCATCCTTTTCTCCGACAGACCACCAGGGAGTGGTCTCAAGGCACTGAAGCCACCAAGAAACGAACTTTAAGCAAAAAAACAAGAAACAGAAGCAGAGCAACAGCAAAAGACTTCTGCTCAGACTGCTCACAGAAATTGAAACTGATTCTACCACTAGGGGGGATTGCAGAATGTGTTCTGAAAAGATTTGGATTTCTGCAACACCCAGGCTGCGGGTTGGGATTGAACACCTAGCATATGGAATCCGGAAGGGACGTAACAGAATGTATATTTAGAGAAATTACCAAATTACTGCAAAATCAGAATAATGGGTTGATTCCAGAAATTCAGACAAAATTCAGCACATGCAGGACTGGTATTACAAAAAGATAAAGGCAATACAAAGTTCACTAATCATCTAAAAGGCCCTTAACTTTCCTCTACTTGTATTCATCTTTGCTTTTCAAACATTCATTCATATGCACCTCATAATACCAAACAGAGGGCATCTGATGTTCTAAAACCATTCATTATAGCACCATCTCTGCCAAATTCAAAGGCATATAAAGAACACAGAGATTGAAGGCTCCTTTTACTAAGTTGCGCTAGCGCGCTACATTGCCCCGCGCGCTAGACGCTAACGCCTCCATTGAGCTGGCATTAGTTTTTACGTATACCGTGGGGGTTAGTGCGCTCTAATCTGCAGCGCGCGCTAAAAATGCTACCGCAGCTTAGTAAAAGGAGCCCTGAATATCTAGGACTAAAATAAAATATTCTTTTTTGCAGTATAAGAAAAATATGTCATGGACCAAATGTTTTCATATATTAAAGCTATCTATACATTTCAAGAATTTAGAAGATTTAAAATTCATCTTTCTGTGGTAGACAGTGCTCAACTGTTACATGTTCTATTACCTACTTTAGTTTACAGCCTCTGTTTTTATCGAGGACATTCTCCTAATTTAAAGGCCAGATGTACTAAACCAGGGGTGTCCAACCTGTGGCCCAGGGGTGTCCAACCTGTGGCCCCATGAAGTATTTTGTGCGGCCCTGTTTGAGGACGATGCAGTGATTTCCTCTGCTGCCCCCGGGTGTTTACCGTCTTGCTGCAGCATTTGCGCGGCCCCAGAAACATTTTTTTAGGCCAATGCGGCCCAGGGAAGCCATAAGGTTGGACACCTCTGTACTAAACATTAAAGAGTGACACAGTAATGGTTACCACGGTAATTACTGTAATGGGGAAATTTTTCTTTTTTAATTACCCAGGATTAAATACCACAGTAATGGTAGACCATTTTGCGACAGGAACCAATAGTCAAAGCATTCCCATGGTAATGGGGCTCAAAGGCTGGTCCCATCCCCACCCTGATACTATGTTAAAAGCCTTGGTGATCTCGTGGCCTCTTCAGGAGCAGGAAAGAACTCCTTCTTTCCTGCCCACTGCCACTGCTCTGCCTTGACTTAACTTCTTTATAATGGTGAAGAAAAAGCAGTAGCAGTTGTGGTTTATTCCAGGCAGCACCACCCCAGCCTCCAAAGTAAGACCAAGCCAGCCTACTGTTCTCTTTCCTTCCTCTCCTTCTTTCATAGCTCTACTGCAGCTAGGCAGTTTAAGATCAGCTTTAATTAGGGGGAAAGAAATCCCATCACCAGATTGAGTCTCTCTCTACTCCCTCCCAATCACAGGTGGGATGGGGAAAGGAGAAAGAGGTGGCAGACCATAGGGAACGGAGAAGGAGTAGGGTGAAAGGTTGGACACAAGAGGTAGATCTCCTGCCTTTCACCAGGCCAGGCTACATATTACTACAGCAGGAAAAAGAAACCTTGCAGAGAAATTTAGACAATATTTTTCTAGGCATTTAAACTAGAAGGTGGGGGTGGTGTATGTACGAAGGACAATTATAGAGACCACCCCCGGCAAAAGAAAAGATGTGATAGTAGTAAAGGCTGCAACATAAGCAATATCAGCAACTCATTTCTTAGTATTGCAACGGAAAGTGAAACGACACAAAAATCCATACGAAAAAGGAGATTATCGCTGAAAAATAGCTGGAAAGCGATGACCACAAATGCTCGCAGTCTAAGCAACAAAGTTCATGATCTGCAAGCCCTGATATTAGAGGCAGATCTAGATATTGTTGCTATCACAGAGACATGGTTCAGTGAATCACATGGATGGGATGCAAACATACCGGGATATAATCTTTTTAGGAAGGACAGAGATGGTCATAAAGGTGGAGGAGTAGCTCTCTATGTAAAGATCAATATCCAAGCGACCGAAATGCAAGGGACCTGGGGAGAGGAAGAAGCGATATGGATTGCTCTGAAAAGAGAAGATGGAACTTCTATCTACGTGGGTGTAGTCTACAGACCTCCGACTCAATCGCAGCAAATTGATAAGGATCTGATTGTGGATATCCAAAAGTTTGGAAGGAAAGAGGAGGTTCTGCTGTTGGGAGATTTCAACCTGCCGGAGGCGGACTGGAATGTTCCGTCTGCGGAATCGGAAAGAAGTAGGGAGATTGTGGATGCCTTTCAAGAGGCTCTGCTCAGACAAATGGTGACGGAACCCACAAGGGAAAAAGCGATATTGGATCTGGTCCTCACAAATGGAGAGAGTATCTCTAATGTTCGAGTGGGTGCTCACCTGGGTAGTAGCGATCATCAAACGGTTTGGTTTGATATAACGGCTAAAGTGGAGAGCGGCCGCACGATACTTAAAGTCCTAGATTTCAAACGTACGGACTTTAATGCAATGGGAAAGTACCTGAAGAAAGAGCTGTTAGGATGGGAGGACATAAGAGAAGTGGAAAGACAGTGGTCTAAGCTGAAAGGAGCGATAAAAATGGCCACGGACCTTTATGTGAAGAAAATCAATAAAAACAAGAGAAAAAGGAAGCCGATATGGTTCTCCAACCTAGTGGCTGAGAAAATAAAGGCGAAAGAGTTGGCGTTCATGAAATATAAAAAAAACCCAAGAAGAGGAGAGCAGAAAGGACTACAGGGTGAAACTGAAAGAAGCCAAGAGAGAAATACGTTTGGCGAAGGCACAGGCGGAAGAACAAATGGCTAAAAATGTAAAAAAGGGAGATAAAAATTTTTTCAGATATATTAGTGAAAGGAGGAAGATAAAAAATGGAATTGCTAGGCTAAAAGATGCTGGGAACAAATATGTGGAGAGTGATGAGGAGAAAGCAAATGTGCTAAACAAATACTTCTGTTCTGTGTTCACAGAAGAAAATCCTGGAGAAGGACCGAGATTGTCCGGCAAAGTTACACGAGAAAATGGAGTAGATTCTGTGCCGTTCACGGAGGAGGGTGTTTATGAGTAACTTGAAAAACTGAAGGTGGACAAAGCGATGGGACCAGACGGGATCCATCCCAGGATACTAAGGGAACTCAGAGAGGTTCTGGCGAGTCCTATTAAAGACTTGTTCAACAAATCTCTGGAGACGGGAGTGATTCCTGGGGATTGGAGGAGAGCGGATGTGGTCCCTATTCATAAAAGTGGTCACAGGGATGAAGCAGGAAACTACAGGCCGGTGAGCCTCACTTCAGTTGTTGGAAAAATAATGGAAGTGTTGCTGAAAGAAAGGATAGTGTATTTTCTTGAATCTAATGGGTCACAGGATCCGAGGCAACATGGCTTTACAAAAGGTAAATCGTGCCAAACAAACCTGATTGAATTTTTTGATTGGGTGACCAGAGAGCTGGATCGAGGACATATGCTAGATGTAATTTACTTGGATTTCAGCAAAGCCTTTGATACAGTTCCTCATAGGAGGCTGTTGAACAAACTTGAAGGGCTGAAGTTAGGACCCAGAGTGGTGAACTGGGTCAGAAACTGGCTGTCGGACAGACGCCAGAGGGTGGTGGTTAATGGAAGTCGCTCGAAGGAAGGAAAGGTGACTAGTGGAGTCCCTCAGGGTTCGGTGCTGGGGCCAATCCTGTTCAATATGTATGTAAGTGACATTGCTGAAGGGTTAGAAGGAAAAGTGTGCCTTTTTGCAGATGATACCAAGATTTGTAACAGAGTAGACACCGAAGAGGGAGTGGAGAATATGAAAAAGGATCTGCAAAAGTTAGAGGAATGGTCTAATGCCTGGCAACTAAAATTCAATGCAAAGAAATGCAGAGTAATGCATTTGGGGATTAATAATAGGAAGGAACCGTATATGCTGGGAGGAGAGAAGCTGATATGCACGGACGGGGAGAGGGACCTTGGGGTGATAGTGTCCGAAGATCTAAAGGCGAAAAAACAGTGTGACAAGGCAGTGGCTGCTGCCAGAAGGATTCTGGGCTGTATAAAGAGAGGCGTAGTCAGTAGAAGGAAGAAGGTGTTGATGCCCCTGTACAGGTCATTGGTGAGGCCCCACTTGGAGTATTGTGTTCAGTTTTGGAGACCGTATCTGGCGAAAGACGTAAGAAGACTTGAGGCGGTCCAGAGGAGGGCGACGAAAATGATAGGAGGCTTGCGCCAGAAGACGTTTGAGGAGAGACTGGAAGCCCTGAATATGTATACCCTAGAGGAAAGGAGAGACAGGGGAGATATGATTCAGACGTTCAAATACTTAAAGGGTATTAACGTAGAACCCAAGCACAGTACCGGGTAAAGCTTTGGATTCTCGCCCAGAAATAGCTAAGAAGAAAAAAAAAAAATTTAAATTGAATCAGGTTGGGCAGACTGGATGGACCATTCGGGTCTTTATCTGCCGTCATCTACTATGTTACTATGTAAAACTTACAGGATGGGGGGGGATATGCAGTCCTCTATTTCTTTTTAGCCCAGAAAATAACAACATTTTAAAAAGGAGATATGCTAGGCTGAAAAAAAATAAAGAGGGCTGTGCGTGTGCCACCCTCCCTGGGTCAGGAAGCAAACAAAAAAAAAAAAATGCTAAACAGGTGGAAGAGGAGAAGGGTACTCACAGCCCTCTTTTCCAGGAGTATCCAGATGCACCTTCTCTGTTATGGGATGCTGTGGCTTGCTTGCCCCTTAGCACCTATTTTAAAAAAGTCTGCTCTCCCAAATGTCAAAATGTAGCTACGCTTCTGATTATGCCCGTTAGATCCATAAAAAAGCATAAAATCTTCCTTTGTGCTTGGGGCATGGAGGTGCAGGGAAGAAAATTAAGACTGTGGGGATGGTGAGATAACAGGGAAGAAAAATGCAGCGATGGTCAGGGGATGGGGTTATGAAGTTTGCTTTACAGCAGGGATGGGATGGGAATGGGAAAAAAAATATTGTTGTGGAGAGTGATATAGGGATTGTTCCCACAGAGAAAAAAATCCTTCAGTACATCTCAAAGTTTACTGCTATTCTACAACAGCACACAATAATTCCAAATAAGCCTAGAATTCTCAAGGGACCATTTTCTAGAAATCTGTAGAAATTAGAGGATAGATAAATATCTCACTTTAGCAATACAATATGCAAAACTTTTATGGAAAAACATTTTCTCAAACATGCAGTTTTGTATATTAAACTAAACTAAACTTTACGTTTGTATACCGCATCATCTCCACATTCGTAGAGCTCGGCACGGTTTACAGGAGATGGGATAGAAAGGAACTACAATGAAGGGTTAGCGGTCCAAGTATAAAGAGTTTTTAGAGGGCTTAGAATACCAGATAAAAATTGTTTTAATACATTTCAATGTTTTAGTTTTAGCAGACATCCCTGTCAACTATCCTGAATATCAAGTACAAATAAGTTCTATAAAATTTTTCCCTAAACACAGCTTGGTTTACTTCTCACTAAAAAGCTACACTATCGTATCCAACAGTAACAAAAAGCAAAATGTTAAACATTGTTTATAAGTTTCTTGTAGATGTTTGCTAAAAGATATGTACACTAACACATTTTTTAGGCTATTCTTTTAATAAGGGGAACATCTAATGTAAGCCTGCTTTCTGGAACAAACTTTTTAAATCAATTTTCCAGAGACACATAGGTTCCTACTCATCAGTACTGGGGTTTAAGAAAGGATTGGATAATTTCCTGCTGGAAAAGGGGATAGAGGGGTATAGATGTATAGATAGAGGATGGTGTCAGGTCAAAAGCGCGCCAGGACAAAGGCGCACGCAGACAACTCAGCGCAATGCGGAGCCGCACGCCAAAGAAAATGACTTTTAAAGGGCTCTGACGGGGGGAGTGGGGGCACTTTACTTTATACAGATCGTGCCGCGTTGTGGGGGGTTTGGGGGGTTGTAACCCCCCACATTTTACTGAAAACTTCACTTTTTCCCTAAAAAACAGGGAAACAGTTAAGTTTCCAGTATAATGCGGGGGGTTACAACCCCCCAAACCCCCCCAACGCCGCCACGATCTGTATTAAGTAAAGGGGGGGTTCCCCAACAATACCACCCATCGGAGCCCCTAAAAACACTCTTTTTCTTTGGCGCGCACTTCCATCTTGCGCTCAGTTGTCGGCGCGCGCCTTTGTCTTCAGCAGTTTTGTCTATGAACCATAGAGGATTATTGCAGAGGTCTTGGACCTATTGGGCTGCCGCGTGAGCGGACTGCTGGGCACGATGGACCTCAGGTCTGACCCAGCGGAGGCATTGCTTATGTTCTTATGTTCCAACAAATATACATTTATTTGCCTCCACTGAAATTGCCCCACCCCTCCAGCCAGGCATGCGAGCCAGATCCGCCCCCCCCGGTTGGCGAAACCATACAAATTGAACCACGGGAACGGCGCGCACACAACTGACCCTGCAGTCGGCAGCGTTCAGCAACTCTGATCCGGCTCCTCCACAGAGCTTTTCAGGCTCCTCCACAGAGCTCTTCAGGCCCCCACAGGCTGCAATCGGCAGCGATTTTGAGATCGAGGCCGGCTCCTCCACAGAGCCTCCACTGAAACTACCTCCCCTCCAGCTGGGCGTGCAAGCCAGCTCCGCCCCCCCGGTCAGCAAAACCATACAAATTGAACTAAGGGAACGGCACGAAGCCATTCGGCTTGCCAGCTAAGGCGCACGGCAAAGGCGTGTGCGCCTTTGCGAAGCGTCTATGTGAAATGTCTGAAACAGACCACAGGATAAGTACTCTTTATTTACCATCAAAGGGATAACCAGCAGCTGCCTGTATAATCTATAATTATAGCCTACATGTATAGCTTGCTACCGCTTGTATAGACTGCATGTACAACCTGTTACTGCATGTATAGCCTGCTACCGCATGTTTAGCCTGTATAGACAATATAGACTGCATGTATAGCCTGCATAACATGTATAGACTGCATGTATAGCTTGTATAGACTGCATGTATAATCTGTTTACCGCATGTACAACCTGTTACCGCATGTATAGCCTGCTATCGCATATTTAGCCTGTACTGCCTATTACTACCTGATACAACTTACATCCCACTACACCTCAAACAACATAGCAATTTATAACAAACACCAACTACTACTAGGAATACTGTACCTAATCTGCTCTAGATGTTGGGCCAATGAAAACAAATCCCATCAACCTATTCATAACTATCCCTCCTGGCACAGACCAGCCAAACCATCCAAATCAACAAACTCCCACCAACTCCTAAAAACCTATCTAGAACAAGGCCCACTTCAAATCCCAGTGATAAACACCAACCGTAAACCTCGCAAACCATACAGGAATCAGACCAAAAACAGAAACCTAAAAAAGTTAATATATTCTGAAACTCCCACCCCAACCAGCTATGAAAATATTACAGGATACTATCTAAATACCCATTCCGTGAGAAACAAAGCACTGGATATTGAGAAATAAACGACTGGATATTGCAAACAAAGCCAGATTTCCTATTTCTAACAGAAACATGGATGGTCTCTGACACAGACATTATCATGAAAAAAATTCTACCACAGGGATACAAAATACTCCCACTATCAAGAAGCAGGAAAAAAGGAGGTGGCCTATCGATTATACTAAAAGAACCCTTTAACTACATTAAGACAGACTCCAAAACATCAGAAAACCTAGAAATACTAACTTGCAAAATCACTAACACCTAATTAGAAGAATCACTGACTACTATTCTATTTTATATCCCACCCAAAAAATGGTCAAACGCCAGAGATGAATTCTTCGAAATTCTAACCGTAAATACCCTAAAAGGATCATACAATCTACTTCTGGGGAACATAAACATACACCTAGAACAAAAGGGAAAGCCAGAAGTAACCGAAATTGCTAACTTCCTAATGTCACTCGATTTTCCAATTCCAGACACAGAGATAACCCATGAAAAAGGACACAAACTAGACATAGTTACATTCTCTCAAAAAGAAACCCTTGATTCAAAAATACAATATTACACAGGGACCTGGAAAAAATGCATCTGGTCAGACCACTATATTGGCAATTTCAACCTACGTTGGCAAAAAAAAGAGTTCACAACCGAAATACAAAAGTAAAAACACAAAAACAATGACCAGTCGTGGTACCATAAACCCAACAGAATGAGCTACGTCCCACAACCAACGAAATACAGGAATTCCCAACAAGATGGGAAAAATTCAGTAAAGACCTGTTAGACCAAATAGCCCCATACCAAACATACAAAAAGAAAGATAGACCACCAAAGATAGATAGACCACCTTCTTTCTATGTGAACTGCCTAGATGTCACTTTGACTAAGGCGGTAAAGAAAAATAAAGTTATTATATAAGGAAATTCAATAAATGGCACCAAAAATATGACACTAAAGAACTTGAGCGCTAAAGGGATAAAAAGGGAGCTTGCCTTTTATACTGTAGAATGAATGGCATTTAATGTGGATCCCACACCTAACTTTTGGGTGCTGTACTTACACCTGCTGAAAGCAAGTGTAAATGCTGGTGCCCAACTTAGGCACACTTTGGAGTAAATTCTATAAATCCATGACCAACATTTTGGAACACCCCCGACACATCCCTTTTTCAGATACATGCAACTGAAGTTGACACTGCTTCATAGTCTTCAAAAATTCATGTGCACATCACTTACACCCAGTTACTAATATTTCTGAACTCATTTGACAATTTATTGTGGTGGAAATTTGGGCATAATATATAGAATCAGGGATTTAGAGGAAGCATCAATTTCACAAACCTATAGTTTAACTTGTTTGAGCACCAATTTTGCAAGACTTGTAGGTGTCAGATTTCACAAAACTACCTGGACAAAATAAGCTAATTAAGGAGGCTAATACAATTTTTTAAAAGTTTTTAAGTAGTGTTAATCACCAATGAGATAATGGAGACCCCCAAAATCAACAGATGGCAGCCTAAAAACACACTCTTGAATGAGTGCAATCTACACACAGAATTGCCATGCGTGGTTTAATAAAAATGTCCTCAATATCTTAAAATCGTAAAAATGCATGAATGGCTACCACTTTTTTTCTTTCTTTTTTTTAAGGAACATACAGGCAATAAACGTAGTTTCCCTGCTTGGACACATTGAAGGATTGGTTCAATATCTGGAGTGCCCAAGCAACCACAGCACTTCGCGCTGGCAGCTAAGATGGGGAGCGAGCGCTCGTTCAGCGTTCGGGTTATTTATGATAAGAGCTCCCACTGTTTCGACTGAGGTTTTATGCGTTTGTGCTGGCCGATAGCAGGTGACTTAGCTTTAATGCAGAAATGCGCTCACCTCTTGTTAAAATTAAGAGTTTAGATTTGTAAAGGTATTGGAACAATATAGGCAAGTTACGGTGAGATGTCCCAGGTTAGGACAGTGCATAGTAATTGTTTGAGACAGTAGAGGAATAGTGGTACAGTAGCTTAACCTGTAGTCAGCTTTGCTTTTGTTAGGTTAAAAAAATGTGTCGATTGGATAGAGTATGTCGGATTTAGAACTGCAAATCACTTTGAAAAGTTTGCTCAGATGATCCGCACAAACCTCATCATCCCATTTCTTCACACCACATAACAATGCGGACTCTGCACAAAGAGGGAACCGGGAACCCCCCTTCCCCCTTCCTCCATCAGTCTACCAGAAAAAAAATATAGAAGGGAGCTCCCCTGAAGACAACGTGTACTCGCAAAGCACTGTATCAAACGGCGACAAGCCTCTCGAACATGTGCGAACCACAGTAGTATAACATTATACCTGAAGCTACAGTGGGCTTAAGTGCTAACATCCTCCCTCCCAAAAAAAAAAAGTTGGGGGGTGCCAAACAATCCTACCTCTTCCTGGTCATGGTGAGGGAAATTATTCAATACTAGGGATGCCCAGCACGTATCGGCACCCATAAAGCTGGCACCTAATTTTCCGAATGTTGCAAGCGATCTCAGTATGCCAGGAAATAAAGAAGGCCTAAATCCCAAGAAGACCCATTTACCTGCAGCCGCCAAGGGCCACCGACATCCGAGTACCACTTGCAAAAGCAAGCGCGAGAAGTCACCTGCAGCCCGCAAATTCTTTACCTCAGTAAAGCTGCTCCACGTGTATAAAAACCTAACGACTGTTTACAAACGGAGAACATCTTCCCTCCCACCCATACTAACCCTATCACAGTAGAGGATCCAGCTCCACCTGCCTCAGTCGCGAGGCAACAAGACGGGGCGCGTGCTGCGTAGTTTCTGAAACACCGGAGGCCCCGCCCCCTTTCCGAAGCTAATGCTTTCTAGTGCCCTCCGCTCTGTCTCAACACTTACTGTCTGGGCTTGACGTTCGTTTTATTGTTTGGTTACCCGCTATGAGGAAAATAGAGAGGAGGAGGAAGGACGTAGCCAGTGACAGAGAGAAACAGATTAACTATTAGCTGATACTAGCAGTAGTACCTCAGAAAAAAAGACAGACACGATACAACCATTTCCCCAGCGCTGTTCACACAGCTCGGCTGGGAGGCGCTGCCTATGGAACTGCTTCATCAACCAATCAGAAGTGAGAGTGTTTAGTCAAAGCGTTCCCTTCTGTCACCCAACAACCACTAACCTGAGCTCGAGCCTAATGCGGCTCACGTGTCAGAGAATTGTGCGATGGGGAAATAGATTCATGGAGCTGTTGTTTCTTTATCTTTCAGCAGGGAGCGGTGTTATGTAGTCAAATAATTTGTTGATTCTTGCTAGTTAAGTTAGTTTGGGGAAAAAAAATCTATGTACTTTAAAAATCACATGTGACTAAGTTGTTGCTATTCTTTTATGTCGGGCCTGGGTAAAAGCAGGATTCTCGGATCTTTTAACTACCACCTTAAGATCCGCGTGTAATTTTCTTGTGGCAGCCACTGCTGATTTTGATATAGGGCACACCCCCATGCTGTCTTTGCCCTGGCCTGGCCCACTGACCTACAGTTCTGTGGGGATGGGAGTAAGCAGAGGAAGACACAGCAGGTCTTTGCTTCCAGGAGGGATGCATCCACCTGGATTCAGCCACCATTGCTTCCAGGAGGGCTGTATTTACCCAGATCCAGCCAGTAGCATAGCAAGGGTGAGAGGCACTCCTCCTCGCCCTTTTATCTACCCCTACCTATCCCGTCCTCCCTGCCATGTGCACACACCCCTTCCCTACCCCATACCTCTTTTTAATTTTCCAGTGCAAGCAGTATGACCAACTTGCTGCCCACATTGGGTCGCCTCTTCCTCTGACATCACTTCTAGGCACGGGACCTGTAAGTGATGTCAGACGGAGAGTTGACACTGGCACAAGCATCAGGTTGGAGTTGCTGCTCGCGCCAGTGAAGAGATAGAGGTACATGGGGAAGGGGAAAGTGAAGGCACACATGCAGCAGGGAGTGGAAATGAGCAGGGGGTAGAAAGGAGAAGGGGTGCTGGTGTCCTCACAAAGACGGCACCCGGGCGGACCGCCTCCCCCTCCCTTTACTACTCCAGGAGGGCTGTATCTACCTGAATCTAGCAGGAATTCTCTCCTTGGGGGCTGGAACTACCTCCATTAAGTTTTTATGTTCCTCAAAAGTGCTAGATCCACCTGGATTCTCACCCAAGGGCAGCTTAACAGGGTCCAGCTTAAATTGTCTTAAATATAGGCAGGATTTGCCTAGATCAAGCAGGAATTCTGAACAAAGAGTAGAGTCCACCTGGATCCTGCAACAATTCCATCTAGAAGGGCTCAATCCACCTGGATCCTGTATTTATTTCCACTAGAAGAGATGGATGCACCTGGATCCTACAGCTAGCTATTTCCACATGGTCTCAATACTCCATCCCAGTTCTGATCAAATGTCACTCACATACCCTTCTTCCCCCGCCCAAGACAGCCTATGCACATGCAGACAACAGAAGAGCATGCATGATCTTGTTAGCATGTGTGCTAGAGAATGACATAGAGACAAATTTTTCCCCATCGCCATGGGAATTCATTTTCCCATCCTGGAGAGTTCTTTTCCTCTCCCTGCCCCATTCCTGCAAGCTCTGTCCTCATCTCACCTCACCTCACAGTTATTAGCGGTATATAAGAATTAAATTAAATTAAAAATCTCCACAAGCCTTACTTTAAAATCATAAGTGTTCAAGGCTTGTGCAGTTAAAGCAGAGCTTATGGTCAGCAACAAAACTCACAGGGATAGAACAGGGAAACTGAGTTCCTGTGGGGACAGGGACAAAATTGTCCCTGTGTCATTTTCTAATGTGTACATCAACACATATACAGTGGTACCTTGGTTTACGTTCCAGAAGCATGCTCGTAAACCAAAATACTCATATATCAAAGCGAGTTTCCCCATAGGAAATAATGGAAACTTGCTTTGATACGTCCCCACCCCCCAAGGCCAGCGGCGCTGCTCTGTCGTCCCCCCACGAGAATCGGCATTGCTCCCTCCGAAAGCCCCCCTGCAATCCGGCACCCTCCCCCCCTGCCCCACGATCTGGCACCCCTTCACCGCAATTTGGCACCCCCCCCTGCTGCAATCTGAAGTCCCCCAGACCCACCCGAACCTGCTTCTTACTGTCATCTGGGCCTCAGCACCGGCACCGGTACCGGCATGTCCTGTGCATTGGTGCCGGTGCCTGAAGATCGGCCTCCTCTTCTTGCTGGGCCTTGAGCATGAACTCGCAGGCCTTGAGCATGTGCAGATGCTCAAGGCCCAGCAAGAAGAGGAGGCCGATCTTTGGGCACCGGCACCAACGCACAGGACATGCCGGTGCCAGTGCCGAGGCCCAGATGACAGTAAGAAGCGAGTTTGGGTGGGTCACAAATCGAGGCACGCTCGGTTTCCAAGGCGCCAATTTTGCAAATGTTTTGCTTGTCTTGCACGGTGAAAAGACGTCCTGAGAGAGAGAAGCGGTTGTGACAATACAAGGCAAACTCATTCTGAGTATTTCTTATGTGTTGTTGTTTGGTTTTTTTTTTTGTGTTCTTGCACTGAGAAAATTCTTCCTCGCCTTGAATATTGCGACCTTAAATCTTCAAGAACCAGAAGGGATTATTTGTCATCATTAACAAAACCAAGGCTATTCCTATTCTTGTAAAATTTACATTTCCACCATCCCGTGGTAAATTTAACAAGTCCACAAACTATAAAATATTGTACCTGTTTACTCTATAGTTCACTGAGTCATGATTTCTGTAAACATTTTTCACAATTATGCATTACGACAAATCATGAAAAACCTTTAAACTGAATGTGTTAAAAAATTCATGACTAATCATTTTTTTATTCTAAGCAGTAACTTAACCACAGTGAAAGTTCCTGCTGATTCCATGCAAAGCTGTAATTTGTAGAATAGAGTGCACCGAGGTACCACTGTACATGTGGCTCATTTTCAAAGCACTTAGACACACAAAGTACCATAGGTTTCTAAGTGCTTTAAAAATTAGCCCCCTTGATCCCCATCCAATTGCAATTATGTTATCATAGGTATTTTCCATGTTTAAATTCTCTATCTATTTCTCAGGACACACCCAGCCAATCAGATTGTCAGGATATGCATGCTTGGTTAAAAGGTGAAGTGAAAGAGGCTATTATAGCCAAGAAAATATCCTTTAAAAAATGGAAAAAGGATCCCAATGAAGAAATAGGAAGAGACATAAGCACTGGCAAGTTAGATGCAAAGCATTGATAAAGAAAGCTAAACAAGAATATGAAGAGAAACTTGCCAAAGAGGCAAAAACTCATAACAATTTTTTAGGTGCATCAGAAGCAGAAAATCAAGGATGATCAAGGAGCAAAAGGGGCACTAAGGCAGGATAAGGCCATAACGGAGAGACTAAATTAATTCTTTGCTTTGGTCTTTACGGAAGAAGATGTAAGATATCTACCTGAACCGGAAATGGTTTTCCAGGGTGATGATGTGGAGGAACTGAAACAAATCTCAGTAAGTTGGAAGATGTACTAAACCAAATCGACAAGTCAAAAAGTGATAAATCACCTGAACCGGATGATATACATCCCAGGGTACAAAAATAACTCAAACATGAAATTGATGACCTAATGTTAGTGATCTATAATCTGTCACTAAAATCATCTGTAGTACCTGAGGTGATCAATGTTACGGGAAATTACAGATTGGTAAGCCTGACTTCAGTGCTGGGCAAAATGGTGGAAACAATTATAGAAAATACAATTGTGGAACATGTAGACAAACATGATTTAATGGGACAGAATCAGCACGGGTTCAGCCAAGGGAGATCTTGCCTCACCAATTCACTTTAATTCTTTGAAGGTGTGAATAAACGTGGATAAAGGTGAGCCAATTGATGTAGTACAGTGGTGCCCACACTTTATTGGCTTGCGAGCTACTTTTAAAATGACCAAGTCAAAATGATCTACCAACAATAAAATGTAAAAAAACACAAAGCACAGAGAAAATGTTAATTATTTATATTCAGGGGGGGAGGGGGAGTTGTTCAAAGAGGTCAAGGCAGATGACTTTAAAATATGCAATGTCACCTCAGTAGCAACTATACAAAAATAGACAAATATACCCCCTCCCCTTTTACTAAACCGCAATAGCGTTTTTTAGCACAGGGAGCTGCGCTGAATGCCCTGCGCTGTTCCCGACGCTCGTAGGCTCCCTGCGCTAAAAACTGTTATCACAGTTTAGTAAAAGGGGGCCACAGTGAAAGATCACAAACTAAAACTGAACCCAGACAAAACAAAATTTATACTTCTCAAAAAAAAAAAAAATAAATAAAACCCCAACCATAACAAACTTAGTAATAAACTCAATCCCATACCCCATTCAACCCACCCTAAGCCTTCTGGGAGTGATGATAGACAAATGCTGTACCATGCAACCACAAATCAACAAAACAATACAGAAATCATTTGTGGTCATGCAAAATTTAAGGTTAATCCGAAAGTTCTTTGACAGAAAACAATTCCAGCTCATGGTCCAATCTCTAGTCCTAGGACTTCTAGACCAGTGTTTTTCAACCTTTTTACACCTATGGACTGGCAGAAATAAAATAATTATTCTGTGGACCGGCATCGGTCTGTGGAACGGCGGTTAAAGAACACTGGGCTAAGTCATGGGCCAGACCCCGCCTATCTCTACCTAATCTCCACCCCAGATCCCGCCCCCATAATAGTACTAATTGCACCTTGCACGTCTCGTGCCTCATCTGGAAGCCTTCCCTCTGACGTTGCAACATCAGAAGGCTTCCAGTTCAGGCGCAGGATGCCCATAGGAGCCACTGCCCGTGGCTTTGTGCACTGAATCAGTTAGGAAGAGGGAGCTGGCTCGAAGATAACGCCACATCGATCGCACCGTGGACTGGCGGTTAAAGAACACTGTTTTGGGCCTGATGCATGTGCTGGCCCTGTGCACTGGCAGGACATTTTTGTGGACCGGCACTGGTCCACGGACCGGTGGTTGAAGAACACTGTTCTAGATATATCCTCTATCTCCCCTGCTCCGCAGTCATGATAAAACAACTACAAACAGTACAAAACACAGCTCTGAGACTGATCTATTCGTGAAGAAATACGACCACATCACTGCCACATACCTCGACTCACACTGGCTCCCAATACAAACAAGAATACTATTCAAATTCTACTGTCTACTATTTAAAGCCATAAATGGAGACAGCCCAGCCTACTTGAACAACCGCCTTATCCAAAGTACCACAACCAGGCAAAGGAGAACCCAGACACCATTCATGCACCTTCCAATCAGAGGCGTCAAACACAAAAAAATGCACGATGGCCTACTGGCCACGCAGGCAGCGAAACCAGACCACCAACTCTCCAATCTACTGATAACAACACCAGACTACAAAACTTTCAGAAAAGAAATAAAAACCCTGCTATTCAAGAAATCCATCAAGACAAACTAACTCCGCAGGAAGCATTTCCATCCCCTGAAGTAACCCACTGAACTCTCAACTCTTCTGGAAATGTCCAGAATGTAATCCACCTTGAACTGCAAGATAATGGTGGAATAAAAGTCACTAATGTAATAGTACAAAATATAGACAGCAGATATAAATTCGGACACATTTTGATCACTAAATTTAAAATAAAATAATTTTTCCTACCTTTGCTTTCTGGTGATTTTACGAGTCTCTGGTTGCACATCCTTCTTCTAACTGTAAATCCAATACAGTGCTCCCCCGCGAATTCGCAGTCCGCGATTCACAATCCTGGTCATTTGCAGTATTTTCCGACCACGAATGACCGGGCAGGAGAGGGCAACTGGAGTGCCGGCGAGAGAAGGAAATCACTCGCGGTATGCTCTGACCGCCTCTTCCTGTACTAAAGTCAGGCCTCACCAATCAGGAGGTGCTTTGACATGCAGCTCCTGATTGATGAGGCCCGACTTTAGTACAGGAAGAGGCAGTCGGAGCATACAGCGAGTGATTTCCTTCACTTGCCGGCGCTCCGGCTGCCCTCTCTTGTCTCCCCTGCTAAAAATCGTATTCGTGGTTTTTCAACATTTGTGGGAGTTCCTGGAACGGAACCCCTGCGAATATCGGGGAGTACTGTATTTTTTTCTTTCTGCCTCCTGCATGCTTCCTCACCTCCAGACCTCATTCCAGTCCCCAACCAACATCTCTCTCTGTCCCTCCATGAGTCCAACTTTTTCTTCCTCTCTCCCTGCCCCCTCCCCTTTCTTTCTTTTCTTTCTCTCTCTCTCCTTGCCCCCTGTCTTTCTTTCTCTCTCCCTGCCTTTTCTTTCTGTCTTTCTCCCTCCCTGCTCCCCAAGCCACCGCCGCTGATTTCTCCCTGCTTCCCCAACGCCAGGCCAGGTGCATACAAGCGCCAGGCTCACAAGCCTCCCCTCCTTCCCCCCCCCCCCCCCCCCCCGACATCAATTCTGACATCAGAGAGGAAGTTCCAGGCTGCTCACACCAAAGTTAAAAAGGTACAAGTGAAGGGGATGGGTGAGGGGCGCCACTGCCTTGGGTGCCGCTCACCCTTGCTACACCACTATCTCTTAAGAAATTAAACTCAGCAAGTATTACAACACTGGAGAAATAAGTAAAACAGATATGCAATTCTCTTTGTACTGAACACTAGAGAATAGCACAAGGACAATTTTTTCCCCATCCCTGTGGGAACTCATTTTCCTGTCTCATCCCCTTGAGTTCTATTCCTGTCCCTGCCTCATTCCTGCAAGTTCATCCTCATCTGCACAAGCCTCAAACACTTTAAAATTATAAGTGTTTGAGGTTTGTGCAGTTAAGGCATAGCATACAGGAATGGGGCAGGGACAGCGACAGTGACAAAACTCACGGGGACAGGATAGGGAAATTGAGTTCCTGTGGGAACGGGGATAAATTTGTCCTCGTGTCATTCTCTACTGAACACATAGGAGTCCCAGGTTTTTGTCCACCAAAAATTAGCCACCTCCCTTGCTGTGGCTGCCCTTTGAAGATTACCTCCTCCAGTGTATTCCCGAGCTGCCACCAGATGCAGAACTTGGAAAGTTCTGGCTGCCAGAGTGAAAGAAGATACCTTCAGCAGGCAGGGCTTTGGAATCCCTACCAGCTTAGATATTTACATTTTGCATTTGGGCAGGGAGCATGGGGGAGGGGCAGGAAGAGAGTTTAGTGCCCAACCACTTTGGACTCGGGGCCACTGCTCATCCTTACCCTTCACCATACTCCATCAGCTGTCTGGTAAGCCACTGAATAAAATACAAAGATCTGTGATGCACGTGTCTCAAAGCTAACATATTCCAGGTAATAAATTTAAAATAAAAATCTTTTTTTACCTTTGTTGTCTGGACATTTTATTTTTACATCATGTTGATCACATGTCTCTCCTACTTTCCTATGTCTTTTAATAATTCCTTATCCAGTGGTTGTTGTTCATGTCTTTTTTTTTTCCTCTCTCCTGTCTTGTTTCATTCCCTCTCTACATCTGTCTTTGACATTAAGAGAATATCTAGTAGTATGGTATAATTACTTAAAATGGCTTTAAAAATATTTTCTTTGCATCTTAATGGACTTAACCATCCTATTAAAAGGAAAAAAATCCTCAATTTTTTAAAACAACAGGAGGCGGATGTTTGTCTTTTACAAGAACTACCACACTCTTTTACAAAAAAAACTTTTCTTAAGCATTCATTCATATGAAACCTCCACCAGAGCTCGTTTCTCTTTAGAAACCAGCAACCTGAATGCTAACTTGATCCTCAGATGCACCAGTCCACGTTCAAACTATTTCATTACGTTAAGCTTGATGTACAAAATCTTCCCTGGATCAATTTCTAATTTATATTAATATTTGTAATGTAATTTTATCTTATAATAATTTTTAAATACTTTAATAAATATATAAATTATTTCTTAAGACTTAGTTTTAATGTTGTGGTCATTGTTAGGGACTATCTTCACCAACATGTTTCGCGACAAGCGCTTTTTCAAGGCTGGGTCCCTAAACGGAAACACAGCTACTTTAGCAGGGCACACATAGCCAAATGTTATCTTTCATACATATAAACAATAAAATAATTTCATATGTATAATCAGTCAATTTTATCCCACCTAGTAGTGAAACACCATCATTCTTGACCACAATTTTAAGTAGATGAAGAATCAGCTGAGTGGGACGTACTAAACGTGTTGACGTCACCCCTCAAACTTACTTGCTGATCCATGGAGGAAAAACTCTTTAAACTATTGCTACTATACTGGACAAAAAAAGAAACTCATTAGATATAAATATATTAACCCCATATTCAGTTATTTGTTTAAGATTTTGATGTTATATCCCTCCTATGGTCAGATCAGAGAACCCCATTCTAATTCTTCATTTAATCCATGGGGAGCTACATTTAAATGGTAGATCAACCGCTGTTCTCTAAAGTTCAAAACTTCTTCCATGTTCCCCCTCCTCCCTCCCCTGTATATTATCTATGATCCTCCATCTTATATCTGTTATATCATGTTTTTTTAGTAGCCAATGTTGGTCCATAGGTGCCTGTGTATTTTCTGTGGTAATACGAGACTTGTGTTCATTAAGTCTCAAATGTATCGGGCGTTTTATACATCCAATGTATACCATCTTGCAGGGGCAAACTATAATGTAAATTACTCCTGCAGTTTTGCATGTAGTATTGTCCTTTGCTTTGATCATAATCTTGGTTTGGAAATCCATCCATTCCTCTCCTTCTAATGTAAATTCAAATCATTGACATCTTCCACATTTTTTATGTACACCAGTACCTTCCAATTCCATATTTTGATGTTTGTTGGATCAGTAATTGTCCTAAAGATTTGCCTTTAGTGAAGGTAAATCTGGGCAGTTCTTCAAAGCCATGATGAAATTGAACTATATGCCAATGTGCCTTAATCAATGAAATTAGCTGTTTGGCTGCTTCCGAATATGGAAGGACACAGGTCATTCGATTACCTTTTTCTTGTATTGTGGATTCTTTTAAAAGCAAATCTCTCTGTGCAAATTTAGATCTTATATAAGCTTATTTTATTGCTTTCTTCGGATATCCACGATTTAAGAACGGTTGTTTCAAATCATTCGCTGCCACTTGAAATTTCTCTTATTATTTTCTCATATTCTTCTTGCTCTTAAATATTGACTAATCGGGAGGTTGAACTTCAATTTATAAGAGTAGTAACTTAAAAAATGAAGAAACATATTCCGAGCAACCGGTTTCCTATATGTCCGTCATTATTTGAATATCTTCTTTTTGAATATGTATATCCAAAAGTCAATGGAATGTTTACTATATGTGATGGTAAATTTTAAATTTGGTCTCTATCATTTAATCACCCTATAAATACTTTTAACTCTTCTTCCATGCCCATCCATAAGAAGAAAATATCATCCAGGAAATGCTTCCATACTTTAATTTTCTGAAAATAAACTGAACCATATAGATCTTGGGCTTCAAATCTACCTACATATAACGTTGCTACCGAAGGGGCTAAAGTTGCTCCCATCGCTATTCCTTGCTTTTGTCTATAAAATTTTCCTTCAAATTGAAAATAGCTGTTATTTCACCCATTCAGCTAGCTTGGTCAAAAAAGATGTGGTAATATGTTGATGGCATTCTCTTGCTTGTAATGCTTCAACAATCACCGACATTGCTCCTTCTTGAGGGATTTTAGTATATAACTATACAAGATCTAAAGAGATCAACCAGATATCTGTATCCACTTCTATCTCATCTTTCAAAATTCTTTAAAAATGTGAAGAATCCTTCAAATAAGAAGGGACTTTAGATGCTTCAGTTTTTTAAAAAAACATCTAAGAACTTTGACAAAGGTTCTAAAAGAGTATTTCTTGTATTAACTATAGGTCTCCCTGGGGGGTTGTTTACATCTTTATGCATTTTCGGAACAAAATATATGTAGGGAACCTCAGGATATTTTTCCAATAAAAATTGGTATTCTTTCATCGTAAGCATCTTTTGTTCATAATAGAGCGTAACCCAGTCAAATGGGGGTTATAGGATCTTGTTGTAACTCAATATAAGATATAGAGTCACTAAGCTGATGCTCTGCTTCTGCTAAATATTGGCTTCTATTTTGGAGGACCATAGCTCCTCTTATAAGCCTTAGAAATGATCAATTCCTTAGTATTTCTTAGCTGTTGAATCACTTGGTATTGAGTCAAAATTAAATTATATCCTATCTTGGATTTATGTTCCTTTTCTTCAATGGAAGCAAGTTTCAATAGAATCAGATTTTTAAAGGTCATCAAAAACGGATCCATCGGGCCCGGAGGGCTCCATCTCGATGGTCTTTTACAGTCCGAGTTATCATTTTGATGTACACCTATAATCTCATTATTAAAGAACACTCAAATTTGTAATTTTCTCAAAAATTTATGAAACGCTATTTTTAACCTAAAAAAAATCCGGTTTTTGTTTCAAAACAAATCCTAGGCTTAAATGTAAAACCTCTTTTTGTGCTTTTGTTAGATGAAAATTAGATAGGTTTATAATGAGGGATTCTACTTGTCCCTGCTGGTGAGCTGGAGTTTTCCCTGACCTCTGGATGTTATCTGGAGCATCCCATCTGTACACTTTGCTCGTCCCCCGACAACTTAGTAGAAGTAGCTTTTACTGACTCATCACTTGTAACATCTGATTCATCTGAAAGCACTCCAAATGCCACTTTCTTCTGTATCGGGGCCACTACTTGTTTTTTAGTGTTCCAAGAATATACTTTATTCATTTGATAATCTTGTTCATCACGTTTAAATTTTTTTTATTTTGGTCTGTTTTATGGACTCATGGGAGTGTTTCTGAGTCCATAAAACAGACCAAGATAAAAAAATATCAGGACAAAGATTATGGGCTCCTTTTACTAAACTGCGTTAGGGCATTAATGCGCGTAATAGCGCACGCTGAATTGCCGCACGCGTTAGACCTTAATGGCAGCATTGATCTGGCGTTAGTTCTAGCCGCGTAGCACTTAGTAATATCCTGCATGCGCTAAAAACACTAGTGCATCTTAGTAAAAGGAGCCCTATATCTTTTGGGACCCTTTACAACTAGAGCAATTTTTATTAGTTCAAAAAACATAAATTATAAACTGATAATTACTGTCCTTTTGGAGTTAGTGAAAAGATATCAGGGTGAATTGAGAACCAAAAAAGTTTCTGCAATACTATTTGATCAGATTTATTACTATTATAGATTTCTTAATTGTGACTATAATTTCATTTTGATTTAAAATAGCCCTAAATGTGAGCTTGATGGAAAATATTGATGTTATAAATATTGTTCTAGATATATTTTCTTTCTGTTTAGAAAATTCCATTCTTATACTCTGTATAGAGAATAATTTTGAAAATTATAATAAATAAAAAAAAAAGAAATTGATCCAGGGAAGATTTTACACATCAAGCTTAACGTAATGAAATAGTTTGAACATGGAGTGGTGCATCTGAGGATCAAGTTAGCATTCAAGTGGCTGGTTTCTAATGAGGAACAAATTCTGGTGGAGGTGTCTTTTACAAGAAGCACACTTATTATACATTGAGGCTGGCAAGTTGGTTGGGAGGTGAGTCACATATTGTTTTTTGTGCTCCTGCGGTGACAAAAAAGGCTGGCATGACTATTTTGGTCAATAAAAGATTTTTCTGCTGTATTTGGTAATATCCAAGCTGATCCTATGGGCAGATGGCTTCATGTAGATTTGACTTCAGGAAAAGATGCCCTGACATTATTTAATATTTATGCTCCTAATTCAAATCAGGCCGAGTTAAAAAAAAACCAAACTCCAGCAAATAATTCTGTCACTGGCTACATCTAATTTAATTGTAGCCGGAGATTTCAATGCTGTCATGGATCCATTATTGAATAAACAATCTAGTAAGCGGATGAAATCACTAGGTCTAGACCAGGGGTCCCCAAAATCCATCCTTGAGGGCCGAATCCAGTCGAGTTTTCAGGATTTCCCCAATGAATATGCATTGAAAGCAGTGCATGCACATGATCTCATGCATATTCATTGGGTAATCCTGAAAACCTGACTGGATTCGGCCCTCAAGTTTAAGTTTCAAGTTTATTATAGAATTTGATTAATCGCCTATTACAAATTCTAGATGATGTACAAATAAATAAAAATTACAGAATTAGGGGAAACAGACATAACTAACAAAAAAAACAAAAAAACTAAAACTAAATCTACTAAACATAATAAAAACCAACTTATACAGACATATAAAACATGAGGAAAGGCTAGGAAAGAAATACAATCTGATTACAAAGAAAAACAATTAAGGTTAAAAACGATAGGAAAAGGAAAGAGAAAACTATCAAAAAAATATAAAAATACAAAGAGAGTCATAATCAATTCATTTAGTCATTGAATGCATCTTTAAAAAGAAAACCCTTGAGTTTGCTCTTAAATCTTTCCAAGTTTTTTTCCTCTCCTAAATAAATTGGAAGTGAATTCCATGTTTGTGGAACTGTAACGGAAAAGATAGATTGCCGCCGTGTGTTAATAATTTTGAGAGAGGGAATGACTAATAAGTGTTGGTCATTCGACCGCAGTAATCTGGATGTAGTATGAGGAATCAAAACTTTATAAATAAAAGCTCAAGGAGGGACTTTGGGGACCCCTGGTCTAGACAATCTTGTGCAAGCCTGTGGATTGAAGGATATATGGCGGATTCTTCATGTTAATGCTTGTGAATTTTCTTTCTGCTCACATGTTCATAAATCATTTTCAAGACTAGATTACATTTTTGTTTCAGATCACTTACCGGTAATTCAACAGGTTATAAAAGCCAGCATAGAGCCAATCCTTTTGACAAATCATGCTAGATTTTGGATAGAATTTCAGTTCACTGAAAAAGATTTTAATAGACCTGTGTGGAGATTTTATAATACATTGCTTTCAGATTCAAACTTTCTCGAGGAAATTCAAACAAAAATGAATGAGTATTTTCAACTCAACACCTCGGAGGAAATCTCTTTGGAAACTATATGGGATACTTTCAAAGCTACAATGAGAGGGCAAATAATTTCATACTCAGCACACATTAGGAAACAACTAAAATTGGAATTTTCTAATTTGGAACAAATTATTTTAAATCTTGAGTTACAATTGGCCTCAAAATGGGAACAAAATACTTTGCAGGCCCTGTTGAAAGCTAAATATAGATATAATAAGATTTCCTCACAATTGGCTAGGAAAGATTTGTTTTCTCAACAAGCTCTATATTATGGAAACTCGAATAAAGTGGGATGATTATTGGCAAACTATCTCAAAGCCAAAAAAAGAAAAGTAAAGATTGTGGCTATTAAAGATGAGAAAGGTAAAACCCATTCTCAAATTGGAAATATTTTAAAACAATTTTTGGATTATTACAAAGCTTTATACTCTTTTGTGCTTCATTCAAATAAGGAAATTGAGGGTTTAGAATTTTTAAAATTAATTAATGGGCCAAAAATTCCCGAGTATATAAAAGGAAATCTTGAAGTGCCTATATCACTTAAGGAACTCCAGGCAGCGTTGAAATCCCTCAGAGTTGGATCCGCTCCGAGTTGTGATGGATTCACGGTGGAGTTTTTCAAATCATACACTTTTACCTCATCTTCTAAATTTATATCAATCACAACTAACTAAAGGTTGTATTTCAGATACTATGGCGGAATCTTTAACTATTGTTTTGCCAAAGCCAAATAAAGATCCCATGTTGGTTTCAAACTACAGGCCTATTTCTTTAATTAATGTGGATGGAAAACTCCTGGCTAAGCTATTGGCTCTAAGATTAGCCAAGGCTCTCCCTTATTTGATCGGTATGCATCAAATGGGTTTCGTTGCTCAAAGACATTCTTCAAATAACACTAGATTGGCATTTCATATGTTATGTTTAAATATATTTATTGATTTTTAAATCATATAATCAAGAATATCTTGTACAGAAAGCAAATTAGCAATTCCACATAGAGCAAGAAACATTCCAATAACATTTAAATCATGTATAAACTAAAATGCTCAAGTCCTCAAATTTGGATCCAAGATTTCTTATCGAAAACAAAGGAAGAAGAATTGAACAAATGTACACTCTTTCATAAAAGTTAGCTAGAGGGCTGATTGCTGGGATTAATCAATAATCTTAGAGCTTATGATTTTTCTGCCTCCAATCGGGAGAGCGCTAAAAAAGAAGTCAACTGATTAGGCTCAAAGAAAACATATTTAACTGATCGGTGATGCACTATACATTTACAAGGATGTCGCAAATAGAAAGTAGCACCCAAAGATATAACACCTGGCTTCAACATAAGAAATTCACGACGACGCTTTTGAGTCTCTCGTGATAAATCAGGAAATACCTGCACTTTACAGCCCATAAATTCTTTCTGTCTATTTTTAAAGAATAGTTTTAACAACCAAACTTTATCAATAGAGAGAGCTACTGTTACAATCAAAGTACTCGGTTCTACAGCCTCTTTATCAGATTTTTCCAATAACTCCGATACATCCAATAATCCTTGATCCGACAACTTTTTTGGTAATTTAATCTTATTAGGTAAGTAATAAACTCGTGATAAAGGAGGTAATGAATCTTCTGAGGCCCCCAAAACTTCAAGGAAATATCTTTTAAACATTTCTCTAGGTGGTGTCAATGGTAGCCTAGGAAAGTTAATTAATCTTAAGTTATTGTATCTGGAGTTGTTTTCTAAGTTCTCCATCTTTCTTCTAAGATTAATATTATCTTTCATTAAAGTTTCCTGTAGTTGTTTAGATGATTTAATTTCATGTTCAAGCTTTTGAACAGAGGAATTAGAGGCAGTCATTTCATTTTTCAATTCTTTAAGTTCAGTAGAGTGTTGAGATAATTCCCCCTCAATTGACTGAAGTTTGGGACTTATGGTCTTCACTAGTCCGGCCATAAGATCCTATAGTGAGTCCAGAGTTACTTCTGAGGGTTTTTCCAAAGAAATTAATGGTAAAGAAATGTCATAGTGCTCACCGTCCAGTTGATTAACTTGTCACTGTCCCTGAAGGCTAACTCGCCTCTCCTCAGATGATTTCCCCTCAGCTTCTTCAAAGGAGCTCATATCCATAAGAGCTCCTGTCCGCAGGCTCTGTGATGGACTACTTGCCTCAGGGGAAGGCAAGACCCCGACCTCCGGGGTTCCCTTACCCCTTGGAGAGCTGCTTAGCTGAGGTTGCGGGGGCGGCGCCCTAACGTCGGGGCTCAAAGATGACTCCAATCCCGGAGGAATCACCACGGCCTCACTGACGCCGCTACTCCTCTGCGGGCCTCCCTCCGACGCCGAAAATACTCCCTGCATCCGTCTGAGGAGTTCCCCGATGTCACCAACCGTGGGGGTGGCTGTGGGCCGCGAGGCACCAGCGGCGCTACGGCCCCTCCGTTTAGGCATCGAGTAAGTGGTGTAACTGCTAAGAAATATTATTAGGAGAAAAATCCTCAGAGCGGCTCCTCAGCGCGTCCAGCCTGACGCCATCTTGGAATCGAGTCAGAGAAGGATCTTCATATGTTAAGTTTATCAAAAACAATGAATGATCCGGCTTTCTCTGTCTCTTTGGATGCAGAGAAGGCCTTTGATCATGTGGAATGGACTTTCATGTATCAAGCGATGGATTAGTTTGGTATAGGATCAGGATTCATACAAATGATTCAAACCTTGTATAGCTCCCCCTCAGCTAGATTATATATTAATGATACTTTTTCGGAGCGTTTTGGTCTGAATAAGGGAGTTAGACAAGGATGTCCCTTATCTCCTTTGCTTTTTGATATTGTTTGGAACCCTTGTTGTTGGCTATACAGCAGGTAAAGGAGATATAGGGGATTCCTTATGCAGGTCGGGAATATAAGATATCTGCTTATGCAGATGATATCTTGCTTTATTTGAAGAAGCCTGAATCTACCATCCCACATTTACTGGAATTGATAGATCGATTTCATAAATTCTCTGGATATAAGATAAATTGGAGCAAATCGGAGGTTCTTCCGTTAAATGTGCATTGTGCAAAAGGATTATTTGATTCATTCCCTTTTCTTTGGAAGGAAGAGGGTATAAAATATTTAGGTATTATGATTCAGAAAACATTGGAAGACCCAATGACAGTAAATGAAAAATCTTTATTGCTGAAAGTCAAAGAAATATGTGAGCACTGGAACCCACTACATCTTTCTTGGTGGGGGAGAGTCCAAACTGTAAAAATGATGATTTTGCCTGTAGTTTGTTACCAAATGAGTATGTGGCCGGTTTATTTTCAAGGGTCCTTTGCAAAACCAGCATCACACAAGTACAAGAGAAAGAACAAAAATACATACACAAAGCTGCTAAACAAGGGCACCCGCCCATCCATATGAAACAAGCAGCAAACACAAACCCCACAAACAGAAAACAGCAGATGAGAATAGATCGGTACATGCCCAATAGAGGATTTTACAATTACCCTCCACACCCCTCCCCCACTAACACCAGAAGCATAGAACAAAGTCAAAGGCAAAAAATCCAAACTTCCCATCCCACCCCCAGACCAATGTGGTAAATAACAGCTAAGACTAGAACCATAGAGAAAGAGAAAAAAAATATATATATATGAGAAGAAAGAGAGGAACATAAGAACATATGAACATAAGAAATGCCTTCACCGGATCAGACCAAGGTCTATCTAGTCGGGCGATCCGCACAAGCGGAGGCCCATTTAGGTGCTCCTTTTTGGAGACCCGGTTTTCCCGTATCCCTCAATATGATCTGCAAGAAGGTGTGCATCCAACATGCGTTTGAAACCCAGCACAGTATTTTCTGCCACTACCTCCTCCGGGAGAGCATTCCAAGCGCCCACCACTCTTTGTGTGAAACAGAACTTCCTGACATTTGTCCTGAACCTGCTGCCATTCAGTTTTAGGCTATGACCTTTTGTCCGCGTCACATCTGAAAATGTCAGTAATGCTGCTTCCTGGTCAATTTGATCAAATCCCTTTAATATTTTAAAAGTCTCTATTAGATCCCCACACAGTCTTCTCTTTTCGAGGGTGAACAGTCCCAGTTTTCCGAGGCGTTCCATGTAGCTTAAATTCTCCATGCCTTTAACTAGTTTCGTGGCTCGCCTCTGTACCCTCTCCAACAGAATTTTATCCTTCTTAAGGTATGGAGACCAGTGTTGAACACAGTATTCTAAGTGTGGTCTGACCATTGTTCTGTAAAGTGGCATTATAACATCTTCCGACCTACTCATGATCTCCTTCTTAATCATGCCTAACATCCTATTTGCTTTCTTCGCCGCCGCCGCACATTGAGCAGATGGTTTTAGGGTTCTGTCTATCAGCACCCCCAAATCCCTTTCTTGTTCGCATTTGGCTAATGTCACCCCCGACATCTTGTATTCATGTTCTTTGTTTTTCTTTCCCAGATGCATCACCTTGCATTTGTCTATGTTAAAACTCATCTGCCACTTTATCGCCCACGTTTCCAGCTGATTTAGATCTTTCTGAAGATCCTCACAGTCCCTTTGAGAGCCAACCGCCCGACAGTTTTGTATCATCCGCAAACTTGATTATATTACAAGTTGTTTCCTCTTCCAGGTCATTTATAAAAATATTGAACAAAATGGGACCAAGAACCGAGCCCTGGGGCACGCCGCTGGTCACCTTTTCCCATTCCGAGAATTTCCCAGGTAAACAGGTCAAGAAAAGAAGAGTATCGAAAATAAAAGGATCAGGAACGAGTCGCCCTAGAAAGCTCAGCATAAGAGAAGACAGAAAAAGACCCACAAAAGCAAATCCCCTCAAAGGGGAGGTAAACCTCCAGGTCCCTGAAGGAGAGCATAACGGACAAGTCAACAATTCAACAACAGACTCCGCTCCCCATGCGGAAGAGTGAGCCTTTTATGAAAAGTTAAATAATAATCTCACAAAATTTATTTGGCTGGGCAAAAAGGCTAGAATTGCTTTAGTATCTCTATAAAAACCAATTGTGGCGGGTGGGGTAAATTTTCCAAATTTCTATAGATACCATCAAGCATTTATTATGTGGCAGGGTATGTATTGGATCCTTCCTGAAGTCTTGGAGCATCTTCCAGATTGGCTTTATTTAGAATGGCAACTCATGTCCCCATTACGATTGTCATGTGTTGTGTATTAGAGAATAGGCAAACAACTAGTAAAGGAACTAGTTGTTTGCCTATTCAGATATTTTGGGAACAAATCTTTTTTTGAAATTTTTCCCCAGTTGTATATATTGTGTATTAGAGAATGACACGGTGACAAAATTCATCACCGTTCCCGTCCCCGCGGATAACTGTGGGAAATAATCCCATGTCATTTTCTAGTGTCTATTTCAACCTCAGTCCTTCTACATCAGCATTCTTCAAAGCAAAGCTTGTGGGTCAGTGGTTGTGGCCATTCATACTCTGATTCTTCCCTCTCTCTTTAAAGAATGACATGAAGATGGTTTCCCACGGTTATCCGCGGGGACGGGAACGGTGATGAATTTTGTCACCGTGTCATTCTCTATTGTGTATCAAATTATCCAGAATTTATAAGGACAATAGCATTCTTTTTTGCCACATGGAAAACCTTAAAATTCATCAATAACTTAACATCTGTACCAGTACAACAGTCCACGTGTCAATCCTTATGGTTGAACTCCAAGATTCAAATTGGCGAGTACATTAGATGATGTATTATCAAATGGGACAATGCTTGATTTTTCACGACTGCAACAATCATTTGGCATTACAAAGTCTTAAACATATAAGTGGTTGCAGTTGAAGCAGGCCATTCCGAAAGGGTTCCCTGATTGGCAAAATTTAAAGGATCAGTATAGCTTGCCGAGCCTGTGCTTCCAGACAGATTTGCTAGGGCAACAGGCAGCCAAGTGGTATAAATTAATATTTGACTATAAGAATAAAAATCCAAAAACTAGTCTTAAAGACATTTGGAGCATTGAGATAAAGCAGCAAATTTCAGTGTCTCAAAGGCCACGAATTTGGACTTGGAGGATGAGATACAGCATTAGCATCTATGAGACAAACATGTTTTTTTGTTGTTGCAAAGAGGTTTTTGGACCCCTGTTAGATTACAAAAGATAGATAGTTCAAAATCTAATAGATGCTGGATTGTCATCTTGACATAGGGACATTGGATCATCTGTTGTTCTATTGTCCTTTGATACTCAATTTTTGGAAGTCTATATGGGGACATATTAATTTGATTCTGGAGAGTGCGGTTCTGCTGTCATATGAAGCCGTAATCTGTGGGATGTTATCTCTTACTCCGCCAATAGATAGACATAAGAGCAGATTACTTGGTATAATGACCGGAGTAGCCATGCAAATGGTCACTAAAAATTTGAAGAATTTTGGCCGATTAAATTTAACTTTTTGATGGAATTCGATATGCTTGTGTTATAAATATGAGAAAATGAATTATGAAGTAATGGGTAATAACAAATTGTTTAATCTGACATGAGGTCCATTGACCAATTTTATTAATTTTAATTTAATGGTTTATTCCCCTATTACTGGTTTGATTTGCACATCCAAGGAAGGGGGGGAGGGATCGGGATCTTATATTAGGATTTGTTTATTAACTACATGTATGTACTGGTGTAAGGTTTTGTTGAATACATTGGAAACAGGGTGGGTGGGAGGGGGTGAAAATGGTTTATCTTCTATTTATTGATAGATGTAAGTGCTGTTTTTCAAACTACTTGTATGTATTCCTTTATGCACTGTTTTTAGACTGAAAAATGAATAAAGATTAAAAAAGAAAAAAAAAAAAGAAAAATAGAATAGCTGATTAAAAAACAATGCCAGCAGCAAATTTTCAAAAATGGTAGAGGGAGACTACCGGTATATTGGGAAAGAAATCTAGGGAGCTGTCACTGACTTGTGAGCCTTAAAATTAGCACTGGCCTAAGAATTCCATTGAATGTTATTACAGTTTCTTTGCTCCAAAACTGAGAACTTAACTTATTACACTTGTGAAATGCAAGTTGCGTAAATACCGTATATACTCAAATACAAACCGGGATTTTTAGGCCCAAAAATTAGCCCAAAAATGGGGGTCCCGGTTTATATTTTGGTCAATGTCCCCTTCCAGAATTTTTTTCAGGCCGCCGCAAGGCTCTGCCTCCACCTCCCTCCCTGCCCTAGCCTCATAGGTACCTCATCTTGTGATCTGCGGTGGAGGTGCAGCGGGCAGGAGTGAACTTTCCAAGTTCCTGCCCTGCTGATAACCGGCTGTCGGAGTTTCTTTGGCCACTGAGCAACATGAGCAGGAGCGTGATTTTGCGCTGCTGCTCGGTATTGAGAGGCATCCTTACTGGCTCCCGCAAATTCTCCCAAGAATACGTGGAGCCAGTAAGGATGCCTCTCAGTACCGAGCAGCAGCGCAAAATCATGCTCCTGCTCGTGTTGCTCAGCAGCCAAAGAAACTCCGGCAGCCGGTTAGCAGCAGGGCAGGAACTTGGAAAGTTCGCTCCTGCCTGCTGCACCTCCACCGCGGATCGCCAGATGAGGTACTTATGAGGCTAGGGCAGGGAGGGAGGGTGTAGAGTCTGACAGGGAAAGGAAGGAAGGGTGCTGGGTGCAGAGTCTGACAGGGGAGGGGGGAAGGAAGGAAGGGGGCTGGTACAATGCCTGACAGGGGAGGGGAGGATGGAAGGGTGCTGGGCGCAGACCCTGACAGGGGATGGGAGGATGGAAGGGTGCTGGGCGCAGAGCCTGACAGGGGAGGGGAGGGGAGGATGGAAGGGGGCTGGGTGCAGAGCTTGACGGGGCAGGATACTTGAATATTAAGCCACCTGATTTATATTCGAGTCAACCATTTTTCCTCCTTTATGGGGGGAAAAAGGGTGTCTCGACTTATATTCGGATCACCTTATATTCGAGTATAAACAGTACTTCATGCACAGAAAAGGAAACAGTTTAGAATGACTTGTAAAGTATACCACTTTCAACCACAGTCTAAATCAGTGTATCTCAAACTGTGTGCCAAGGCACACTAGTGTGCCTCCTGAGATTCCAAGTGTGCCGCGGCACACTAGGAGGAAGAGAGGTGCCTGCCAGCTGACTACCTTATGTGGTACAGTGCTGCCCGATTCGCTGAAGGCCTGCATGTTTCCCCCGTCTCTCTAGTGTCCTCCGGCTTCCTCCCTGGCCTCCCAGTCTCACCTTTAAAGCTAATTACAGCATCCTGCAGAGGATCGCCGTTAGGTAAAATGATTTTATTTTCAATATAGTGATTGAAATGTGTCAGTTTTGAGAATTTATATCTGCTTTGTATATTGTGTTTATATGAAAAATTAATGGAAAAAAATTGCATTACAATTAGTAAAGGGGATGGGATCTGGGGCAGAGCTTGGGTAGGCCTAGGGAGATCTGTGGTTGGGGTAATCAGTTGATATTTGTTAAACTTAGGGGGTACTTAGCTTGAAGTAGTTGAGAAACACTGCTGTAGGCAATCAGCTGGTGCCAGTGCCTCTCCTCTCTGGCCCTCTTCCCTGCTGGCACCCCCTACTGGCATCTCAGGGCCCCTTTGGAGGACCTCTGAACATGCGCAGACATTGATGTGATGATGTCACGCATATGTGTGATGTCATCCCAATGACATCCGCGCACTTCTGGTTGCCTCAAGCCGTGGCCACTGCCTTTAGTGTGCCCCGGCTCGAGAAAGTTTGAGACACACTGGTCTAAATGAACCATACCCATAAGAGCTGCCCCATTTCTGCTTGCTTTTTTTTAAGAGGAAAATGCATTTTAAATCTGCTTTTCAGTTGAATGGACTAAAAGTTGCAGTGTGGGTGGCATAAGGCTGTTGCATAGATTATGTAGGGCCAAAGTAACATTCTTACTTTTCAACTGGCTTTCAGTTCTTGAACTCCCAATACCTGTTCACTAATGCTAGACTCAAACTCAGTCCTCAAGGGCCACAATTGGACCAGATTTTCAGGATATTCCTAATGAAAATGAAGAGAGATTTACATATAATAGAAGCAGTCTGCTTGTCATATATATTAATTTGGGATATCTTGAAAATGTGGCCTGTGTATAGCCTTCAAGGACTGAACTTGGACAAGCCTGAGGTCGAAGGTTACAGAGGTTTATCAACCTAGTGTGATTTTAGAAGGAAAACAATTCCTGATAAGCTTCGAACCCAAAATTCAAAGACAAAACCATCCTTATACTGCATGCTACTATCAATTCTAATGCATCCATCTGTTGTAAAATGCTGCTTTAAAATCAAGAAAAATCACTACAGCTCTGAACCCCCCCCCAATTATGATACAGTAGTAGCCTAATGGTTAGTGCAGTGCTTTGGTGTACCACAGACAGGAGTCTAAACAACCCCCCCCCCCCCCAGAAAAGAAACAATCTACTGTACACACTCATTTTGACAAACATACAATATTCTGATTTTCAAACAGAAGGGGATTTGCAAATCCTTTTCAAGCTACAACACTTGTACTGTATATTAGTGTCCCTTACTGGATAGGGAAACGTGGTCTTTGTAGTACATGTCTTAGTAGATCTCTTAAACACACATAATAGAAACATTAACTGCAAAACAACATTACCTGGTTGCCAATTACTGGAGTTTGTGAAGAATCAAGATTTCAAAACCAAACATTCTGTGTGCGGAAGTGGGTGGAATGTCATGGGATGTACCAGCTGTTAGTTGGAAGAGGGAGTTTAAATGGAATCTGACAGAATTTTAGAATTCTTTCGTTTCCCCTAGAGTAAATTCTACATTTTTCAATTGTCAATAGTTTTTAGAGATTGATCATGCAAAATATCTCTCGTTTCTTCCACATTGCTCTCAAATCCATTTTAATAATGGTTTATGGACTTGGGAAAATCTACTGCTTATTCCTAGGATAAGCAAAATAAAATCTATTTTACTCTTTAGGATCTTGCCAGGTACTTGTGACCTGGATTGGCCACTGTTGGAAACAGGATACTGAGATTGATGGACTTTCATCTGTCTCAGTATAAGAACTCTTATGTTCTTTCAAATTTAGTACTTTCACATATGAAGCATGAGATTGGTAGAAAAATTAATGGCCGAACACAAGTTAAAATTTAATTGGGAAAAACCAAAGTTTATCTTTTTTTGAGAGTAAACCAGATTCTTTATCTATTATTATGGCAAATCAAATGGAGTACAAGCTATCTTCAGTTATAATGATCTTCGGTATCTATCTGGATCAGACAGTTTAGAGTCTGATATCAATTGTTTAATCAGAAAAGCTTTTCTGTTAACAAGAAAGCTTTGTCAGGTTTGTACATTTTTTTTTTCAAGTAGTTCAGTTTAAACTATTTGTGCAAGCTTTATGGCTGAGACAATTAGATTACTATAACATTATACACTATACAGAACACTTATTTGTGATTTAAATTTTTGTGTGGAAAAACATGAGTGAGTAACAATTTTACCGGAAACTCCACTGACTTCCTGTAGAAGACAAGGTGGTGTTCAAGCTCTCATATTTTCTCTATAGGGAAGAGTGGTATAGTGGTTAGAGCTATACAGCAGGGGTGTCAAACTCAATCCAATAAGGGGCCGAAATCTAAAACACAGGCTAAGTCACGGGCCAAATTTTTAATTAAGATATTTAGGCCCTCTTTTACCAAGGTGCGCTAACCGATTAGCGCACGCTAATCGATTTAGCGCGTGCTAACGCATGCATGTTAGTCTATGAATGCGTTACCATTTAGCGTGTGCTAATTCGATTAGCGCACCTTAGTAAAAGAGGGGGATTAGTCTTAGTAGAAGTATAGATCCTTCCTTACCCTTAGATACCTGTGGTGTGGTATTTAGGTGAAGCGCCCTGCTTCAAACTAGCTTTTACACTGGGACTGGGTCTTTCTGCCTGCAAATGGGTACTGCAGCGTGGTAAGGAGCTTGGAGCGCTGCTGGGAGTGGGGCAGTGCGTTCAGGCGCTTGGAGTGCCACTGAGACTGGAGCTGCACAGTCAGCCACTTAGATGTGGCACTGTCACCGCAGGCCACATAAAATGGCCAGGCGGGCCTTATGTTTTTTCACTGAAAGAGTGGTTGATCATTGGAATGAACTTCCAATGCAGATGATCGAGGCCAGTAGTGTGCCAGATTTTAAGCAAAAATGGGATGCACATGTGGGATCTCTAAGAGGGTAAATTGGGGGAAGGCAATCAGAGCGGGCAGACTTGATGGGCTATGGGATATCTAGGGGGGTAAAGTTTGGGGGGTGGGTCATTAGTGTGGGCAGACTTGATGGGCTTTGGCCCTTTTCTGCCATCATTTTCTATGTTTGACATGTGTGCTATACAGCTTTAGCACTCTGAGGTTGTGGGCTCAAGCCACACGCTGCTCTTTGTGATCCTGGGCAAGTCACACAATCCTCCATTATAGTAGCGAAATATAAGATAGCAGGCCACACTGACAAATATCCTCTTTTGCCCCAGCACACACCTTTCAAACTTTCAAATGATCCAAAGGTAATTAAAGTTTTAGAAATAAAATATTTTGAGGCAGACCAGGGCCGGATTAAAGGCACGTGCCGGGGGCCCGCCGGTGCAGTGCTTTAGGGCTGTTGGGGCTCACCCTTGCTGGATTCGTTGGCAGCAGCGTCTTCGCACCTGCCCCCTGCCCCACAGCATCATCATCCCGGCCCCCCCACACACACACAGCAGCAGCATCGTCCCAGTTCCCCCAACCAACAAACCTCCCTCCAGCAGCACTCTAAATACGCTGCTTCGCGGCAGAGAGAATCACCAGTGGGAAAAGACTACGGGCTGCAAAACATGTTTAGAGTGCTGTTGCTGGAGGCAGGTTTGTTGGTTGTCTCACGGTGGGAAGATCAGCAGTGTTTGGAGAGGAGAAAATCAAGGTGGCACTGCCTCTCACGTTCCATGCCACTTCACATTTCAGGGGCATCAGAGGAGAGGGGGGCCCGTGCCCTTCCTGCTCACCGCTGCTCTTTAGCTCTGTTACCCCCTTTAACATAACATAGTAACATAGTAGATGACGGCAGATAAAGACCCCGAATGGTCCATCCAGTCTGCCCAACCTGATTCAATTTAAATTTTTAAATTTTTTTCTTCTTAGCTATTTCTGGGCAAGAATCCAAAGCTCTACCCGGTACTGTGCTTGTACCCTACCACAAGCACAGTACCGGGTAGAGCTTTGGATTCTTGCCCAGAAATAGCTAAGAAGAAAAAAATTAAAAAATAGTGATTTGCTAGCTCTGTTTCCTTTCTTGCCAATGACTCCCTCAAGTGTCTGTCAGCCGTAACCCGAAGTGCCACCTCACATGATTAGGCTCTCAGCAACTTTTAATATGGACAAAATGCCTTTCAATGTCCTGCATGTTTGATGTTTCGGAAGCAAACCTTACTTGAGAACGAAGTAGAATTAAGTTGCTAAAAGTTGGTGTATTTAGGTGAAATACTTGTGTCTGTTTTATACTTTCCGATATTTTAATCACTATTTAGGCCTGGGCATAGAGGGAAGAGAAGGAGGGAGGGAGGAAGAGATGCCAGGGCAAGGAGAGAAGGAGGAAGGTATGCCAGACCAAGGGAAAAGGAAGGGGGAAAAAAAGGAGGAGATGTCAGAGCATGGAGGGGGAGGGGGAGATGGAAAAAGGAAAGGAGACAGATACCATGGAATCAGGGAAGGGAAGGAGACAGATGCCAGACTGTGGGGTAAGAAGGAAAGAAAGGAGAAGAGAGAGATGCCAGAGCATTGGGGAGGGTGTGGTGACAGAGAGAGAGAAATAGAGAGGTAGCAGTGCTGAAATGAATCATGTTCAAAAGGAGAGAAGAGGTACATGATAGACAGTTTATGGAAGGAGCATAGAAAGAGTGAAGATGCCATATGGAATGGGGAGAGGGAAGACAGTGGATGGAAGGGGCTGATGCTGCATGGAAGACAGAGAGAAGACAGAGAGAAGACAGAGAGAAGACAGATGAAATAAGAGAGTGAAGACAAGATGATTAAAGCAGAAACGACAAAAGGTAGAAAATTTTTTTTTGTTGCGTTAAATGAAATAAAACATTTATAAACAGAAAATAAGGTAATCATATGCGGAACATTGTTACATATTTTCTATGTGCCCTGGCTGCTGGGAGCTGGCCTTGCCTCGTTTGGAGAGTGCATGGCTTCGTGTTGCTGGCCTTCACCTCTGGGGCTTTGTTAGCCATTTTGTGGACAATATTGGTTCTGTAATTTTGGGGATCAGCGCACCTTGATGTTTTAATGTCAGTGCCTTTTTCATCTTTTCTTTTTTTTTTCTGGGACACTGTTTATGGACTGGTTTATGGTGCTGTTTATGCAACTGAGGGTTTGTTGGGGAGGGGGTTGGGGAGGGGAGTTTGAGCATCTGTGTATGGGTGATATTTGGGGAAGGTGGTTGTTATGGGGTTCTGGATGTGTGTGTGGATTTGGGATGGTGGGGTGCTGATTAAGGGTGGGGGATGGCATGGGGAAGCATTTGTGGGGATTGGGGGGTATGCTTGGGGGAACGGGAGGTTTTGTTGGGATTTGGGGAGGGAGGGGTGCGTCCTGGGACTCTGCATAGGCCTGCTCCACAGTGTGAGTGGGCGGTGTGTCAGCTCGGCTTGGAGGCCAATGTTGATGCCCTATGTGGGCTGTGGCCTTTTGGGTTCATTTTTGATGTTACACTTCCAAATGAGTGATGTTAAGATTGCTAGCTTTAATGTAGATGGGTTGCACTCTCCCGTTAAGGGCATCAAGGTGCTTCAATATTGCAGGAAACTGCATGTTAATGTTCTGTTCCTACAGGAAACTCACCTCAGTGTCTCTGAGCATGCATGGGAGATTTCGTCCATCGGACGCTGCAGGACCAAGCTGAGACCGATGATGTAGAAGCTAAGTGGTTAACACTGAAATCAACCATACATGAAGCAACTAGCCGCTTCATAAAATCAGTAAATAAACGACAAAGAAACAATAAACCCCAATGGTTCACCGCGGAGATCTCGCACCTCATTAAGGAGAAGAAAAAAGCGTTTCTCTCCTACAAGCGCACGGAGAAAAGAGAGGCAAAGGTAGAATATAGGACCAGGTCTACAGCGGTCAAAATGGCAGTTAGGGAGGCAAAACTTTGAGTGGAAGAAATTCTGGCAAAAAGCATTAAAAAGGGGGACAAATTCTTCTTCAGGTATATTAGTGACAGAAAAAGGAACACAGGCAGGATAGTACGCCTTAGAAGACCGGACGGAAGTTACGTGGAAGCAGATTCTGATAAAGACGAACTACTGAATGAATACTTCTGCTCAGTCTTCACCTGTGAGGCACCGGGACACGGTCCGCAGTTGAAGGCAACACGAAGCACAGAAGACCCGTTTCAGAATTTTGAATTCACACCAGGTGAAGTTTACAGTGAACTGGCAAGACTCAAGGTGAACAAAGCCATGGGACCAGACAATTTGCACCCAAGAGTGCTCAGAGAATTGAGCGATGTCCTGGCGAAACCGTTGGCTGAGCTATTCAATCTCTCCCTAAGTAAGGGGAAAGTTCCCCTGGACTGGAAATTAGCTAATGTCGTTCCTCTGCATAAAAAGGGTTGCAGGGCAGAGGCTGCGAATTATAGACCGGCGAGTCTCACATCAATAGTGTGCAAACTCATGGAAACACTAATTAAAAGCAAATTGGACACGATCTTGAATGAAGGGAATCTTCGGGATTCCAGTCAGCATGGATTCACCAAGGGTAGGTCCTGCCAATCCAATCTCATCAGCTTCTTTGACTGGGTAACAAGAAAGTTGGACTTGGGAGAGTCTTTGGACGTCGTGTACCTGGACTTCAGTAAAGCTTTTGACAGTGTTCCACACCGCAGGCTGCTAAGCAAGATGGAATCGATGGGGTTAGGAGAGACACTAACTGCATGGGTCAATGATTGGCTGAGTGGCAGACTTCAGAGGGTGGTGGTTAATGGTACCCTCTCTAAAACATCAGAGGTGACCAGTGGAGTGCTGCAGGGCTCGGTCCTGGGTCCACTCCTTTTCAACATATTCATAGGGGATCTGACTCAAGGGCTTCAAGGTAAAATAACACTATTCGCCGATGACGCCAAACTATTTAATATAGTAAGTAAATGCAGTTTACAGAATTATAAGGCACAGGACCTGCTTACATTGGAAAGCTGGTCCTCAACCTGGCAGCTAGGCTTCAATGCTAAGAAATGTAAGGTCATGCACCTCGGAAGCTGAAATCCATGCAGAAAAGAGCAACTAAGCTAATAAAGGGTATGGAGGACCTCTCATATACTGACAGACTGAAGAAGCTGGGGCTTTTCTCCCTGGAGAAGCGGAGACTTAGAGGAGACATGATAGAAACCTTCAAGATCATGAAGGGCATAGAAAGAGTAGACAGGGACAGATTTTTCAAATTATGGGGAATCACAAGTACAAGGGGGCACTCAGAGAAACTGAAAGGGGAAAGGTTTAGAACAAACGCCAGGAAGTTCTTTTTCACCCAGAGGGTGGTGGATACATGGAACGTGCTACCGGAGGATGTGATAAGCAGAAGCACGCTACAGGGCTTCAAAGAAGGTCTAGACAGGTACCTGGAGGACAAAGGGATTGGGGGGTACAGATAGGAGTAGAGGTAGGTAATAGGGATAGGATTAGAGGATTAGAGGCAGTTACAAAATTAGTCAGGGACACTGTTCAGGCAATTGGGCCTGATGGGCCGCCGCGGGAGCGGACCGCTGGGCAGGATGGACCTCTGGTCTGTCTCAGCGGAGGCGACTTCTTATGTTCTTTCTTATGTTCAGGACGTACTTCTTGAACGGAGAAACTTTAACTAGGACTTCAGCAGAACGAGATTTAGGAGTAATCATCAGTGCAGACATGAAAACTGCCAATCAAGTGGAGAAGGCTTCATCTAAGTCAAGGCAGATATTGGGTTGTATCAATAGAAGTTTCGTCAGCCAAAAGCCTGAAGTCATAATGCCGTTGTACAGGGCCATGGTGAGACCTCATCTGGAGTACTGTGTGCAATTCTGGAGGCCACATTACAGTAAAGATGTGCGCAGAATTAAATCGGTTCAGCGGACGGCCACCAGGATGATCTCGGGGCTCAAGGGTCTCTCGTACGACGAGAGACTGAACAAATTGCAGCTCTACACTCTCAAGGAATGTAGGGAGAGGGGAGACATGATCGAAACATTTAAGTACCTCACAGGACGTGTCGAAGTGGAAGATGATATTTTCTTTCTCAAGGGACCCTCGGCCACAAGAGGGCACCCGCTCAAACTCAGGGGCGGAAAATTTAATGGCGACACCAGAAAGTACTTCTTCACATAGAAAGCGGTTGATCATTGGAACAAGCTTCCAGTGCAGGTGATCGAGGCAGACAGCGTGCCAGACTTTAAGAATAAATGGGATACCCATGTGGGATCCCTACGAGGGTCAAGATAAGGAAATTGGGTCATTAGGGCATAGACAGGGGGTGAGTAAGCAGAGTGGGCAGACTTGATGGGCTGTAGCCCTTTTCTGCCGTCATCTTCTATGTTTCTATGAGGGACTGGGTGGGAGAGCTGGCCTATGCTTCCTACAACAACAGGCAGCGGAGTGCTGCTATTCTCTTTCACAAAAAACATACTTACACATTACACAAATTCGTTCAGGATACTGAGGGTCGCTATGTGATCTGGGCAGGGGTGTTTTGAGGGAAAAAGTATATTTTTTGTTCTATGCCCCCCAACGTATACTCTAATAAATTATTTTCTGTTCTAGTGGCTGCTCTCACCCCTTTTTCAGAGTATCAGTTAGTATTGGGCGAGGATTTTAATATTACCGCTGACCCCCTTATAGATTGTAAGCCTCGATTGAACAGGGGGGAACATAAGGGGGTGAGTTTTGTAGTACACCAGCTGGGCCTTGTGGACCTGTGGTGCACGCTCTATCCTAACGAATCTAATCGTAATCACTCTATTGCATAATGTGCACAGTTGCTTAGACTACTTGTTAGTGGCCCCTTCCCTTTTGTCTGGAGTTAAACGAGTGATAATTGAAGATGGCGTGATGTCTGATCACCACTGGGTCTGGATGGAGCTGCTTAATCCACAGATGCTACAGCGGTCGAAATCTGGCTGGCATATGAATCCCACCCTATATGAAGACAAAGAATTCCGTGTCTTTTTGGGACAGCAATGGGATTCTTTTATTATTATTATTATTAAATCTTTTTTTATTGGTAAACAGAATAACAACTCACAGCCACAGAACACAGATAAGGATTGTAACTTTTCCAACAACAGGCAAAAGAGGGACACCTCCCCCCAAAGAGGACTGGACTCTGATGTCCTCTCAGAGAACAAAGAGACCCAAACACCCCCAACAGACCTGTACCCCCCATCCCCCCAAGCCGCCCTCCCCCTATCCCCCAACAGAAAAGGAATCCCAGGTCAGACAGGTGGGGGCAGAATACAGTTGCAGTCTGTTCAAAATTTGACTACGACTCCTCGGCGGCAAACTGTCCAAGTAAGGAGACCAAGTGTGAATGAAGTCTCTACTCTTGCAACGAGAGGAGCAAGCCAACCTGGCCTCCCAGCCCATCAGCTCATGAAGTTTATTCTTCCGATACCAAAAGGAGGGAGGAACATCGGCCAGCCAATGGTTCAAAATACACTTCTTCCCCAAAATATAACATTTACTCAAAAACAATTTTTCAGCAGAAGAAAAAACTGAAAATGCAGTGAAGTGAGCAAACAGTATGTGAAAAACAGAAAGAGGGACAGGAACCTGAAGAAGGCCCTGAAGGAAGGAGGCCAGAGCCCCCCAGAAACCCTGAATACTCTCACAACTCCAAAAGCCATGAAAGTAAGAATTCACTTCAGTGAGGCAGGTGAGACAATACTGTGTATCCACACAACCCATATAGAAGGCCCGGCTCTGGGAGGCATAGGCCCGCAGCAGGGTTCTGTAATGGCACTCACGCAGCTCCGCATTATATACTAAGGCCGGGACCCGGCAGAGAGCACGGAGCAACCAGTCCGCCCCAAGCTCCCTCCCCAAATCCCTCCACCAAGCCTCCAAGACAGAGGAAAAATCCCGAGGAGGCCCCAGGGCAGCAAGCCGCCGATGAAAAAAAGAAACCGAGATCTGAGGTTCCGGATCTTCCCCCCTCCAAAAAAGCTCTAAACCACTTCGCAAAGGCTAAAGAGAGGGAATCTCTAGGTAGCGAGCGCACATAGTGCTGCAACTGACAGTGTGTGTAAGCAAGACCAAGAGAGGGAAGACCACAGTGCTGCAAGTCAACGCAGGACTTCAGCTCCCCGTCATCCCACAAGACCTGAAAAAGGAACTCGCAGCCCTTAGCCCGCCATCTGCCAAAAACCGAAGGCACCAACCCTGGAGGGAAAGAAAGATTACCGGTCAGAGGCAACAATATACTGACCCGGGAGTCCTGATGCCACAGGGGGAGTATCCGCCACCACACCTCCCAAAGAAGACGAAACAAGACACTACGTCTACCAAGAACAGGCACCTCCACCAACCGAGCGTGAAGAAGAGACAAGAGGTGAGCAGGATAAAAATAATCACGCTCAAAGGAGACGTCAGTATACAGAGTGGTACCCAAAGCCCAATTTCGAATATGCCGCAATAGACAAGCCCAGTTGTATAGCATGATATTCGGCACTCCAAAGCCGCCCCGGTCCCACGAGTCCACCATTAAGCGCCACCACATTTTAGGCTTCCGGCCCCCCCTAACAAAACCGCGAGAGCAAAGAGTAAAAAGTCCGAATGTCCCATTGCAAAAGGCACAACGGAAGCGTCTGCAGAACGTACAACCATTTAGGAAATAGTACCATCCGAAAGAGATGCACTCGCCCCATCAAGGAGAGCGGCAAATCACACCAAGCAGCCAGAACTGAGCCCATAGAAGACAAGAGTCATGTAACGTTCAACCTGTAAAGTTCCCACACATCCATAGAAAGCTGGATTCCCAAATAGTGAAAGGAAGACTCAGCCCATTTCAACGGAAAGGTCCCTCCCCAAGAATCCCGGAGCCCCGCCATAGAGGCCAACGCCTCAGATTTAGTCAGATTCAGTGCAAACCCCGAAAAGTCCCCGAATTCCCGAACACTCGAAGAGGGTAGACAAGGAACGGTGCGGATCAGTCAGGAAGACCAAAGATCATCAGCAAAAGCCGCCACCTTAAAATGAGTGGCACCCAGTTGAAGGCCACAGATGTCCGCATTAGATGCAGCTCCCGAATCAACGGATCCAAATAAAGAGCAAAAAGCAGCGGTGAGAGAGGACAGCCCCCTCCGAATCGGAAAGGGGGCCGAAAGGCCCCCGTTCACCGAGATCTGCGCCGCCGGATCACTATACAGCGCCTGAAGAGCATTAAAAAAGAAAGGGCCAAACCCATTCCCACTCTCCGCTTGTATAATGTTGCTGCTCTCATGAGATGGGTTCACAAACTCTTTACTGTTGGGTCACGCTTTGCTGCGGTGGGACTTTTCGATTCTTGGATGACTCCTTTTAAGGCATTGGTCTGACTTGCTTGCCCACGGTGGAAATGTACTCGTTTTGGTATTCATTTGGTTTGGCTGACTCCCTTGAGGAAAGTGCTGTCTTGGTGGCGCCATCGGATTGGCAAGGGGCAGGGCAATTGGGCCTTCCAGCAGCTTAGCTACAGCCCTGATTTTCTGCCTGGGTGGGGGCCTCTGGGGGGTATACGGGAGCGGTTTGGAGAGCATCTATGTCTGGGCCATGTACCTTATTCAGGATCTCCGTCTCCATCTTTTCCTTTGTTTGAATTGCTCCACACCACCTGGGCTCTGCCTCATATGCCCTTTTTTGCATACCTACAGCTGCGTCATTAATACCTGGCCAATCTTCGGTGTCAGCCTAGGGGTAATCAATTCCTTAAAGTAAATCAAATTTTTTTGTCCTTACCTGCTGCGCTTAACTCCTTGTCTTTTTGGTATGGGACAGTGCGGGTGGAGAGGGAGGACACTCATTTGATCTCTCTGGCTTCTAAATGGTCCCTAGAATTGGGGGAGGAAATTTTCTCCCAGGGTGCTTCAGACCTGCTTCTCTAATATTTCTCGAGGGGCACGCAACACCTCTTTGCTGGAGCTTCAGTTTAAGTTGCTCCACCGCACTTACTTTACTAGGCTGCAGGGGGCGAGGGCGGGTCTCTAGGAATCCGTTGATTGTGTGAAATGTGAGCATCTGCCTGGGACCCTTTTGCACATGATCATTGAATGTCCTGTTCTGGGCCCTTATTGGAATGGGGTGCTGGATTTCCTTGTCAAGAACCTGGGGGTGTCGGTTCAGTGGTCCTAGGGGATTTGGGTTTTGGGACATAATGCAGAGCTGAGGGACCAGGGGCTGGGAGAGGACCATTGGCGTTTCATTTATGTTGTTATACTGGTGGCCAAGTGGGGAGTGCTACGTGTATGGATGGATGGGGTGGCTCCAGAGCTGGAAGCGGTCCCTCCAAGATCTGGCCCATTGGGAGTTGAGAGGTGTGGGAGGGAGTCTGGGGGGTTCTCACCGGCTGTATGGGTTGCTCTGGGAACGGGTCCTGGCTGAGGTTAACCTTCTGTAATGCTGGTCTGCTTATACTTCACCAGTCGCGGGGGGGGGAGATGGAAGGGGGGCTTATTAAAAATTTGGAAGTGGGCTCGCAGACAGAGTTTATGCCTTTTTCTTCTCTTTCTATTTTAGTTTGTTGCTTTGCGGCAGGCACTTTGTTGGGTTTTGCCCTTCCTCTCTTGAGAGCGGGACTCTTCCAGTTTCTTGTGCTGGTTCTTTTTTTGCTCTCTTGCATTAGCTGTGTTCTGAGATTTGCTCTCTGTACTGCTTTACTACCTTGCCATGTATTTTATCCTTGGATATTGTTTGGCTGTTTTTGCATTGTTTGTTTGTTTGCTTCACAATAAAAATATTGAAATGAAAAAAAAATAAAGAAATTGGACTTTGCATGGGAGATGCTTATGTTAGCGCATTCGACAGTTTATACTGTTTCTTGTTGCCATTAGATATTGCTTTCTGTTGATTTCTGTTTGGACGTTGTATTTTTCTTCTGTGCACTGTTCCTTTAATAAACATAAAAAAAAAAAAGTCTATGTCTACCTTTAAGCCCTATTCCCGAAAAAAATTGCTCAAATTGCCCAAGTCCTAAACACCCAAAACAAGACCTTTTAGGTGTGGATGGGACTAGTTCTTCGCCTAAAACCATGATTCTCTAACCGGTGTCTGTTATAAGCGCCGGTTAGAGAAGTGTGGAATCATCCCCCCGAAACGATCACGGCAGGAGAGATGCCCAATCTCTCCTGCCAATACCTGCTGCAACCCCACCCCCACCCCGAATGATCGCGGCAGAAGAGATGCCCAATCTCTACTGCTGACACCCGCTGTGACCCATTCCGAATTGCGTCAGGAGAGATGCTTGGGGGGGGGGGGGGTGCGAGTGTTGACAGGAGAGCTTTCCTGCCGGATATCATTCGGGGAAGGGGGGACGGGACGGACCGGTTGCCTGGGCCGCTGAGCTGATCGCGGCAGCTGTGATCAGCTCAGAGGCCCAATCCGGACCATATACCTGTTTTGACTTAGCCTAAGTCAATACGTATAAGTTCCGTTCAGGCAACCTGTCAAACTTTTCAATTATGGCTGCTTGCCGACTAAGTGTAGGTTGGACCACACCCCACCCACCTCCTGCCCTACCCACTCCTTCAAAAATGCTCTTTTTCGCAAATGAGGACGATCAGAATCACACCCACAACCGACTGCACAGATCGCTCTCCAGCGATCCCGACACATGCATAGACTATCTGTAGACCTCCGTGCGCGGCAGAGCTGGAAAAAAACCCTTTTTTTTAAACTTTATTTTTTGCGAGCCCTTTTTACTTATAACTTCACGAACCCATGGTTTAACCCGCTTTAAACTCACAGGTTAAAACCACAGACTTGCACCGCAGGGAAGGGCAGGCGAATGGGGCAGAGTGCAGGAGATGGGGGCTGAGAGCAGAGAAGCAGGAGATCGGGGCAGAGAGCAGAGTTTTTACACAAGCAACTGGTCCTCAGCAGTTGCTTGTTTTTGGATCAGCCAGCCCAGTCAGTATGCCTGCATTTGTTTAGTGATTTGTGTCCTTCCTACTTTGCATGCCATTTCCCCTCATTTGCATGCGCGGATCGGATCTGATCGGAGGATGATCGGCCACGCATCAGGTCTGAGGAAAATCGGGTCGCAAAGGGGTCAGGACTTGATCGGTGGGCTTGTATAGGTATATGGAATAGTAATTGCATTCGGATAGGATGGCTTGTAGTTAAGCTACAGTGTTAGAAATCCCTGCACTCAGCCTTTGGTTATTCTGTGCATTTGCCTTTAATAGTTAATGCCTTCATTACCACGAGTTTAAATGAGCTATGTACGGATGTTAGCATGAATCAGGTGTATCACAAGCTACAAATGCTCTCGGTGTGCTCTTGTGGCACATTGGAAAGAGAAGTCAAAGAATAGGGGTGCAACTTTGGTGCCCCAGCTTCCTTTGTGCCCTGTTCTACCAGAGCCCAGAGTGCTAAATGTTCCGATATGCATAGAATTCGTATGAGGTTTGGAGCATTTAGCGCCCATGGCCGTGGTAGAAACTTCTACTGCGGCTTAGTAAAATAGGGCCAAAATTATGTGCAAAAGTTGAGCTAAGCTGGGTTCAAAGCCTAGCGCACATTATTTAATTGGTCCTAGAGACAACAGAGACACATGGAAGAGTTGGAAATAATTCCTTGAGTCATTCTCCACATACTTTCCCTAGTTGTTGTATATCATGTATTTACAACATATTTGTTTATTGAGGAACATAATGGCCAATGTATTTTACTGAAGTAATGTATGGTAACAAAGACAGCCCTGCAGCTAGATAATGATACAAAACAAAGACCTGTCAAAATTAAAACAAAGCAGAATTTTTGCATGTTTTATTTTTCTTAACCTAAGTCGTTACATGACACTAACAAAAGCATGTGGACAAAGGTATGTAATAGAAAAACTGCCCTGTATTCAGTTTAAAAGTTTCAGAACTTTTTAATCAGTAGTGTCATTCAGTATCGTTCCCAATAGTTTTGCTATTCTGGGCTGGGGGAAAGCAGAGGAGTGGAATGGGTTGGGTAGCCAAAAACAACGATATGAAGAAAAACAAGACGCTTACTTTCTAACTTAATGGATTTCAGGAGACAGTAATTTGATCTCAACCATCAGCTGTCTGGCTCAGGGAACAACAACCTCAGTAATTAGCATTGTGAATATAAAATCATGACGATCAAAGCCAATGGGGTAATTATCCTGTACAGTTGTGCCCAAGGGATAGGAATATACATGTAGGACACAATTAAGTTGTCTCTGAACATACACTGAATATAGTCCCATTTTCAGTATTTCCAGAACTGTCTTCTAGGTGTATTAGAAGTAAGGAGCATTAATAGCAGAATGCTTGTTCATTTGAAAGTACAATTACGTATTTTTAAAAATCTCAAAAAATCATTTTATTGTAGGGTGAAATAGCTGATTTACTTAATGTATATTGTGCTTATTTTTGTGCATTACTACTTCCAGCTTTCATTAGCACTTTCCACTTGCTGTTACAGGAATGTGGTGGTCCCCTCTTATGAAGGGACTCTTATTTATAAGTATTCATAAGTTGTAATGAAATAAAAGTTTTATAAAATATAAATTCAATTTTTTGGAAATAATGAGATGTCCAAAAATAGGCCACAGAAACTGAGAAATGTGTGATCTCAACATGATTAAACACTCGTGTTTTCATATAGCAGGTTTGCAAGTTAATAGTTCAGGTTGCTTTGTTTTGTACTGTTCATCTACTTATAATCAATGGTGTGGTTTGGAGAGTGTATGGGATACGGCATCCCCAAATACGTCAGGTTCTGTGCTGAATTTGTCTCCATTCCCCACCACCAATATGATTTATGATTTATTTTACTTTCTACACCACCTTTCCATAATACAAGAGGGCTCCTTTTACTAATTCCTATGAGCGTCGGAGTATCTACCTTACCGGCCCATGGTAAGAAGCTCTTCTATGGTTTAGTAAAACCTAGCGAAAGTGACGTACATGGCAAATCAATACAAAAGAAAGGAATGCCGTTCAATCAAAAAAAAAAAAAAAGAGAAATTCAAAAAGTAATGTAGAAGTACAAAAATACCAGAGTCTGTTCACAGGTCCCATGGCGTCTCAATCTCACTATTGTAAATAAAAATGTTTAGTGCAGCCCTAAATTGCAGAACATATACTTCAGTATGTATCATCAAAGACAGAGAATTCTAAAGAGGAGCCACACAAAAAAGGCACTCTAGAACTAAAGCATGCACAAAGTGGAGGAATGTAGAGGCAAATGTCATATAATGTGCAAAGGATAAAAGTGTATCAAGGATTCAAAGTATGAGGGAATACCCGGCTTTATATGTGAAAATGAAAATTTTATACTAAATGTAGTAATATAAAGGGAGTAACCCAATTCCATTTCTTCACATAAGAGAGGACATAAGCACATAAGTACATAAGCAATGCCTCTGCCGGGTCAGACCTGAGGTCCATCGTGCCCAGCAGTCCGCTCACGCGGCGGCCCAACAGGTCCAGAACCTGCGTAATAATCCTCTATCTATACCCCTCTATCCCCTTTTCCAACAGGAAATTGTCCAATCCTTTCTTAAACCCCAGTACCGTACTCTGCCCTATTACATCCTCTGGAAGCGCATTCCAGGTGTCCACCACCCGCTGAGTAAAGAAAAACTTCCTAGCATTTGTTTTGAATCTATCCCCTTCTAATTTTTACGAATGCCCTCTTGTTCTTTTATGTTTTGAAAGTTTGAAGAATCTGTCTCTCTCCACTTTCTCCATGCCCTTCATGATCTTGTAGGTCTCTATCATGTCTCCTCTGAGTCTCCGCTTTTCCAGGGAGAAGAGCTCCAGCTTCTCCAATCTTTCAGTGTATGAAAGGTTTTCCATGCCCTTAATCATTCGTGTCGCTCTTCTCTGGACCCTCTCAAGTATTGCCATATCCTTCTTAAGATGCGGTGACCAATACTGAACACAGTACTCCAGGTGCGGGCGCACCATTGCCCGATACAATGGCAGGATGACTTCTTTCGTTCTGGTCGTAATACCATTTTTAATAATACCCAACATTCTGTTCGCCTTCTTCGCGGCTGCTGCGCATTGCGCCGTTGACTTCATTGTTGTATCCACCAGTACACCCAAATCTCTTTCAAGGTTACTTCCCTCTAATACTAATCCCCCCATTTGGTAGCTGAACATCGGGTTCTTTCTCCCTATATGCATGACCTTGCATTTCCCTACATTGAATTTCATCTGCCATTTATTTGCCCACTCCTCCAGTTTGCTTAGGTCTCTTTGTAGGGCCTCACACTCTTCCGTAGTTCTGACCCTTCTACATAGTTTAGTGTCATCCGCAAATTTTATAACTTCACATTTGGAGTCTCACTGCTGCGTTTTGCATGGTTTAGAGGTGCTAAACAAAACATGGTAAACCTGTATAAATGATATTACAATAATCTAGTCATGAGGCAATTGGTATACAGTGTGTAAAGTTCTATGGGAGATCAAATCAAGATAGGTTTGAATACAACAAAACAGCCTCAGAGCCCAGAAAGGTACTGGTTCACTACTCCCAAATACTTAAATTCTTTATACTATAATAATGAGTGTATTATCAAGCAGAGGGGCTGATGGTGGAGAGATGGACCTATTGGACAACCAGGAAATGACTGCCTAAGAGAGAGCCAATCTGCAAACAGGGCAGTTGCCCTGGGCTCTGTAGCTCCAGAGGATGTCATGGTCCTGTCATCTCTTCCCCTTCTGTCTACCTCCCTCCCTTCCCCTTCCTTTCTGCAGGAGGTCGAGACAAACCCATTTCTTCTAAATACTCAGTAGTGTATTTGGAATCAGAGCCCAAATTAATCTTGAGTTCCTTACTCATCTGACGTAGAAAAGAAGAGAAAGATATCTGTTCCAAAGTAGGCTGTTCTGGAGGGGAAGGTGACCTCGAAGTGCCTTGAAGAGCAGAAAACAAGGGCGAAGCTTCCCTGGAGTACTCACACCTGAAGGATGGACTACACCTGAGCATGGTGGGAACGAGACTGCTAGCAAACAACGTCAAGAGAGGATTAGAGCAGGCTTTAAACTAAGAAGAAAGAGAAAGCCGACAGTCGACCTGACGTCGACGGTTCGGATGAGAGTATCCAAAGAAGATACTAAGCGGGAAACATGCTGGAAGAAACAAAAGATGAACAACATGAGTCTACGGAACAAGAGAAACTAGAGAACAAAAAGAAGAGTAAACAGCAAAAGCTAGAAGAACAGGAGAAAATGAGGAAGCAGATTGTGGATGGAAAAGATGCGCCAAAGAAAGAGGAAGAAAGGAACAGAAATCAGGAGCTAGCAGCTTATGAGGGGGATAGCAAAAGGAGCAAATCACAAGGAAAAAGAAAAAACCAGGACTTAAATTGCTTGTACACAAATGCGAGGAGCCTAAAGACCAAAATGGGTGAACTAGAAGTCACAGCCAAAAAAGAGGACTTAGACATCATTGGAATCATGGAAACATGGTGGAATGAGGAAAACAAATGGGACACAGTACTGCCAGGGTACAAACTCTATAGAAGAGACAGGACTCACAAGAAGGGTGGAGGAATAGCACTATATATAAAGGACACCATTCACTCAACCAGAGTGGATACGGCAACGAAGGCAGAAGGACTGGAATCATTATGGGTTAAATTACCAGGAAGAAATGGTTTTGACATAAAATTGGGACTGTACTATCGTCCACCTGGACAAACAGAAGCAAACGACAAAGAGCTGGAAGCAGAATTGAGGCGAGAATGCAAGAATGGAAACGTGATGGTAATGGGGGACTTTAACTTCCCCGGGATAGACTGGAGTATTGGAAACTCAAACTGCACGAGGGAAACAGAATTCCTGGAGGCTGTGAGGGACTGCTTCATGGAACAGCTCGTTAAGGAACCAACGAGAGGGAATGCCACTCTCTACCTAATCCTCAGCAGGCTAGGGGGACCAGCAAAGGAAGTGGAGGTAGTAGGACCACTAGGAAACAGCGACCACAACATGATCCAGTACAAATTAGAAGTAGGAACATCAAAAGGGAAGAGAACCACAGCGGCAACTTCAAGAAAGGGAACTATGATGCTATGAGAGCAATGGTGAGAAAGAAACTCAGAAACAGCTCAAGAAAAACAGGGACCGTGGAGAAAGCCTGGTCCCTATTCAAGGACATGGTGCAAGAAGCACAGAATCTGTACATCCCCAGTTTTAGAAAAGGGTGCAAAAAAAAAAAAAAATCGAACAAAAGAACCCGGTATGGATAACCAATGAAGTGAAGAAGGTGATAGGAGACAAGAAAAAATTATTCCGAAAATGATTTAAGAACCAAACTGTGGAAAACTGGAAGGAACACAGGAAACACCGAATTGAATGTCACCGAGTGGTCAGGAGAGCGAAAAGAGAATACGAAGAGAGACTGGCCAGGGAAGCAAGAAATTTCAAATCGTTCTTCAGATATGTTAAAGGGAAGCAGCCGGCGAGGGAGGAAGTAAGACCGTTGGATGATGGAGACAGAAAGGGAGTGGTAAAGGAGGAAAAAGAAGTAGCTGATAGGTTAAACAAGTTCTTCTCATCAGTCTTCACAAACGAGGACACATCCAGTGTACCAGAACCCGAAGAGATCTTCGATGGAGACCAAGAAGAAAAACTGTCGACAATAGAAGTAACAAACAAACCAAAAAGACTTGAAATATATCTTACGGCTTGCATATCTATATGTATTGTAACTTGATCCTCTCTTTTCAAGTTATAGAGCTCTCAGACACCAGGGAATCCCTCTGGGTGAACCTGGCCAGAGGGAATGAAAAATGCCTATACCTTGGGGTGATATATAGACCTCCCAGGCCGCACTCCCGGTTCCCTCTAAGCTGAGCAGGAGTCCTCCACCCACAGTCTCACCAATAGAGGGTGCTGTTTTACTGTCACATTTTTCAATTGTGAGGGACAGGCAAGTTCTGCAGGACTCCAGGGAACATACCTGTCCTTAGCGACTGAAAATATTCCACCCCCTAGTGATAGCAATGCAGCTGGAGGACACCTGCTCAGCTTAGAGGGAACAGTGCCGGAGTCCCAGGCAACAGGAGGACAAAGACATGGAATTAATCGAGGACATAGAGAACATCACACTGCGCGGGGACATAGTAATGCTAGGAGACTTCAACATGCCAGATGCAGATTGGAACACACTCTCCTCGACTACGGGTAGCAGCAAAAGAATATTAACCTCCACGTCTCAAGCAATTGGTATTGGAGCCCACCAGGGACCAGGTGTTACTAGACCTAGTTCTCACCAACGGAGATAGCGTCACGGAAGTCTCAGTAGGAGACACACTGGCCTCCAGCGACCATAATATGGTATGGCTCAACCTCAAGAAAGGTTTCCCTAAGACAAACACAGCAACAAGGGTTCTCAACTTTAGAGCACAGACTTCAACCGCATGGGAGATTTTGTCCATCAGGAGCTACATAAACAAGCAATATCTGACAATGTGGAGGATATGTGGTCGTCTCTGAAGTCCATCCTACACGAAGCAACAGACCGATACATAAAGACAGTAAGTAAACGCAGGAGAAACAAAAGACTCCAATGGTTCAGTAAAGAAATTTCAGACCTAGTTAAACAGAAAAAAGACGCATTTATCATCTACAAGCATTTAGGCAGAGAGGGGGCGAAAGAGGACTATCTAGACAGATCTAAAGCTGTCAAAACAGCAGTCAGAGAAGCCAAACTCCGAATGGAGGAAGAGCTAGCACGGAAAATTAAGAAAGGGGATAAATCTTTCTTCAGCTATATTAGTGACAGGAAAAGAAACAAAGATGGGATAGTACGCCTGAAGCAATCGGACGGTAACTTTGCGGAATCAGATTCTGAGAAGGCAGAACTACTAAACAAATACTTCTGTTCAGTGTTCACCCGCGAAGCGCCGAGAGCTGGTCCACAGCTGCAGACGGGAGATAACCAGAAACACCCGTTTCAAGATTTCGAATTTACGCCCAGTAGCATCTATGACGAACTATCAAGACTCAAAGTAAACAAAGCCATGGGACCGGATAACCTACACCCCAGAATGCTCAGGGAGTTAAAGGAAGTCCTGGCAGAACCATTATCTGTTCTTTTCAATCTTTCCCTAAGCACAGGAAGGGTCCCCTTGGACTGGAAAACCGCCAACGAAATCCCACTCCACAAAAAGGGCTGCAGGACAGAGACAGCAAACTACAGACCAGTGAGTCTCATGTCTATAGTGTGTAAACTCATGGAAACACTGATCAAACATAATCTTGACACAATCCTAGACGAAGAAAAACTGCGTGATCCACACCAACACAGGTTCACCCAGGGTAGATCCTGCCAATCTAATCTGATTAGCTTTTTTGACTGGGTTACTAGACAACTGGACGCCGGAGAGTCACTGGACGTGGTATATTTGGACTTCAGTAAAGCATTTGATAGCGTCCCTCATCGAAGATTACTGAACAAGCTGAAATCGATAGGATTAGGAGACACTCTAACTACATGGGTTGGGGATTGGCTGAGCGGTAGACTTCAGAAGGTGGTGGTGAACGGTACCCCATCCGAAGCATCGGACGTGATCAGTGGAGTGCCGCAGGGCTCGGTCCTGGGCCCGATTCTATTTAACTTATTCATAAGAGATATGACGCAAGGACTTAGAGGAAGGGTATCACTGTTCGCCGACGACGCCAAACTTTGCAACATAGTAGGCAAAAGCTTATTACCTGATAATATGACACACGACCTACTGTTGCTGGAACAATGGTCAACTACTTGGCAGCTAGGCTTCAATGCTAAAAAATGCAAGATAATGCACTTGGGTAAGAGAAACCCGCGTAGAACTTATGTACTAAATGATGAGACCTTGGTTAGGATCAAGGCGGAACGCGACCTAGGGGTGATCATTAGTGAGGACATGAAGGTTGCCAATCAAGTGGAGAAGGCAAGACAAATGATGGGGTGTATCCGCAGAGGTTTCGTCAGCAGGAGACCTGAAATTATGATGCCGTTGTACAGAGCCATGGTGAGGTCTCACTTGTAGTACTGTGTTCAGTTTTGGAGACCACATTACCGAAAGGACGTGCTGAGGATCGAGTCGGTTCAGCGAACGGCCACCAGGATGGTCTTGGGGCTCAAGGATCTCATGTATGAAGAAAGATTTAAAAAATTGCGGCTGTACTCACTTGAGGAAAGAAGAGAACGGGGAGATATGATTGAAACATATAAGTACATCATGGGATGCATCGAGTCAGAAGATGATATCTTCTGGCTCATGGGACCCTCGACCACCAGAGGGCATCCGCTGAAGATCAGGGGAGGGAAGTTTCATGGCGACTCCAGGAAGTACTTCTTCACCGAAAGAGTAGTGGATCATTGGAACAGACTCCCACTCCAGGTGATAAAGGCCAGCAGCGTGACGGATTTTAAGAGAAAATGGGATACTCACGTGGGATCTTTAAGGGAGTAAATTCAGGGGAGGGGATACTTGGAATGGGCAGACTTGGTGGGCTATAGCCCTTTTCTGCTGCTTTTTTCTATGTTTCTATGTCTAATCAATAATGATTGTTCCAACAGCATTTGCAGGTTGATAGTATCTTTCATCAAGCTCAATTGTATATGTGCAAAATTATAAAAAAGTGCAACAGTATGTAAACTTATCTTTTAAAGTGCCTGTTTCAAGTTTCAAGTTTAAGTTTCAAGTTTAATGGTTCTTTTGATTAATCGCTTAATCATAATTCAAAGCGATTTACAATTTAAAATACATTCAGTGGGAAACAATACAATACAAACTTTAAATAATAACATAATATTAAAAATGGTTCAACATATTCGTAACATAAGGTAAAAAAGGGGTGCAAAATACAATTCATGATAGAAAAGTAGAACAAAAAAGGGAAAATACATGATGAAGACATATAACAGTATAATATAATAATAAAAACATTGGCCTAAGGATTAATGGATTAAATACCAAAGGCATCTTTAAAAAGGAATGTTTTTAGATTACTTTTAAATTTTCCCAGATCATGCTCATTTCGTAGAAAAATTGGAAGGGCGTTCCAAATCTGTGGAGCAGTTACTGAAAAGATAAACTGCCGTCTTGTATTGATGATCTTAAGCGAGGGGATGGTTAGTAAATTTTGCTCATTAGATCTTAAGGCTTTACTTGGATTGTAGGGGATTAATAATTTATATATAAAAGCTGGAGTTTTATTGAGAAGAGACTTAAAAGTGAGCAAACAAAGTTTATATGTTATCCGATGAGTGACTGGAAGCCAATGTGCATCTTTTAAAAGAGGTGTGACATGATCAAACTTTCTAGAATTAGTTATAAGTTTAATAGAAACATTTTGAATAATTTGAAGACGTTTGATTTCATTCAATGATATTCCTTTAAAGAGTGCGTTGCAGTAGTCCAGTTTAGAAATCACTAGTGAATGGATAAGAATATTTAATGATTTTGGACATAGAAATTTTGAGATTGCTCGAATCTTACGTAATCTATAAAAAGTGGTTTTAACAATAGAACTGATGTGATCATGAAAATTAAGTTTGATATCAAAAGTCACCCCTAAAATTTTTATACTGTTAACTAATTGTAGGGGGATATTTTTTATAGTAATAGGAGCAATGAGAGTGGAACTTTCTTTCCACGGGAATAACATAACATTAGATTTTTTGATATTGAGTGCCAACTTGTTCGTATTTAGCCAGCGATAAACTAGGTCAAGTTTCTCACTAATCTCTTGAATATCGGACATTTTATTGGTATCTATTGAGTGCAGAAGCTGGATATCGTCTGCATATGCTTAAACTTGAAAACCAACGGATTGACATAAAGTAATTAACGGAGCAAGGAAAATATTGAATAATAAAGGAGAAAGAATAGATCCTTGAGGAACCCCATGAGTAGTTAAAGAAGAGTTTGAAATTGAGTCTTTAAAGAAAACAGCAGAAGTGCGATCTGTTAAATAGGATGCAAACCAAGAAAGAACTTGGTCTATAATGCCAATGGATTGGAGTCTGCCAAGGAGAAGCTGATGATCGATCGTATCGAAAGCCGAAGAGAGTTGATTGGTGCCTGTAAACTTATCTTTTAAAGTGCCTGTGCCCTACGGGTCCCGTTTCACCGTGATTCCGGCTTCATCAGGGGTCTGATGTTAGGCATATAATCTATAAAACACAAAAACAAAGTTTCAGCTAATTATACTAAAATGCCAAAGATAGTTAAATACATAAAAGAGGTTACTTACTGAGCAGCTCTGCTTGCATTAGCTTAAGCAACAAAATGGCGCTGGCAGTGAATGAACGCCACGCATGCGCTTTTAAGATGCCTTCATTAATTATTCATTAAGTATATTTTTTTAAAGAGCCTGACGCTTAATGGTATTATAAAAATCAAATAAAAGATCTAACACCTACATTATTGTCAGAAGAATGAACACCATTCAACAGTAGTGTTCAAACCACTCGGTTTTAAAGTTCCCAGTTTAAAAATCCAGCGTGATTCTTTTTGCAGTAGTTGTCTTTGTCTATCCCCTCCCCGAACATTAGGGATTTCTTTGTCAATGCAGAAACACTTCAAATCCATGAATTTATGTTGCATTTGTAAACAATGATCTACCAAAAGGGCACTCAACCTCTCACATTTTAAATTAGACACTCACAAAGAATCGACTCCCTTTGCTATCTGTGTTTAAATAAAGAATTACAAAAAAAAAGAATCAACTCCTTGCATACAGAGTGTGGAATCCTCTCGAGGCACTACCAAGACTCAACTCCTTGTATAGAGTGAGAAGATTGAGCTCGAGGTGCAGCCAAGGACTCAGGCTTGACTGCAGGAAGCAGAGTCAGACAGGAACATGTTTGGCAAGAATATTACCCAGCTGACGATCCAAAATGGTCTGGATCAGAGCCTCCAAGTGGAACTCCGAGATTGGAGGATCTGGTACTGTCGTTGTAGGAATAGTCTCCAGAGAAGAGGAGGAAGAATGACCCTTCAACTTGGAGACATGCTTCTTGGGCAGCTTGATAACTACTGCTGGCACCTGACCTGAGGGAGGCAGTGAGGCAAGTGTCTCGTCAGGAGAAGACTAAGCAGATTTACTCGAGGACAAGGACGCTCCGAACGAGGCAGGCTTTCCTGGTCTTTCATACTCAAAATCTTTTCCAGAGAGGTCCCGGCCCAGCAGCCATTCATACAAGCTGCCGGCGCTATCTTAAAGCTTTCCCTCTACCATGATCCATCTCCCCTGAAGCAACTTCCGCTTTCTATCTGGTCAGATCATGGCAGAGGGAAAACTTTGGGGCAGCACCGGCACAGAAGTGGGAAGAGGAACTAGAAAACAAATTGTGAAACAGAGGAGGTAGAGTGGGGGGTGGGGGGTGGAAGAGAGCGAGATGGTGAACAATGGGAGGGAGGGATTTTATAGGAACATAGGCAGCCCTCCAATTTTATTTATTTATTCAATTTTCTATACCATTCTCCCAGGGGAGCTCAGAATGGTTTACATGAATTTATTCAGGTACTCAAGTATTTTTTCCCGTCTGTCCCAGTGGGCTCACAATCTATCTAATGTACCTGGGGCAATGGGGGGATTAAGTGACTTGCCCAGGGTCACAAGGAGCAGCGTGGATTTGAACCCACAACCTCAGGGTGTTCAGGCTCTAGTTTTAACCACTGCACCACACACAATTGGGGGTGGCAACACATTCTTCTTCCATCCCTGCCCCCCTTGCAGGTGGTCATGCATTTCTTTCCCTCTCCCACCTCTTATGTTCAAATGATTTTTATTGAACCAGAAACCAAACAAGTACAGCAATCACTGAAAAACCATACATGACTCAATGTTTTCCAGTATACAGAATGCAATCAGAAAAATTCCCCGCCCCCCACTGGAGTCTCAGATCCAGATAAGTAAACCCAAAGAAACTGAAATACAAAAGCAGCAAAACAATCAAAACAAACATTAAAAATGAGGGCAAATCAACAATTAAAAATCCAACTCCTTGCCCAGGGAGTCATAGTATTCCAGAAATGCTCCCAGGCCACCTGGAAATGCAAGCTCTTGGAAGAGGAAGTCAGTAATGTCACGGCATTCCCAAGTCAATAGTGTCCTCTACAGAGGAAAGATACATTTCACCATTTGAGGAAAGCACTCGAACCCCTCTGCCTAGTATGTTGCAACAGTATTAAACCAAAAAGTATCATTGGAGAATGTCGAATAGTCATCTTCCAAATAGCACCAATAGAAAGTAAAATTATCATCCCAGAAAACTGCAATAGTTGGGCAAGTCCAAAACATATTCTCCAAGTGTGCATCCAGTTGACCACACTTAGGACAATCTGATGTGGAGTGGAACCTAAAAAGAAAAGCTCTTCTAGGATTGGCCACCATGCGAACGGGATATTGGGCTTGATGGACCTTTGGTCTAACCCAGTAAGGCTATTCTTATGACCAATCAAGTTTCATCTTTTATTCCCTGGGAAAATGAAACAAGGAATCTGACTGGTCACTCTGATCACCAGACAAGAATTTTATTTTTCCTGTTTTTATAAAACAGACCCCCATCTGTAAGTCTCAATGTTAATTTTTTACTCAGGGCCTCTTTCACAAAGTTGCTGTAAACGCACTGAAACCCATAGGAACTGAATGGGCTTTGGTTCATTTACTGTAGCCCTCAGTTTATAAGAACAACACACTAGCAGACAAGAGGCCAGACATTTCTATAGGAGTGAAACATAACTGTGTCTTGTTCTGAATGTCATTTCCAATGAACTGCATGTGTTATATATGTGGCCAAGTTCGGTAACTGTTTAATAATAAAATGTCCATTTCAAAAGCTCTGCTAATTGGTGGGCAGGGGTACTCGGTTGATATTTGTTGGATTTATGGGGTAGTTGGCTTGAAGAAACTGAGATACACTGTATTATAGAATACCAGCTAAGGGAAATAGTGCATGAAACTGCTAATTGGTGCCAATGAGCATCAGTTAAGAACATAAGAATTGCCACTACTGAGTCCATCATGCCCAGCAGTCCGCTCATGCGGCAGCCCTCTGTTCTAAGACCAGCACCCTAACTGAACTAGCCCTACCAGCGCACGTTCTTGTTCAGCAGAAACTTGTCTAACTTTGACTTGAATCCTTGGAGGGTGTTTTCCCCTATAACAGCCTCTGGAAGAGTGTTCCAGCTTTCTACCACTCTCTGGGTGAAGAAGAACTTCCTTACGTTTGTACAGAATCTATCCCCTTTCAACTTTAGAGAGTGCCCTCTTGTTCTCCCTACCTTGGAGAGGGTGAACAACCTATCCTTATCTACTAAGTGTATCCCCTTCAGTACCTTGAATGTTTCATAGAACCATAGAACATGATAGCAGAAAAGGGCCACGACCCATCTAGTCTGCCCACACTAATGGCCCACCCCTAACTACCTCCAAGAAGAGATCCCACATGCCAATCCCATCTTTTCTTAAAATCTGGCATGCTGCTAGCCTCAATTACCTGTTGTGGAAAATTATTCCAGCGATCAACCACCCTTTCGGTGAAGAAATATTTTCTGTTTTCGCCATGAAATTTTCCACCCCTGATTTTCATCGGATGCCCTCTTGTTGCCGTGGGTCCCCTCTCAATCTCCTCTGTTCAAGGGAGAAGAGGCCCAGTTTCTCTAATCTTTCGCTGTACGGCAGCTCCTCCAGCCCCTTAACCATCTTAGTCGCTCTTCTCTGGACCCTTTCGAGTAGTACCGTGCCCTTCTTCATGTACGGCGACCAGTGCTGGATGCAGTACTCCAGGTGAGGGCGTACCATGGCCCGGTACAGCGGCATGATAACCTTCTCTGATCTGTTCATGATCCCCTTCTTTATCATTCCTAGCATTCTGTTTGCCCTTTTTGCTGCTGCTGCACATTGTGCGGACAGCTTCATCGGCTTGTCAATCAAAACTCCCAAGTCCCTTTCCTGAGTTAAGGCCAATTGTAGCCTATTATTGCTCATTAACACCAATTATCAGTTTATTACATTCATTTACATGCACAACTGAAATTATTCTGTAACTTGCATGCATAACTTTGTGTGCTAGGTGTAAAGTTGGACATGCAAGTTTATATAATCTGGGAGACTATGCCTATGCGTCTGCTTTCCTAGCCATGGAGCAAGTAAAGTTGATGGTGCTCTCTCTTCAAACAGAAGTATCTTATCTACAGAGACGGGTGGCCCATCCCAAACATGGAGATTTACAATTGCCAATGCTGGTGGTTTATATCTTGGGCCCCAGCCATGTCCAACACCAGCTCTCAAATATGTACACACCAAAAACTGGCATATTCTAATCACTAAATAGAAATCAAAATTATTTTTTCTACCTTGGTTGTGTGATCATTTTTCTAATTGTGTTGATACTGGTCTCTAGTTCTTTGTTCCTCTGTCTGTAGAACCTGATGATTGGAGGGTGGTCAATGTTACACCGATTTTTAAAAAAGGCTCCAGGGGAGATCTGGGAAATTACAGACCGGTAAGCCTCACTTCGATGCCGGTCAAAATGGAAGAAACAATTCTAAAAAATAAAATTGTGGAACATGTAGACAAACATGATTTAATGAGCTGGAGTCAGCATGGGTTCAGCTGAGGGAGATCTTGCCTCACCAATTTGCTTGACTTCTTTGAAGGTGTGAATAAACATGTGGATAAAGGTGAGCCGGTTGATATAGTGTATCTAGATTTTGTTAAAGCTTTTGATAAAGTTCCTCATGAGAGGCTCCTGAGAAAATTAAAGTGTCATGGGATTGGTGGCAAAGTTCAGTTGTGGATTAGGAACTGATTATCAGATAGAAAACAGAGGATAGGGAGAGTAAACAGTGGAGTGCTGCAGGGGTCTGTACTGGGACCGGTGCTACTTAACTTATTTATAAATGATTTGGAAATTGGAACGAGTGAGGTGATTAAATTTGCAGATGACACTAAACTGTTCAAAGTTGTTAAAATGCATCCGGATTGTGAAAAATTGCAGGCGGACCTTAGGAGATTGGAAGACTGGGCTTCCAAATGGCAGATTAAATTTAATGTGGACAAATGAAAAGTGATGCACATTGAGAATAACAACCTGAATAAATGTTACCGGATGCTAGGGTGCACCTTGGGGATTAGCGCCCAAGAAATGAATCTGGGTGTCATCGTAGACAGTACGATGAAACTTTCCATCCAATGTGTGGCAGCGGCCAAAAAAGCAAACAGGATGCTAGGAATTATTAAAAAAAGGGATGGTTAACAAGACTACGAATGTTATAATGCCCCTATATCGCTCCATGGTGCGACCCCATCTGGAGTTTTGCATTCAATTCTGGTCTCTTTATCACAAGAAAAAGATATAGTGGTGCTAGAAAAGAAGAGTGACCAAGATGATAAAGGGGATGGAACTCCTCTCGTATGAGGAAAGACTAAAAAGTATAGGGCTCTTCAGCTTGGAAATGAGATGGCTGAGGGGAGATATGATTGAAGTCTACAAAATCCTGAGTGGAGTAGAACGGGTACAAGTGGATCAATTTTTTTTCACTCCATCAAAAATTACAAGGACTAGGGGACACTCAAAGTTACAGGGAAATACTTTTAAAACCAATAGGAGGAAATTCTTTTTCACTCACAGAATAGTTAAGCTCTGGAATGCGTTGCCAGAGGATGTGGTAAGAGCGGATAGCGTAGCTGGTTTTAAGAAAGGTTTGGATAAGTTCCTGGAGGAAAAGTCCATAGTCTTGTTATTGAGAAAGACATGGGGAAGCCACTGCTTGCCCTGTACCAGTAGCATGGAATATTGCTACTCCTTGTGTTTTGGTCAGGTACTGGTGAGATTGGCCACCGTGAGAACGGGCTACTGGGCATGATAGACCATTAGTCTGATCGAGTGGGGCTATTCTTATGTTCTGTTAACTCTCTTGCTAGGGTCTCTTGGCCATTTGGCATTTCTTTTCTCTCTATGTCCACAGTCCACCTCTATGTTGTTAGCTGCCCTGTCCAGTTATCTCCCATGTGTCCCTGGCCCTATGCGCCTGTCATTTTGAGCATTTCCTCTCTTGCTGTCCCTTTTTTTTTTTTGCCCTGTCCAACATAATCTTTCTATATAACTATCTTCCTTCACATGTGCAGCATTACCTCTCTGAGTCCCTCCAGTGGCGTACCAAGGGGGGGGGGGGCGGGGGGTGCGGTCCGCCCCGGGTGCCAGCCCTAAGGGGGTGCTCCCGGCCTTGCCGTTCAGTCCCCCACCCCACCCCCAAAGGACCGCTCGCCCCACTGACCTTCCTGCACCACCTATGAAGCAGCCCGCAACAGGATCGCGACGTCAGCGATCCCTGAGCTGCTTGGGAGCTGCTTCCTGCGCCGCGGTCCCGCCCCTCCTCTGACATCAGAGAAGGGGCTGGACCGTGCGCAGGAAGCAGCGCCTAAGCAGCGCAGGGATCGCTGATGTCGCGATCCTGCTGCGGCTGCTTCATAGGTGGTGCGGGGAGGCCAGGGGGGCGAGTGGTCCTTCGGGGTGGGTTGGGGCATCAGGCCTTCAGGGTGGGGCGGGCGGGCAGGCAGGCAGGCCTTCAAGGGGGGGGGGACAGGCCTTCGGGGGGGTGTGCAGACCTTCAAGGGGTGCAGGCCTTCAAGGGGGGGTCAGGCCTTCAAGGGGGGGACAGGCCTACAAGGGGGTGGGACAGGCCTTCAAGGGGGGGACAGGCCTTCGGGGGGGGTGCAGACCTTCAAGGGGGTGCAGGTCTTCAAGGGGGGATAGGCAGGCAGGCCTTCAAGGGGGTGGGACAGGCCTTCAAGGGGGGTGCAGGCCTTCAAGGGGGGACAGGCAGACCTTTAAGGGGGGACAGGCCTTTGGGGGGGACCCTGGTTTAGAAGTACACGGAGGGAAGGGGGTGTTCAAAGAGACTTGCATATGCCAAACTTTGGGGGAAGAAATAATGGGTCTGAAAATAGAGGAGAGGGGGAGAGATGATGGACCATGGGATTCAGGGAGGGAGGGAAGGAACAGAAAGGGAGAGAAATTGGACACAAGGGATGGTGTGGAGGAGGGATAGAGATACTGGATAGGAGGGTAATTGGGAAAAGAAAGGGAGAGATGGTGGACTCTGGGGTGGTGGGGAAGGAGGGAGAGATGCCGGATGAAAGGGTAGTTAAGAAAAGGTGGATCTGTGGAGGGAGATGAAAAAAAGGAAAGATACCAGACTTCCTGGGGAGGGAAGGGAAATGGAAAGGGAGGACAGAGTTGGCAGATGGATGGTTAGCATGCAGAAAGAAGAAAAAAGGAGACCCTGGCAAGCAAGTTATCAGAAGAAAACCAGAGCCTTGGACCAATAAGATTTGAATATAACTAGACAACAAAAGGTAGAAAAATTAATTTTATTTTCTGTTTTGTGATTACAATATGTCAGATTTGAAATGTGTATCCTGCCAGAGCTGGTATTGGACTGCAAACGTGAGCTAGGATTTAACAGAGAGAGGAAAAGTCCTTTTTGTTTCTTTATTTTATTTACACCACAGCGCCAGTGTGGTTAGGAGAAGCCAAAGGGGGCGAAAAAGCTATAAAACCCACCAGGAGTTTTGAAAAAAATCACCCAACTGGGCAGGAAAATCGAATTGAAAAACCAATTCAAAAGGCTGAATCGAATCAAAATTTTTTCCCCTGAATCTGGCAGCATTAGTTTGCGCTACTGTCTTAGACTTTAGGACCTGGGATTGGGGAGAGATGGCATCCTCAGTACTTTATAATTCAAGTGAAACGAGGATTTGGTCAGACTTTTGAAGGGTCTGCAGAAAGAAAATATTGTATAGGCCGGGGACATGAGACAGCAGGAAATGGGAACTTTTCTTCCTTCTATTTTTGTGAATGGAAAGGCTGAGGATGTCAGAGAGTTCAGTTAAAATATGTGCTTTATAAGAAAATATAATAATGTGTTTTATAAAGTTTATAGCATAGCTGGCCTACCCAGTGAGGTGTTCCTAGTGGTGGTGGTGGCAGCATGTCAATGTGTTGAGAGGAAGAGGTGGTCTGGGAAATTCTGCTGAGCAAACTCCGGGCCCATTTCCACCCCCAGTTAGTCCACTCCACTCCACTCAACTGGTTCACACACTGAGTGGGTATTTGGGTGTTGTGTTGGGATCTCTTCCAGTGGTTTATCAGTATCTCCTTCTGGTCCAAGGAAGGAAACTTTGTTATCCTTAGCATTGACCTACAGAATATGTTTGTAACAGCGCTGCTTGTGTGGCATTAGGCTATGTAGTGATCGAAAGAAAAAAACAGACCTTTGCACATTTTTGCACTATATGGTGGGTGTATGAGGAGATTCACATTTCCTGCACAACTAAGTTCATGTGAAGTTACCTTGTGCTGTATTTGACATCTAGCAAGGTCTCTGTTTGAAAGGAAAGATCTAAACTTAAAAATGAAGTGGCCAGAAGTTATGGTAAAAGCAGATAGTGTAGCTGGTTTTAAGAAAGATTTGGACAAATTCCTGGAGGAAAAGTCCATAATCTGTTATTAAGACATGGGGGAAGTGTCTGCTTGCCCTGGATCGGTAGCATGGAATGTCGCTACTCTTTGGGTTTTGACCAGGTATTAGTGTCCTGGATTGGCTACCATGAGAATGGGCTACTGGGCATGATGGACCATTGGTCTGACCCAGTTAGGCTATTCTTATGTTATGTTCTCATCTGTAGAGGCCTTTGTTTTCACTTCTTATTTTAATGTATTTTTTTTCTGAGAACTTATCAGTGTTTTTTATAATGGGAACAAAAATGGAAGAGAATTAATGTGTGTGGGATGAGGGGGTAACTAATTTCTTCAGCTAAATAATTCAATCCACCTCAACCAGACATAGGAGAACTCACGCACCATTCACACACCCTCCAACCAAAAACGTCAAAAGAAAAAAACTGTTCGACAATCTCCTAGCCATTCGAGCTGCAACACTCGACCCCCAACTCTACAACCTATTGACCTCGACCACAAACTACAAAACCTTCAAAAAAGAAATAAAAACCCTTCTATTCAAAAAACACATAAAACCGAACTAACACAATCAGAACTGTCCCAAGCATCACCTGCAACTAGTCCATATGTACTTCTGATGTCATGACAATTCAGACATAATTTATGTTATGTTATGTTTGGAATATAAGAAAATTTTCACTGCCTGTTTCTATTCTGACCATTTATTCCGTTTCATGGTCATTACAAAAAATATTTTTTTACATGGGGGGGGGGTGTCAAAAAATGATGGGCCCCGGGTGCCACATACCCTAGGTATGCCACTTAGTCCCTCTGTGTTGAGCGTAAAGGCCAGGGTAGAGAAGCTAGCATCCTGGAGATGAATGCATAGCTTTGTGGATGGTATGTGCTTCGGCAGTGCTCTGAGTCCTGACATCCAGCTCTCCCACGGAGCTTTTTTTTCAAAGCTCAAGTACAGAAGCTGTTCAGGCTTCCTTCAGCTGCAATCAGCAGTGTTTATCTTCAATTTTGGGGCCAGCTCCTCCACGGAGCCCCACCAAAACCATCCCCCCCTCCAGGACTGTTTCAAGAGAAGGACTCCTCCGGGTGAGACTGCAGTTTGGCAGTGCTCAGAGTCCTGACATCCGGCTCTCCCACGGAGCTTTTTTTTTCAAAATTCCTGAACAGACCTTTTTTTCTGTTACAATCTGCATCTGATATATTTCTGCACCTATTGCCTGCTAAAACAAACACGGATTGCTTCTATGCCATCCACCGCATGTACAACCTGCTACTACATGTTACCTGTATAGCTGCATTTTACTACCTGCTACTACTTATTTTTAACCTACCACCGCATGTTACTTATTACCACAACCTGTCACCACTTGTTATAAGTATAACCGCATGTAAAACCAGCTACTGTATATTTTAGCCTGACACTGCATATATAGCCTGTGCTACTCCTCTACTGTTATCGCATGTCATCGCATGCCTAGTTCTACCACCACTTTCTTAGTCTGCTCTGCCCATCACTACTACCTCTTATACAGCCTAGCCCCTCCTCAGCCTGCATCTTACTAGCAGCACTAATCTCTCCCACCTCCTGCCTGACAAGCTCTGCCCAAACCCTCTCTCTCTATCTCTCCTCGCTCCCACCATGAAGCCACCCTCCTGGCTCCTCCTTCTGCTTCTCTGCTCTTTCACCAATACTTCCCACTGCCAAAAATCCCTCCCCCCCAACCTCCCTGACTCCACAATCTCAAACAACACCTGCCCAGGCCTCAGAATCCCCACACTAGCACACACCAGAACTCATCACTACAAAAAACACAGAGGAAGAAACCACTCCTCCTTAAAGCCTGTCCCTCCAGCCAACCTACCCAACCTCACCTCTGTCTCTCTCACCCCTGTCCCCACACTCTACTGTAATGCCAGATCAGTCCGCAACAAGACCCAAATAATAAAAGACCTACTCGATGACTCTGATCCGGGTTTCGTGTGCATCACAGAATCATGGATCAGAAAAGATGATACTTTCACACAAAACGAACTCTGCCTCCCTGGCTACCATGGCCTCTTCTCACCCAGAATCAACCGGAAAGGAGGAGGCCTGGCTTTGCTTTACAAATCATTCTTCAATGTTCAGCTCCTTGAAAAGGGCAGCCATACCTCTCTAGAATTCTTACTAGCTTCAGTTAACGACGAACTCCACCCCCACCCACTAGGCATCTTGCTTCTTTACCGCCCTCCTAAATCCTCAGAACTTGTCTTAGAGACTATAACAAGAGCCTTCCTAAAATTCCAGAGACTACTGATCATAGGAGATATTAACCTCCACCTTGACAATAACACCAGCAAGGACACAACTGAATTCAAAGACTTCCTTACCTCCCTAGGCTTCACCACTCCTCCACCCACACCTACCCATGATAAAGGACATACACTAGACATCATCAGCTTCCTCGACCTGACTGAGCACAAAACTTCTGCCAAAGAGGCCCGCTGGGACCTTGTCCCATGGTCGGACCACCTTCTAGGCTCTTTCTGCCTCCCCATCTTCATGTCTCATCTAGGTACTCCACCCCGGCCCACAAAATCTATCACCTTCCGCAAAAAAATCACGAGCGAATTGTTCTGGACCCAATTTCTTAACCAACTTCCCCCTTCTCCTAAACACGCAGACCCAGAGTCCAACTGGCATAATTGGGTTACCCTTTCCGGGACTACCTACCTTGCTCTGGCCCCTTTATCTACAAAATCTATATCCCACTCCCACAAAGCCCCCTGGTACCTTCCATATCACAGGGAACTAAAACAGAAATGTCGAGCCCTGGAACGGAAATGGAAAAAATTGAAATCCCCCTCAGACAAACAATCCTGGCGAGACAACATCAAGTACTATAACACAATACTAAAAAAAGCAAGAAAGAATTTCTATGGAGATAAAATCACCAGATCAAAAAATCAAAATAGTACTCTGTTCTACATCTGGCGAAACTTAACCTCAAAAAACGACTCCACCTCTCCCCTCCATCCGCAAACGACTTAGCCAAATTTTTCAATGAAAAGATTTCCACCATAAGGAGCTCTTTCCCCTCAGCAGTCTCTTACAATTCTCTTCCTCCCAATGACTCAAACCCTATCCCAGCGGATAGATCCTGGACGACATTTGAGCCCATATCTGAACCCCAGATCTCTAAACTCTGTCTCAGACTGAAATCCTGCAAATGCATCTTAGATCCCTTCCCATCCCACCTTTATGAAAACATTCCTGCACAGGCCATCTCCTCCCTTACGAGACTTATTAACGCTGCTCTATCAGGCTTGTTCTCCACAAAAATGGGCCACATTGCCTTGTCACCTATTCTAAAAAAAGCCGATCTCGACCCCTCCTTACCATCAAACTACCGTCCCATAGCAAATATCCCTCTACTTACCAAACTTCTAGAAACCATAGTTGCTACCCAGCTCTCTTCCTATCTCGAGAGATTCTCCATTCTTCACCCCTACCAACATGGCTTCAGACCCAGCTTTAGCACTGAATCCCTCCTAGTTTCCCTAATTTCAAAGGTACAACAACTACACTCACGTAACAAATTCGCTGTCCTATTACAATTCGATCTTTCTGCTGCTTTTGATGTCGTCCACCACGACATACTACTTTATCAACTTTCCGAGATTGGAATCGACTCCACCGTCCTAATGTGGTTCTCAAACGTCTTACGCTCCCGCTCCTACACCGTCAACACAAATGGCACCATGTCCACTCCTTGGACTCCATCTTGCGGTGTCCCTCAAGGATCACCCCTTTCCCTTATTCTCTTTAACATCTACATGTCCTCCCTGAAACTCTTTCAACTATCCCCCCTGGAAACAATCTACACTTACGCAGATGACATCCTTGTCCTCCTTGAGACTGACCAGAACCTCACTAACCTCCACGAAAACATTACAGCTTGCATAGTGAGACTTTGTGCCTGGTCCCTCTCGGTACAGATGAAACTAAACGAATCAAAAACAAAACTACTCTGGCTCGGCCCAAAATTCAAACACCTGCCCACCCTTTTCACACTACTCACAGGCGATACACTCCAGCTCAAATTCTCATGCAAAGTCCTTGGTATCATTATCGAATCCTCTCTCTCCCTCAATGACCACCTCAACTCCTTGGCAAAATCATGCTTTTTCAGCCTCCACATGCTGAGGAAAGCTAGATCCTACTTCAGCCAACAACACTTTGCCATCCTTGTCCAATCCATCATCCTCTCCAAACTAGATTACTGCAACGCCATCTACTTAAATCTATAAAAAAAAAGTCTTCTAAGACTCCAGCTAATCCAGAATACTGCAGCCAAACTGATCTTCTCAAAACGCAAATCTGACCATGCCTCCCCACTCCTTGCCAAACTTCACTGGCTCCCAATAATCTCCAGAATCCATTTCAAATGTTCCTGCCTGGCTTTTAAGATCATTCATGGCATCCTCCCTCCTCTTATCCCACTGTCTTTCAACTCCTCCAGTCCCGACTCCTCTAGAACTGCCCAAAGGTATAAACTAGCCTTCCCCTCCCTACGCGGCATCCACTTTGCAGGCAAACTGGGAAAATCCCTTCTCTTCAAAATCACAGGTCTTTGGAACGACCTCACCTCCCTGTTGCGGAACCTGAGCTCCCTTCAGTTATTCCGCAAACAACTGAAAACCTGGCTTTTCAGCAAATTGTAACTCTATCCTTCCCCCCCTTTTTTTCTCCCCCCTTCTTCACATAAGTACATGTAATCCTTTTTCTTCTTCTCTACCTACTATTTTAAGTTCTTGTAAACCGTGTCGAGCTCCATACTCATGGAGATGATGCGGTATATAAACTTAAGGTTTAGATTAAATTAGATTAGTGTTTTACTTCCTGAATCATGAGATGATTTTCCAAGGGCTGTTGAGCAGGGATGGTGTACATCTATCAAAGAAGGAAAGAAGTGTCCTCAGCAGCAGACTAGCTGACCTACTGAAGAGGGCTTTAAACTAGAATTGCTGGGGCAGTGTGATCAAACCTCCCAGGTGAGTATAAGCCCTCAGGTAAGTGAATTACGAAATACCTTTACATAAATGGGAAAAGGAGCAATGTCTGGAGAGCTCTATATACTAGTGCTGCCCGATTTCTGATTCAAATCGATTCACTTTGGGTGAATCAATTCAATTTGATTAAAAAAAAAAAATTGGCCTGGCTGATTCGGTGACCGACCCTCCTCCCCGTGCCTTCCTAAAGCAGGAGCTTGCCTCTTGCTGGCCTGCTGCTGCCACTCATGCTTTAAGGAGCCAAAGGCAAGGGTCAGTTGGGAAGAGCTTCAGAAATCCTGGTTTTACCTTGTTCCATGCTTTGGCGCTCTTTGCTGCATCCTCCAGCTTCTCCCCTGGTCTCCCGCTCTGATGCGGTGCAGCCCCTCCTCTGACATCAGTGGCAGGATTGCGTCGGAGGGAATGTGCTTCTGAGGATGGTGGTAGCCTACAAGGATCGCATAGAGCACCGGCGATCCTCTCTGCAGGCTGCAGTAAGAGCGGGAGGCCTGGAGGGAAGCTGGAGGACCTGCAAAGAAGGGGGAGGGAACATGCAGGCCTTGGGGGGGGGCAGACCTTCGGGGAAGGGGGGCCCTGGTCTAGAAGTACATGGAAGGAGGGCAGGGAGAAGGGGTACTGCTAGACAGGGGGAACAGGGAAGTGAAAAGGGTTACTGCTGGACAGGGGGGATGTAAAAGGAAGTGAGAAGGGGTACTGCTGGATCTGGCAGAAAGGGAGGGAAAGGAAAAGTGCTACACACTGGAGGGGAGGTGAGATGGTGCATGGGGAGAGAGAATGTGGGGGGGTGGGAAGGAGGGTTGCCACTCAAGGGAAGAGGCAAGGACAGAGAGCGAAAGCGTGCAGAAAGTATTGGACTCATAGAGAGGGCGAGATGGATGGGGAGGCAGAAAGGAGTGAAGGAGAAATGTTACACTGGGGCAGGAGGGAGAGATGCTGGATGAAAGAGTAGATGGTGGATCTAGGGATGGTGGGGTCCTTTGCTGCATCTGTGGGGATGGAGATGAAAAAAAGGAAAGATGCCAGATCTCCGGGGGCAGGAGCGGAAATGGAAGGGGAGGACAGAGATGGAAGATGGATGGTTAGCACAGAGAAAGAAGAAAGAAGGAGACTCTAGCAAATGAATTATCAGAAGACAACCGGAGCCTGGGACCAACAAGATTTGAATAACAGACAACTATAGGTAGAAAAATAATTTTATTTTCTGTTTTGTGATAATATGTCAGATTTGAAATGTGTATCCTGCCAGAGCTGGTGTTAGACCACGAACATGAGCTAGGATTTAACAGAGAGGAAAAGTCTTTGTTTGTTTATTTTGTTTACACCACAGCGCCAGTGTGGGTAGGAGAGGGCAATGGGGTGAAGAGGCTATAAAAGGATTGAAGAGGTTATAAAAACACCCACTTCGGCAGGAAAATTGAATTAAAAAAAAAAAAAAATTGATTCAATAGGCTGAAATTAATCAAAAATTTTTTTCCTGAATCGGGCAGCACTAGTATATACTGATGCGCAAAGTAATGGGAAATAAGGTTCTAGATCTAGAGGCTGTGCTAGAAGAAGCTGAATTGGATTGAGTAGGAATCAGAGACATGGTTCACGGCGAACCTCATCTCTGGGATTATAGTTAGACCGGGCTATAATTTGTTCAGGAAAGACAGAACGAAAAGGATGGGGGAGTGGTGTAATATGTTAAAGATCATATCAAAAACATCAATGAAAGGAGGAGAAAACTTGTCTTGCAGAGTATAGAAGTCCACAAAAAACTCAAGAGAGCTATAAATTCCAGTTAAAAGGGTCTTTATTATACAATTTCCAACAAAGATCTTTATTTTGGCAAAAACAAATGCCTTCTTCAAGGACAAGAAATACACAAGTGTCAATCAGCACCAGGTATTACAAGGTTGAATCAATGGTGCAGCTGGCCAAATGTGTTAATGGTGAATAGCTATAAAAAGTGTATTAAGAAAATACATGGTGTACATACCAACAATGTCAATCAGCAACAGGTATTGCTAAGTAGAATCAATAAAGTAGCTGACTGAATACATCAGTAACTAATTCTGTCACAAAAATATAAAAATGCACAATGGATGAGGAACACTAGTGTATCTACAGGTCAAAATAAATAAAAGCCTAAAAAAAATTTAAAAATCTAACAGAAGACTTACCACAATGGTGTACTCCAGGAAAAGTCACAGCATTCTCAGGAAAAAATGTGCCAAACTATGCTCATGAGTATATGGAGCTTATTTATGTCGGAGTCTATATAAAGCTATAAAAGAGGGAAGTATTACTAATAGGTGATTTTTACATGACAGATGTTGATTGGGGTATCCCTATTACAGGAGTAAGGAGATCCCGGATTCTCTACAAGAACTGTTCCAGCAGTTGGTAATGGAATTCACAAAGAATGGGGCCACACTGGACTTAGGTGACAAAGAAGGTCTGCGCATGCTTCAGGATCGCTCACTAGCGATCTGTGTAGTCGGTGGGAAGCATTCCTCTGATCACCTCCATTTGCATGCTGACCCGTTCAGAATTCGTCTGCCTGCACGGATCGGCTAGTTTAGTGAATTTAGCCCTTAGTGCTTACAAATGGAGAAAGCGTTTCTGATGTTATAGTGATCACTCTCGGAGAGAGCGAGACCAGAAAGCCTTGAGCATGCACAAATGCTCAAGGCCCGGCCCAGCCCAGCCCAGCCCAGCCCAGCCAAGAGGGAGGATTCTCCGATGCTCAGTCCAGCCCAGCCCAGAGGAAGGATCTTCGGGCACTGGCATGTCCTGTGCGTTGGTGCTGGTGCCAAATCAGGGTAAGGGATGTTATTTGGGTGCTCGGCAGGGGATTTAGGATCGCAGGGGGGGGCAACACGAGCGGGGCGGCGGGGGGGGGGGGGGGGGGCGGATTTCAGGGGTATGGAGCAGTGCCTGTGGCCTCGAGGGGGAGGAACATATCAAGTGAGTTTCCATTCATTCCTATGGGGAAACTTGCTTTGATATACGAGCAATTTGGTTTACGAGCATACTTCTGGAATGAATTATGCTCCTAAACTAAGGTTCCATTGTATTGGATATGGCAGTAGAAGGGAGGGTACAGAGATGAAAGATGGATGGTGAGCACAGAGAAAGAAAATGTCAAATGGGTAAGAGACCCTGGCAAGTGAGTTAACAGAAGACAACAGAAACCAGAGCCTAGGACCAACATGATTTAAATAGTAAAATGACCAGACAACAAAAGGTAGAAAAAATAATTTTACTTTCTATTTTGTGATTACAATATGTCAGACTTGAAATGTGTATCCTGCCAGAGCTGGTATTAGGTCCTAGATCAAGCTCGCTGTTTAACAGAGAGAGGAAAAGCGTTGGTGTGGGGTTGGAGAGGGCAAAAGGAGGTGAAGAGGCTACAAAATAAACCCACCAGGACATTTGTAAAAACAAAACATCTGACTGGATAGGAAAAGTGAATTGAATCAAATTGAAAAATCAATTCAATGATCCAAATCAATTGAACTTTTTTTCCCCCTGAATTGGGCAGCAAATCCCTTCTGAAAAAGGCTAAATAAGACTCTTTGGCTTGAAGAAAACACAACAGGGGTGATATGTTAGAAGTTTATAAAATTAAGAATGGAGTGGAATAGGTAACTAGGGAATAGTTGTTTAACATTTCAAAGAACATTTAAAAAAATAAACACTCTATGAAATTAATGACCAGATGATTGTAAACAAATTGTAGAAAGTTTTAATTTTCATAAATCTCTAAATTGTGTAAAGTCTACCTAAAGTTAGGCACTTGGCTTACCTAGCTGATGTAATAGGCCAAATTGGTGCTGATAATTGGCAAGTAGCACTTCATAATTGACATTAATTGAAGTTAAACAAATGTTCGGCGTATTTTGTGGTAGGCACCTAGTCCAAAGTGCCAGTGCAAAAGTGAGTGTGATTAGGAGGCGGATTGTGGGTGTTTTCAGATTAGGATCCTTTTTTTGACTTAGGCAATCTGCACACAACTTAGGCATACATATTTAGGCCTGGCATAAATAGGGTGTGCCTAAAAGTTAGGATGTCTAGTGACACATAAAACACAGTTACTTATTGTAACAGGTGTTATCTGGGGACAGCAGGCAGATATTCTCACATGTGGGTGATGTCATCTATGGAGCACGATATGGACAGTGTTAAAAGTGAACTGTCACTTTAAGTTTTAAGAACCTTTGCAACTGCTCGCACTGCGCATGCACAAGGGCTCTCCCACCAAACATAGGTTCGCGGTTCCTCAGTTCTGTAACAAGCTAAGAAGCTAATTAGGGGAGATGAGAATATCTGCCTGCTGTCCCTGGATAACACGTTATGGTAAGTAATTGTGCTTTATCCTAGGACAAGCAGGCAGCATATTCTCACATGTGGGAACTCTCTAGCTGAACATAATGGGATGGATGGAGAGATGGCCATTAAGAAGAAAATTCTGTTATACTGCTTGGCCAAAATGATTATCTTGTCTGGAATAGGACTCTAGACTATAGCGAGATGTGAACGTGTGAATTGAGGACCATGTAGCCACTTTGCAAATTTCATCAATGGGAGTGGAACGTAAGCAAGCTACTGATGCTGCCATAGCTCGGACTTTGTGTGCTGTTATATGACCCTTAAGCTGCAGCCCAGCCTGAGCATAGCATAAGGAGATACAAGCTGCTAGCCATGTGGAAATAGTTCTTTTGGTTACAGGCTTGTCCAATCTGTTAGGATTAAAGGAGATGAACAGTTGAGGTGATGTCTTGTGTGGCCTTAGTTCGTTGTACGTAGTAAGCAAAAGCCCATTTACAGTCCAAAGTGTGAAGAGCTGCTTCTACAGGATGAGCATGGGGCTTTGGAAAAAAGACAGAGATGAAATTCCGTGACCACTTTTGGGAGGAATTTAGGATGGGTGTTGAGAACCACCTTATCATGATAGAATACTGTGAATGGTGGGTCCAACACCAATGCTTGGAGTTCATTCATTCAACTGGCAGAAGTGAGAGAAATCAATAAGACCACTTTCCAAGCAATAGACTTGAGATGACTAGAAGCCATTGGCTCAAATGGTGTATTCATCAGAGTGGCTAGGACTTTATTAATATCCCAGACAACTGGAAGTGGCTTGAGTGGAGGTTTGGAATTGAATAGTCTCTTCATAAACCTGGAAACAAGAGAACGAGAGGCCAGAGATTTATTGTTAACAGAACATGGAAAGCACTAATAGCACTGAGGTGAACTCTGACTAAAGTATTTTTAAGTCCAGAATTGGAAAGATGGAGAAGATAATCCAACACTGATGAAGGGGATGAAGATGGAGCATCTTGTTGATGGAAAGCACATCATGTATTGAAACGTGTCCGTTCTGCTGATAACACTGCAGAGTGGAAAGTTTTCTGGAAGCAACTATAATGGCTTGTACAGCATCAGAGAGATTAGGATCTGCTGAAATCAGGCCGAGAGGTACCAAGCTGTGAGGTGCAGCGATTTTAGATTTGGATGTAAAAGAGATCCTTGACTCTGAGTGAGCAGAGATGGAAAGATTTCCAAGGGAACTGGATCCTTGGCACTTAGGTGAAGAAGAAGGGAGTACCAAAGTTGTCTGGGTGACTGAGGAGCTATCAGAATCATGGTGGCTGAGTTTGACTAACATCTTAAGAATCAGAGGGATTGGAGGAAATGCATATAGAAACTTGTCTGTCCAATTCAGAAGAAAAGCATCTGCTTCCAGACAATGAGAATACTGCCTGGAACAGTATTGAGGCAATTTGTGATTGTGGGGAGAGGCAAACAGATCTATCTGAAGAGTTCCCCATAGTGATAAAATGTGGCACAATACTTTGGAGTTGAGAGTCCACTCATGTGGTCAAAGAAATCTGCTGAATTTGTTGGCTACAGTGTTCCGAGACCCTTGCAAATACATGGCTTTGAGAAATATGTTGCGAGCAATCGCCCTATTCCAAATGTACTCGGCTTCTTGACCCAGTGGGAGAGAGCTGGTTCCCTCTTGCTTATTGATGTAATACATTGCTACTTGATTGTACAAACCAGGAGGACTTGATTGAAAAGGTTGCTCTGAAAGCTTTGAAGAGCATATTGAATTGCTCTGAGTTCTAATAGGTTGATATGGAATGTTTTTTCTTGAACAGACTAATGACCTTGCACACAAAGACCATCTAGGTGGGCTTCCCAAGCATACACGGACATGTCTGTGGTGAGCACCTTCTGATGTGGAGGAATGTGAAATAGTGAAAGAATGTGGAGGAATGTGAAAGATTAGTCAGTTCTATCCACCACTGAAGAAACTGACATAGAGATGAGGTGACTAATCTTTTGAGAGAAGGGGTCGAGGAGCTTGAGACCATTGAAAGGCTAGGGTCCACTGAGCTGGTCTGAGGTGGAGTCTTGCAAAAGGGGTAACATGGACTGTGGATGCCACGTGTCCCAAAAAACGCATAATCTGTATGGCTGAAATGGTTTGAAGAGAAACCTGTTCGCAAAGATGAATTAAAGTGTCTTGTCTTTGCTGAGAAAGAAAAGCCCGTAGATGGTGTCGAGAAGAGCTCCTATGAATTGAAGACTTTGGGAGGGTTGAAGTTGAGATTTTGGGAAGTTGACTTCGAACCTTAGCTATTGAAGAAATGTTATTGTTGACTGTGTCGCGGAAAATATTTCTGGAGATTAGGTGGCTTTTATCAGCCAATTGTCCAGATACAGAAATACTTGCAATCCGTTAGTATGTAGAGTTGCTGCTACAACCACTTGGTAAATACTCTTGGAGAAGATTTCAGGCCGAACGGCAGAACTTTGTACTGAAAATGATGAGCTACATGAAAGCGTAGGAACTTTTTGTAAGCAGGATGTATGGATGTTTGTGTAAGCATCTGAGGTGTAGAGAGTATAGCCATTCATTTTGTTCTAGAAGGGGATATAGAGCCCCCAGGGAAAGCATGCAAAACTTTTGACTAGATATTTGTTCAAGTTTTGGAAGTTGAGAATCGGATGAAGACCTCCTGTCTTCTTTGAAATAAGAAAATACCTGGAATAGAACCCCTGATTTTTCTGAGGAGGAATTACTTCTATGGCATTTAGCTGAAGCAAAGCTTCGATTTCCTGAAGAAGAATATTGAACTAAGGCCAGTACTGGGCAGACTTGCACGGTCTGTGTCTGTATATGGCCGTTTGGTGGAGGATGGGCTGGGGAGGGCTTCAAAGGCTGGGAGAGTGTAGATGGGCTAGAGTAAGTCTTAACAAAGATTTCGGCAGTTGGAACCCAAGCACAGTACAAGAAGGGATGTCCTGTTGTGATGTGAAAGAGAACTTTCTTAGATGGTGATTTGGAGGTGTTTTGAATGAAATGAATAACCCAGTAGCAGTGGTGTACCAAGGGAGGAAGGGGGGGGGGCGGTCTGCCCCGGGTGCAGCCTTAGGGGGTGCACAGCCGGACAGGTCCGGAAAATTCCTGGGCTGCGACGGCACTCAGCGGCATCGGCTCCCCCCTCCTCAATGGCACTCAGCGCCATCGGCGCCCCCCCCGCCCCGCGACAGCACTCAAGTTTGGCCTCCTTCTCCCGGCATCAGCAGAACTTCAGATCGGCAACAGGTGCTCAGTCAAAAGCTTCCCCTGACTCAGCTTCCTGTTTCCGCCCAGGCAGTTCAGTCAGGGGAAGCTTTTGACTGAGCACCTGTTGCCGATCTGAAGTTCTGCTGATGCCGGGAGAAGGAGGCCAAACTTGAGTGCTGTCGCGGGGCAGGGGGCGGCGCCGATGCCGCTGAGTGCCATCGTGGAGGGGAGGGCGCCGATGATGCTCAGTGCCGTCGCGGGGGGAGCCTTGCTGATCTTGTTGCCAAAATCGAAAAGGTGAGGGAGAAAGATGGGCCTGTGGTGGATGGAGAGATTGAGAGAAGGGGACAGATGATGGAAGTGGGGGAAAGAGAAAGAAGGGGCAGATGATGGAAGTGGGGGGAAAGAGAGAAGGGGCAGATGATGGAAGTGGGGAGAAGGACCAGATGATTGAAGTGGGGAGAAGGAACAGATGATTGAAGTGGGGAGAAGGGGCAGATGATGGAAGTGGGGAGAGAGAAGAGGGCAGATGATGGAAGGAGGGGGGAAGAGAGAGAAGAAGGCAGATGATGGAAGTGGAGAGAAGGGGGAGAGAGAAGAGGGCAGATGATGGAAGTGGAGAGAAGGGGGAGAGAGAAGAGGGCAGATGATGGAAGTGGAGAGAAGGGGGAGAGAGAAGAGGGCAGATGATGGCAGATGATGGAAGTGGAGAGAAGAGGGCAGATGATGGAAGTGGGGGAAAGAGAAATGGCAGATGATGGAAGTGGAGAGAAGAGGGCAGATGATGAAAGTGAGGGAAAGAGAAAGAAGAGGGCAGATGATGGAAGTGGGGGGTAAAGAGAGAGAAGAGGGAAGATGATGGAAGTGGGGGGTAAAGAGAGAGAAGAGGGAAGATGATGGAAGTGGGGGGGAAGAGAGAGAAGGGGCAGATGATGGAAGTGGGGGAAAGAGAGATAAGGGGCAGATGATGGAAGTGGGGGAAAGAGAGAGAAGGGGCAGATGATGGAAGTGGAGAGAAGGGGAGAGAGAAGAGGGCAAATGATGGAAGTGGGGAGAGAGAAGGGGCAGATGATGGAAGTGGGGAGAGAGAAGAGGGAAGATAGAAGTGGGGGAGAGAAGAGGGAAGATGATGGAAGGAGGGGGAAGAGAGAGAAGGAGCAGATGATGGAAGAGGAGAGAAGGGGGAGAGAGAAGAAGGCAGATGATGGAAGTGGGGAGAGAGAAGGGGCAGATGATGGAAGGAGGGGGGAAGAGAGAGAAGAGGGCAGATGATGGAAGTGGGGGAAAGAGAGAGAAGAGGGCAGATGATGGAAGTGGGGGGAAAGAGAGAGAAGGGGCAGATGATGGAAGTGGGGAGAGAGAAGAGGGCAGATGATGGAAGTGGGGAGAGAGAAGAGGGCAGATGATGGAAGTGGGGGAAAGAGAGAAGGGGCAGATGATGGAAGTGGAGAGAAGGGAGAGAGAGAAGAGGGCAAAGGATGGAAGGAGGGGATAAATAAAAGGAGGGCACATGATGGGGGAAAAGAATTGAGTTAGGGAAATACTGGAGGGGGTGAGGGAAAGAGGTGGCGAGCTGTAGGTAGACAGTAAAAAAGGAAATTGATGAGAGGGTGATAAGAACGTAATCTAGATGGATGCAGAAAATAAATTGAAAAGGAAAATGAGGGAAGAAAGGGATTGCAGAAGAGAGGTGTGGGAGAAGGAAGGAGAGGAGAGAGATGCCAGACCAATGGGGGACATACAGTTTCTGGAAGGGGCATAGGAGAGAAGATGCCATATAGGGGCAGAGAGATGGCAGACAGTGGATGGAAGGAAGAGAGTAACAAGAAGATGAGGAAAGCAGAAACCAGAGAAGACAAAGGTAGAACAAAAATTTTCTATTTATTTGTTGCTTTAGGAGACATGTGTCACTGTTTCTGTGGTGTTGCATTGTATGCAGAGTCCAGTTTCTTGATGGTTCAATTTAACCTTTGTCTATGTATTTCTATTTTATCCCCCCCTTTTACAAAACTGTGGAGCGATTTTTAGTGCCAGCCGTGGTGGTAGCAGCTCAGAATTCTATGAGCATCAGAGCTGTTACCATCGTGGCTAAAATCCATACTACAGTTTTGTAAAAGAGGGAGGGGTTAGTTTGTGATGACATATTCCATACTAGGCGAAGGTTTGTTCTGTTTTCTGTGTGTTCGAAAGACATGGTTTTCTGTTAGGATTGACGGTGTAGGATTGATCTGTACTAGTCTGGCTTATTTAGTTTTACAATGGGTGTATTGATGTTGTATTGCTCACTGCATATGTAAGATGCTGCTCACTGCATATGTAAGATGCTGCCTTTTCCTAGGTACTCATGTGCGACGTGTGGCTTGTTACTAAAAATCATGTTTTTCGTACAGATGGGGGGGGGGTGCCAAAAAATGATGGGCCCTGGGTGTCACATATGCTAGGTATGCCACTGCTCAGTAGACAATGAATACCCCAGTGAACAGATCTGTCCCCTTTCAACTTTTCTGAATGCCCTCTCGTTCTTGTAGTTTTCGAGAGTTTGAAGAATCTGTCCCTCTCCACTTTCTCTATGCCCTTCATGATCTTATAGATCTCAATCATGTCCCCTCTAAGTCTTCTCTTCTCCAGGGAAAAGAGCCCCAGTTTTTCCAGTCTCTCAGTGTATGAAAGATTTTCCATACCCTTTATCAAATGTGTCGCTCTCCTCTGAACCCTCTTGAGTATCGCCATATCCTTCTTAAGGTATGGCGACCAATATTGGACGCAGTACTCCAGATGCGGACGCACCATCACCCGATATAACGGTAGGATAACTTTTTTCGTTCTGGTTGTAATACCCTTCTTGATTATACCTAGCATTCTATTCGCTCTCTTGGCGGCCGCTGCGCACTGTGCCAACGGCTTCATTGTCTTGTCCACTATTACCCCCAAGTCCCTTTCTTGGGTATTGTCACTCAATAGTATCCCTCCCATCGTATAGCTATACCTCGGGTTTTTGCTTCCTACATGCAAAACTTAACATTTCTCTACATTGAACTTCATCTGCCATCTCGTCACCCACTCCCCTAGCTTGTTCAGGTCCCTTTGTAATTCTTTGCAGTCCTCTTTAGTCCGAGCATCACTAAATAGTTTGGTGTCGTCTGCAAATTTTATTATTTCGCATTTCATCCCTGTTTCTATATCATTTATAAATATATTGAATAGCAGCGGTCCGAGCACCGACCCCTGCGGAACACCACTCGTGACCCTCCTCCAGTCCTAGTGGCCCTTCATCCTACCCTCTGCTTTCTACCCGCCAACCAATTTCTGATCCATCTGTGTACGTCTCCTTCCACCCCATGGTTCTTCAGTTTCCGAAGTAGGCATTCATGGGGTACCTTGTCAAAGGCTTTTTGGAAATCTAAATATATGATGTCTATGGGGTCCCCTTTGTCCATCCGTTTGTTAATTCCTTCGAAGAAGTGCAGTAAGTTCATTAGGTATACCATAATATTCAGGTGCAGACAGAGTGGGTTCACACTCAGAGCCAGTATGGTGTCGTGAGAGGTCGGAATCAGAAGCAGGCACCCCAGGTGATTCTCTGTATGAAGAAGAGAGTGTCGGGGAGAACGGTGAGACTGACGAGATGATATTCCTTGATGCCCCTAGTACCAATCTGATGAAGATGAAGAAGAGGATCAATGGGAAGCTCTTATCTCCAGAAGCATGGGAACGATGCAAAGTTGATTGATGGTGTCTAGATTAAGTTTCAAGTTTTATTAAAATTTGATATACTGCCTAGTCAGGCTTCAAGGCAATTTACAACGATAAAATATGGAACATAAAATAATACATAAACAAAAGGAGAAGAAACGAGTAATAAATCATAGATCTGAAACGGTAGAATAAAGGGAATAACTACAATATTTATAGAAAAAGAAAGAATCAGGGTAGAACGAAGAGGAGGGAAAACAAAACAACTGACAGTAATGCAAGATTAAAATGCATCTAAAACATCTTTAAAAGGACTATTAAAGTCCAAAGGCATCTTTGAACAAAAAAGTTTTTAAGTTAATCTTGAAGGTGTTTAGGGATATATCCTCTCTTAGGTGGTGAGGTGCAGAGTTCCAAAGTGTGGGGGCTTTTACTGTCCTGCTTTTGCATTTTCACGCACAAAAGTATCATAGTATTTAGCAAACTCTGGAGCATGGTCATTAATGCCTAAAATCTTGATGAACACAGGAACATAGCTGGTTTGCTTTGGATTGCTAATTTCAGTTGCTATAACTGTTAGATTGTGCCATGGTAATAGTTCTGGTCAAGTGGTTTTGACATGAAAATGGATTCATTCCCTGAGTGAATATTAAAATTTCAGTCCATGTCAGTGCTATGATCCTCAGAATATTTGATAACATTTTTCATGGCATCTGGATCACACACTGTCACTTGTCCAATTAAGCTACCCTCTTTGGCATCTTCATCAACTTCCATTAAATAGGAAGGTCTAATGAACAGAGGAGGCTCATCAACATCTACAGAAATTTTGACCACAGTTGAATCTTTGAAAGACCGAAGGTGGAAAAATTGTGGGTCTTGGATGAGTTGACTGCTTATACTCCCAAAGTATACAGCATGCGCTTTTCAAAGTCCAGCATTCTGAGGAAATCGAGAAGGATTGTTGTTGACATCCGTCAGTGTGATGCTCACTGTAGTGGTCCCAGATAATCCTTCCATCTGGCCTCCCATATCTTTGGCCTGAATGACCAACAGATCGTCTGGCTGAAGAGGAACATTGATGTATCGATGTAGAGCGGCGATGCTTTGATGATGAACATTGCTGCAACATTGAGAATTGATACCTCAATGGTAAGCGCCGTTGTCTACTAGTAGATCAGTGTGATGTAGACCAATGCCTCGATGAAGACCTAGGTTTGGTACCTTGCGGCCTCGAGGTGCTATGCTTAGGCTGGGCCGGTACCGAGAGAGTCGATATTAATAGCAGTGTTACATGCAACTTAAACATGTCACCGATTTCCTGCGCAGTGGTACTGGAGAAATAAAATTTTGTCTAGGTCACACCTCTTTTTTTGGGGGTGTGGGGGGATGGATGGGAAAAAAAATAAGAAACTGTTTCTTTATCTCTTGCAGACTATTGTTTCTTATTATTGCGTTGGATGTTTTTGTATTTCAAGACTGTTATTTGTTCTGCCCAATAAAGAGAATATTAAAAAAAAAAAACACAAAACATGTCACTGATCTCCCTCCTAAAGAACCTCAGTGCATAATTAAGCTGTAAAATCTGTTGCTGGACATTATAGTATGACAATTAACAAAGCAGAGTTCAAAAGAGCTTTGGAGAAGTTCTTTAAGGGAAAATCCATAAAAATGATTAGTGAAGTACACCTGGAAAGTACTGCCCGATTCAGGAAAAAAAATTGATTTGATTCAGCCTATTGAACTGATTCGATTTTCCTGCCCAATTTTCAAGCATCCTGATGGGTTTATTTTATAGTCTCTTCACCCCTTTTATAGCCTCTTCACTTCTTTTGCCCTCTCCTACCCACACTGGTCCTGTGGTGTAAAAAAAATAAACAAACAAAAAAGACTTTTTCTCTCTCTGTTAAACCCTAGCTCACGTTCGTGGTCTAACACCAGCTCTGGCAGGATACACATTTCAAATCTGACATATTGTAATCACAAAACATAAAATAAAATTATTTTTTCTACCTTTTGTTGTCCAGTCATTCAAATCATGTTGGTCCCAGGCTCTGGTTGTCTTCTGATAACTCGCTTGCTAACCATCTATCTTCCATCTCTGTCCTCCCCTTCCGTTTCCCTTCCCTCCCCTGGAGGTCTGGCATCTTTCTTTTTTTTTAATCTCCATCCCCACAGCTGCAGTGATGGACCCCCACCATACCCAGATCCACCATCTCTCCTTTTCTCAACTACCCTTTCATCTGGCATCTCGCCCTTCTTCCCCACTACCCCAGGGTCCACCAGCTCTCCCTTTTTCTTCCCAACTACCCTCCTATCCAGTATCTCTATCCCCCTTCCAAACTATCCCTTGTGTCCAACTTCTCTCCCTTTCTGTTCCTTCCTTCCACCATCTCTGTTCCTCTACTGTTTTTAGACCCATTACTGTCACCCCTCCAATTAATAACTCACTCTAGGGGTTTGGGCAACCTTGCAGGAAGGAGTGATGTCCACTAGCTCCTGGTCTGATGGCTACTATTGCCCTAGTGGTAGTATTATGGGATTACTGCTAGGGGTGAGACAATACAATTTTCACAGCAGCAGTCACCAGAATAAGAGCAATAGGGATCACTCCTGTCCCCAACATTACTGGTCCCTTCAAGGTGGAAGGTATGCTACTTGCCCTCAGTGCAGCCATTGGTAGGGGAGAGAGGGGGGCAGGATTTTGTGGGTAGTTTTGACCATTAACACTTCAAGCTTGGAAGGAGTGCTCTAGGGGGCTTAAGGTCCCTTATATTTTGTGCCCTGTGCTGGGGCAGGAGGGTGGGGAGGAAAGGCCCTTGTGGCCTCCGAATCTGACTATCAGGGACCTCTAAGACTTGTCACGATCCCCCACAAAAGGACAAGACTTGTTTTTTTAAACATATTTCAATGGCCAGGAGTGTGTCAAGTTTTCTGCCCTGGCAACGATCAAACAATTTCTTAAAGATTTTATCTATGAAGCAAATGGGCTCATTTGCAGATCTTGTTTAATTCTCGCAGGGAGAAAAAATATGTAAACGGTCCTAAGCCCTGCAAACATTTGTACAGGAGGCCCGAAGAGAGAAAAATCAGGTATAGGTTAAACAGCGGCAGGGGACTGAGAGGGAAAGTGTAGTTACTTACCTGTAACGTAGGTTCTCCGTGGATAGCAGGATAGTCAGCCACATATGGGTGTTGTCCCAACAGCTCCCAATTTACGGATAAGCTCTCCAATAGCTCAGAGAGATTTTTTTTTTTCTCTCTGAGCACGTGCAGTGCCCGGGCCCCACTGGGCATGCCCGAGCCCTACCCATTTCCCCCTGCTTCCCCAGGATGTTCCTAGCTGTGGCCGGGTCAGCCATATGGGGAGGCGGGTGGGTTGTGTGGCTGACTATCCTGCTGTCCACGGAGAACCTAAGTTACAGGTAAGTAACTACACTTTCTCCTAGGACAAGCAGGATGAGTCAGCCACATATGGGTGACTCCATAGCCGAGGGATGTACCGACTGGACCTGCGCCTTAGCGCTCTGTGCATCCCTCGCCTGGCTGTGGAGGCCGAGCCGGGCAGGGTAATCAGGCGAAGCAGGTGGAGTTGTGGAAACAAGGTTTTAGATAAAGTGCTGTGTTAACTAAGCAATAATACTCACAGAACAGTGAAACTGGTCAATGACAATCAATGAACAGTGAGAAACCAACTGGTCAACAGTGACAATTCGTACTTGCATGTGAGAATTCATACTTGCCTATTCCACATTCAGTCTAGACAGGAGTGCTGGAAGACCTACTTAACTCACAGAACAGTGAAACTGGTCAATGACAATCAATGAACAGTGAGAAACTAACTGGTCAACAGTAACAATTCGTACTTGCATGTGAGAATTCATACTTGCCTATTCCACATTCAGTCTAGACAGGAGTGCTGGAAGACCTACTTAATCAATATCTATAACACCCTACTTGATCAGTGTTTGTCGATATTTATAACACCCTACTTGATCAGTGTTCATCAAGGCTGTGCTAGTGGTTGCTGTCCCTCCCAGGAGGGAAAAGCCACTTCCAAGACTGCTTGGCCGAATGCATTTGGAGCGTGGAATGCTATGTCGAGGCAGTAGTGCTTGGTGAAGGTGTGCATGGAGGACCAAGTGGCTGCATCGCAGATGTCCCCTATTGGTGTGTGGTGCAGATGAGCCGTTGTGGTGGCTATGGCTCTGCGCTGGTGGGCGTGGGCTCCCACCTGCGGTTGACGCTGCGCTTTTCTATAGGTGAAGGGAATGCACTTGTATATCCAGCGTTTGGTGGCCGGAAGTCCTGGTCTGTTTTGCTCGTAGGAGACGAACAATTGAGGCTTGTCTAATCTGCTGCATAGTCAGGGCCCGCCCACAGTCCAGGAGGTGTTGCTGAGGTGGCTGTGTGCCTCCCTGTGGGGAGATGTAGAGTGCCGGGAGGCATGCTGAAGCCACCTTTGGCAAGAATCGGGGGTGGGTTCTGGGTACCACCCTGTTCTCATGGAGGAGTGTGTCGGCCGACACGATGGTCAGGGTTTTCCCGGCCAGGAATATGGGATCTGCCTCCCCCAAAGGTTTGAAGGGGTCGAGGTGAGCTGATGCGGCACCAAGTTGAGGTCCCATCCGGGCGGTGGTGGTCTGACCGGTGGGTGCAGATTGGACAATCCCTTCATGACATTTTGTGATTATTGGATGCCTCGACACTGGTTTGCTGCCTAGGCCAGTGTGGTATGCCGCGATTGCACTTAGGTGGACCTTGATGGAAGTGGGTTTTAGGTCCCACTCAGTATGTACTGCAGGATGTCCGGTATGGGGCAGTTGTAGGGGTCTCGCTGTGTGTCTGTGCACTGGTAGCGGAACCTTCTCCATTTCAACCCATAGCGTTTTCTGGTTGAAGGTCTTCTGGCTGCCATAAGTGTGTGCTCCACGTCTTGTATATATGCATCCTCTCATCATCCATGCGGTCAGGGCTAAGGAACGCAGGTCGTGGTGGAGGGTAAGGTTCCCGCGTTGTGTTATGAGAACTGCACTGATCAGGAGGGGAGAGAGGTGGGTGAACCGCTATCCCTTGCCGGAATGGGAACCATGGTTGCAGGGGCCCGGACAGGGCAATCATGATCACCGTTGCTCTGTTCTGAAGGATCTTCTGCAGGGCTTAGGGTATGGCGGGTAGGCGTATAAGAGTCCTTGGTACCAACTCATAGACAGACCGTCGGGGCTGAGACGGCGATGGGTTGATCTCTTTGCGCAAAAGCCCCTTGGTACCTTCCACTCCACAGAGACCTGAAACAAAAATGTCGAGCTTTAGAGCGAAAATGGAAATCCCCATCTGACAGACAGGCCTGGAGAGTCAATATCAAGCTCTACAACTCAATACTAAAAAAAGCAAGGAAGAACTTCTATGGAGACAAGATCTCCAGATCCAACAACCAGAATAGCACACTGTTCAATATTTGGCGCTCCCTAACCACAAAAAACGACCCCACCCTTCTCCCCTCATCTCCTTCAGCCGAGGTCCTGGCAAAATTCTTCAATGATAAGATCACTACCTTAAGACGCTCCTTCCCGCCCGCAGTCTCCTATAACTCTCTGCTGCCCCCCGAACCCAATCCTACCCTAGCTCCTTTCAACCCCATCCCTGCCGACAGATCCTGGACTGCCTTCGAGCTCATATCTGATTCTCATATCCTTAAACTCTGCCTCAAGTTAAAATCTTGCAATTGCATCCTGGACCCATTCCCCTCCTACCTATTTGAGAAAATCCCCACACAGGCCATCACATCTCTTACCGAACTCATAAATTCTGCCCTATTATCGGGCTTATTCTCCACTGAAATGGGACACATCGCACTTTCCCCTCTACTGAAAAAAGCTGACCTGGACCCCTCCATACCATCAAGCTATCGTCCAATAGCTAATATCCCTTTCCTTACCAAGCTGCTTGAGTCTATCATATCTACCCAGCTCTCTTCCTATTTAGAAAGATTCTCTATCCTCCTACCTTACCAATATGGCTTCAGACTCAACTTCTGCACCGAATCCCTATTGGCCTCTCTAATCTCTAAGGTTCAGCAACTGCACTCTCGTAACAAGTTTGCTGTTCTTCTACAATTCGACCTCTCCGCAGCTTTTGACGTTGTCCACCATGACATTCTAATTTTCCAACTCTCCGAGATAGGCATTAGCTCCACAGTTCTTGATTGGTTCTCCAAATTCTTGCGCTCCTGCTCTTACACGGTTAACATAAGCGGCACCTCATCCTCCCCCTGGATCCCGACTTCTGGTGTCCCGCAAGGCTCACCCCTCTCCCCAATCCTTTTTAACATTTACATGTCCTCCCTGATACTACTCCAACTATCCCCCCTTGAAACTCTTTACACTTACGCCGATGACATCCTCGTCCTCCTTGAGACCGACTCGAACCTCACTAACCTCTCTATGAACATATCCTCATGCATAACGAACCTCCAATCCTGGGCATTCACAGTACAAATGAATCTGAACGAGTCCAAAACAAAACTCCTTTGGCTCGGCCCACAATTAGACCATCTACCCTCCTCCATCCCATTGTCCTCTGGCTCCTCATTACAGCTCGAGCTCTCAAGCAAAGTCCTGGGTGTCACCTTAGACTCTTCTCTATCCTTCAACGACCATCTCCAATCCTTGGTAAAAAATGCTTCTTCAGCATTCACATGCTAAGGAAAGTCAGACCCTATTTTCACCAAAAACACTTCGCAGTCCTAGTTCAATCCATCATCCTCTCCAGATTGGACTATTGCAATTCTATCTACCTCAGCCTAACCAAGAAAAGCCTCCACAGACTGCAGCAGATTCAGAACGCCGCGGCTAAGCTTATTTTCGCGAAAAGCAAATTTGATCACGTCTCGCCACTCCTGTCTAAGCTCCATTGGCTCCCAGTAATCTCCAGGATCCACTTCAAATGTGCGTGCCTAGCCTACAAGATCCTACATGGCATCCTTCCTGCCGTTATCCCTCTATCCTGGAACTCCCCAACCCCTACCGCCTCCAGATCCTCCCAAACTCTTAAACTATCCTTCCCTTCCACAAAAGGTATTTCTCATGCAGGCAAACTTGGGTCATCCCTCCCTTTAAAATCACTGAGATCTGGAATAACCTTACCTCCCCGCTCCGATCCTCAAGCTCCCTCCAACTTTTCCGTAAACACCTAAAAACCTGGCTCTTCTCAAAACTGTAACATTTCCCCCCTCTTAGGCCTCTCCCACCTTCCCCACCCTTTTACATCTAACTCGTAAACTCTCCACTGGAGTTCCTCTCTCATCCTAATTCCTGTAAACCGTGCCGAGCTCTGCATTTACTGAGATGGTGCGGTATATAAACCCAAGGTTTAGTTTAGTTTATTTTGAGTTCAGTTCGGTTGCAAACAGGTCGATGCTCGGTGTGCACCAGGTGCTGAAGATCTTCTTCATCGCCGCTGGGTTGAGACACCACTCATCGGGATCCAGCTGGTGGCTGAGGCTTTCTGCCAGGTCGTTCTGCTCCCCGGGAGGTAAGTTGCCTGGATGGGGCATTGAATGGAGTAGAGAGCTGCACGGGAACGGGGACGACGGGAATCCCGCGGGACCCGCGGGCATCCCGCGGGTTCCCCCTTCGGGTCACGGGGATCCCGAGGGTCGCGGGGTTCCTGCGGGGCTGGATGTACTAAGTCGCGGGGCTTTTCTCCCTACCTGCTCTGCTTGCAGCACAGAGCCGAACGGAAGTCTTCCCGACGTCAGCGCTGACGTCGGAGGTGAGGGAGGGCTTAAACAAAGCCCTCCCTCCCTCCGATGTCAGCGCTGACGTCGGGAAGACTTCCGTTCGGCTCTGTGCTGCAGGCAGGGTAGGTGAGGAGGAGTAGCCTCACGGCTCGAGTGGCTACCAAGGGAGGAGGGCGGTCCGCCCCGCCCCGGGTGTAGCACAGCCGGCCAGGTCCTCTTACTTTTATGGCGCTTCCCCGACCGACCGACAACAGCCCTGGTCCGACAAACCTCCCTGCCCTTAACCGCAAATCTAAATTACCTTCTTACAGCAGCTGTAAGAAGGAAATTTAGATTCACGGTTAAGGACAGGGAGGTTTGTCAGACCGGGGCTGTTGTCGGTCGGTCGGGGAAGCGCCATAAAAGTAAGGGGACCTGGCCGGCTGTGCTGCACCCGGGGCGAGAGAGAAGGAGGGGGGAGAAGGACGCTGAAAGCACTGGGGAAGACAAAGGGGTGGAGAAGGACACTGAAAGGCCATGGGGAAGACGGGGTGGTGGTGGTGGAGAAGGACGCTGAAAGGCCATGGGGAAGACAGAGAGGGAGAAGGATGCTGAAAGGACATGGGGAAGACAGAGGGGGAGAAGGACACTGAAAGGACATGGGGAAGACAGAGTGGGGAGAAGGACACTGAAAGGACATGGGGAAGACAGAGGGTGGAGAAGGACGCTGACAGGACATGGGGAAGATGGGGGGGGAGAAGGATGCTGAAAGGAAATGGGGAAGAGAGAGTGGGGAGAAGACGCTGGCAGGGAAGAAGACAGAGATGCCAGATTATGGTGGGAGCGGAGGGAAGAAGATAGGTGCCAGACCAATTTGGAAGGGGGGAGAAAGGCACAGTAACAGAGCAAATGGAAGACGCAGAAGGAAGAGAGACAGTGGATGGAAGGAACTGAATGAGAACATGAGGAAAGCAGAAACCAGGCAACAAAGGTAGGAAAAGAATTCTATTTCTTTTTTTTTGCTTCAGGATAAAGTAGTATATTAGTTGTGTTGATAAAAATTTATAAACAAAAGAGGCTCTGGTAGAAACCCGTTTACAAAGTATGCATTCTTCCCAATTAATATTTCCAAATTAATAAAGTCTTTTTGCTTATTTGTAAATGGGTTTTTACCAGAGCCTTTAATTCAGTAGCATAATTAAATGAAATAACTATTTCTGAAGTTTATAGGGACGGGCGGGGATTCCTCACGGGGACGGGCGGGGACGGAGGGGATTCCTCGCGGGGACGGGTGGGGACGGAGGGATTCCTCGCGGGGACGGGTGGGGACGGAGGGATTCCTCACGGGGACGGGTGGGATTCCTCACGGGGACCGGTGGGGACGGGTGAGACTTGGGTGGGGACGGGTGGGATTTCTGTCCCCGCGCAACTCTCTAGAATGGAGTTGGTGAACTCCCACATGCGGCAAGCTTCCTTGCATAGCGAGGCTGACCCTGTCCCTTCCTGCTTGTTGATATAGTGCATGGCCACCTGGTTTTCTGTTTGGGTGAGGACTGCCCTGCCTGTCGCCCATTGTTTGAAGGTTTCGAGAGCATTCCCTATGGCCCTGAGCTCCAGAAGGTAAATATGGAGTGAGGATGCCTGTGCGAGGATCGAGAAGGTGTGTCCCCCCTCCATGTTTGGAGGCATCCATAGTGGCCACCAGCTGGTGAGGTGGTGGTCTGGTTTCCCTTTTGCTAAGTTATCTCGGGCCGTTCACCAGTGAAGCGTCTTGTGTATGGGCTGGCGAATGGGTATCTGGGTGGTCAGAGGTTGGGTACACTGGTCCCAGTGATGTCTGAGGTGCCCTTTCAGAGATCTCATGTGTAGTCTGGTGTGCTGGACAACAAAGACCGCAGCCGAGACACAGGAGGGAGCGTGCTGATGATGAGCTGCTGGCAGGGATGCACTGGGCCAGGGATGTCATAGAAACATAGAAAGATGACGGCAGAAAAGGGCTATAGCCCATCAAGTCTGCCCACTCTACTGACCCACCCCATTAAGTCTGAGTACTAATGACCTAGTTCCTTAACTCGACCCTCGTAAGGATCCTACTAGGGCATCCCATTTATTCTTAAAGTCAATAACGCTGGTGGCCTTGATCACCTGCTCTGGAAGCTTGTTCCAGTGATCTACAACCCTTTCTGTGAAGAAATACTTCCTTATGTCACTATCGAATTTCCCTCCTCTGAGTTTGAATGGATGTCCCCTTGTGACCGAGGGTCCCCTGAGAAAGAAGATGTCTTCTTCCACCTCGACACGTCCCGTGATGTATTTAAATGTCTCAATCATGTCCCCCCTCTCCCTGCGCTCCTCTAGAGTGTAGAGCTGCAATTTGTTTAGTCTTTCTTCGTACGAGAGACCCTTGAGCCCCGAGATCATCCTAGTGGCCATCCGCTGAACCGACTCAACTCTAAGCACGTCTTTACGGTAATGTGGCCTCCAGAATTGCACACAGTATTCCAGATGAGGTCTCACCATGGTTCTGTACAGTGGCATTATGACTTCAGATTTGCGGCTAACGAAGCTTCTATTGATACATCCCATAAGTTGCCTTGCTTTGGATGAGGCCTTCTCTACTTGTTTGGCGGCCTTCATGTCTGCACTGATGATTATTCCCAAGTCTCTTTCTTCTGAAGTCCTAGCTAGTGTTTCTCCATTTAAGGTGTAAGGTTTGCATGGATTTCTGCTACCGAGATGCATAACCTTACATTTCTTAGCGTTGAAGCCCAGCTGCCATGTCGAGGACCAGTTTTCCAACGTAAGCAGATCCTGCGTCATACTATCCTGCAGATTGCTTTCACTTACTATATTACATAGTTTGGCGTCATCAGCGAATAGAGTTACTTTACCCTGAAGCCCTTGGGTCAAGTCTCTTATGAATATGTTAAAAAGGAGTGGACCCAGGACCGAGCCTGTGGCACTCCGCTGGTCACCTCCGATGTGACGTCGATCTGGTCGTCCCGTAGGACGGCCTTGGTGTGTGTGGTGTCGATGACTGCCCAGATGGACGATATCCCCTGGGTGGGAATCAGGTGGGATTTCATGTAGTTGATGAGGAACCCCAGTTCTTGGAGGGTTATAGTGGTTGTCAGGGCTGCTAGCTGTCGAGATAAGACAGGACGCACACTCCTTGAAGGCGAGGATGTGCCACTGCCACGCACTTTGTGAACGCTCTTGGAACCGTTGAGAGTCCAAGGGGTAGGACCTTGTACTGGAGGCATCTGTCTTGGCTTTAGAAGCGACGATGCCTCCTGTGGGCTGGGTGCATGGGCATGTGAGTGTATGCATCATGTAAGTCCAGGGATACTAGCCAATACTCGGGCTGTAACAGGGCCAAGACTGTACCCAGAGAGTGCATCTGGACCTTGTGTTTGCACCTGTTGAGCTTGCAGAGATCCAGGAACGAGTGTTGTCTTTGTCCATGGTGACGCGGGGGTTCCTGGAGTAGAAACCCCTTGGTGATCTCCTCTGTTCGTCACCGCCTCTATTGATTCTGCCGAAGCATGTCCTCTCCTTGCTGCAAGAAAATTGGGTCGTCGGATGGAGGGTGCCCCGCCCACTCTGGGGGGGGGGGGCGGGAGTGGAGACGAATTCGGAATCCCTGCTTGATGATGCTGAGGGCCCACTGGTCGATGGTGATCCTGGGCCAAGCCTTCGCAGACAATCTGATCCTGCTGGGCCGGAGGGTAGTCCAGGTTCTGTTTTTGTCTTGGGGAGAGGGCTGCCCTTGGATGCCCCTGCCCCTCGGGCGGTGCTTGTTTGCGTAGCAGTTATGTTACTGTTGCGAGCGCTGGGGCACAGACTGCTGCCAGTGTGGACTGGCTCGTTAGTGAGCTGGAGTCCCTATTTTATTTTATTTATTTATTTTCTCTCACTGGCCTCCTGATAAAGCTGCATCTGGAACTGGAGCGCAGCAATTCGTGCGCTCAGTATTGCGCCCTCGAAGGTCTTTTACCCCGTGGAATCCAGGGTTTTTCAGGTCCTTCCCTGACGGGGCATTGGAGGGGGATGTTGTGCTGCCCTGTTTCTCTTAAGCGCCAAGGCTACCGCAATGTCCATGTATGGCTGCTGCAGGTTGTCGAATCTCTGGGCTGGAAAGATCTGTTACTTCAATCCCAGTCTCCTTGATGTTGGTTGCCCTGTAGAGGGAGTCAGCCAAAATCTTGTCTCTGCAGTCCAGGAGGTTCTTGTGGACTGGAATCGCCACTGCCTGCGTGAAGTACTGGTACTGGTAGTTCAGGCCTTGTAGTACTCTGTCTTGGGTACTTGTTGTCCACCCACGTGGATCTTGAGAAAGGCTGTGAGTTTCTGGAGGGACTTGGGGTGAGTCCTCGTTTGTGGGTTTTCTTTTTTTTTTTTTAGTTAATTATTTATTTATTTATTTATTTTTGTGGGTGGTGACTCGGGTTGTGGCTGGAGGCTGGTGTGTTGCTTGTTCCTCTGATGCTTGGGTGCATGGCATGCCGCTGGAACGCGCCATGTTGTTGTGCGTGGCTCCCTCTGAAGGGGGGTGTTGGGGGGAGTGTTGCCCGCTGAGAGAGGAGTGGGTCAGCAGGAGTATTAACTGTTGCTTCTGGTCCTCCCCTGGTGGTTCGCAGGTTCATGTGCTGCTCCACTTGACTGGTTGGGTGGCTCCATATACCCCACCAACATTCTCTGTCCTTCTTGAGAGGGGGGGAGAGCCTGCAGAGAGGGGGCAGGATGCACCCCTTCATCTGTGCCAGTGCTCCTGGCTGCGTTTCCCACTGTGCCTGGAGGCAGAGAAAGAGGAGTGATAATGCCTCTTGAGTGGGCTTCTCCTACTATACTGCCTATTGTATATTAAACTGTACAGCGCTGCATATGCCTTTCAGTGCTATAGAAATCATAAATAGTAGCAGAATCCCTCATGCTGGCTGGAAAAGCACTCTGCCTAGGTATCTGAAGTGCAAAAAGCTCCTTAGGCTGAGGAGTTTCAAATCCCCACCTTTGGAGAGGCGTGGTCTGACATGCCGCATCACTGATGATATCAGCACCCTGCTGTAAAAGGCAGACTCCTCGTTCCCGACATGAGAGGGTGAGGGGGTGGGTGGGAGAGGTTTGAAGTGCAGACTCTGCAGGACCCCGAGGGAAAGAAGCATCAATTTTTTTTTTTTCAGCATGTGGGGAGATTGCAGGGAGGAGGGGCAACCCCCTGCCCTTTACAAGCTGAACTCTGGGGCAGCACTGGTGGGAGAGGTCTGCAGGTCCCCTCCGAGGGAACGAAGCATGGGAGTTTCTTTCTCCTTAAATTCAGATTGGGAGGAGGGTGGGGCAGAGCCCTCGGGGCTGCAAAAGATTATCAGAGGTTTTCCCAAAGACAAGCAGATAGGACTTACCTTTGGGGCTGGAGGGGGAACCCCGATCGGCTCCCTGCAGAGGCAGCATGCAAAAACTCCGGGGGAGATCTCTCAGTCTGGAGGGCGAAAACCCTGATCTGCCTGCAGAGGCTGGCTTTACGCAGCAGCATGCAGTGACTCCTGGAGAGATCTCTCGGTCTGGTGAGACTCCTATCGGCTGCCCTGCAGAGGCTGGCTGTAAGCGGCAACATGCAGGGACTCTGGGAGATATTTCTCTACCGGGCCGAGTGCAGGCGGGGGGATTAGCTGAGCCAGGGCATCCTGTAGGCTCCTTGTGCTGTAGCTTGTGGATCCCCCGCTGCTGCATTCCAATGAGGATGGCTGCTGGAGGAAGATTCTCGGGCTTCATTTTTCTTCATGAAGTCTCTCAGTGCCCTCTTCCTTAGCTTGCGTGCACGTGGTAACGTGCGTACAATGCAAGCAACATGGAAACCTCGAGCGCTGGATCCAATCAGTGGGCGCACAATTCATGAGGATCCAGTGTATTCATCCTTCTCCTGCATCCCAGTCATTTCTTTAGATGATTCAGGCATCTTCAAGGAGATGAGTAGAAAAGTTGTAATGGAGAGCTGTAGAAAATCCGACCGATTGGAATGGGCGGAAACTAAAGACTGGGGATTAGGGGGAAGCAGGGGGAAATGGGTAGGGCTCGGGGCCTGCCCAGTGGGGCCCGGGCACTGCACGTGCTCACAGATAAGAGTAGAGGTAGATTATAGGGATGGGATTAGAGGTAAGTTCTAAAACTAATCAGGGATCACTGTTCAGGTACTAGGCCTGATGGGCCGCCGCGGGAGCGGACCGCTAAGCAAGATGGACCTCTGGTCTGATTCAGCGGGGGCAACAAAAAAAAAAAATCTCTCTGAGCTATTGGAGAGCTTATCCGCAAATTGGGAGCTGTTGGGACAACACCCATATGTGGCTGACTCATCCTGCTTGTCCTAGGAGAATAGAAGTAATGAAGTGAATTAAATGATCTGTCTGTAATCATTAACTCTCCCCTATTCGCCAAGCACTCGCATCTACATTACAACTGGAGGGGAGCAGGAAACAAACAGAGCTGGATTATTAACGTGACAGAGCCAAAGCGGCACGTCAAAGACCCCACATGCCCCCAGCCAGCACTGGCCACCATGATCGCCCATGACTGTCTTCCCTTCTCTGGCCAAGAATAGAGTCGCTTGCCTCACATACGAGGAGCAAAGCCAAGATGCAGAAAAATGAGAATCGTGAGAGTCCGCTGGGCACCAGAAGGCACTCGGACATGATCCCCCCAGCTTCCCTCCAATCAGTTGCCTATTGCCCATCAAAAAGCCCACAGTGAGCAGCGCATTGTTGTACAGGTGAGGGGCAGGGGGTGTCCATGTGAGGTAGGAGCCCTGAGACCGCATAAAGCAGGAGTGGCAGTGGACGGCCAGTATGAGGCAGCGCTCCTGCTTTAGGAGACCTTAAGTCATGGGGAGGAGGGAGGCCAATTTAAAAAAACACTAAGAAACCAAAAAAAAAACCGAATCAATTCACCTGAAGTGCATAGGTGAATCGATTCAAATCGGAAATCGGGCAGCACTACTGGAAAGGCCATTGTTCATCCTCAGAAATGAGCTGCAAGACAGAGATCAACTTTTTGGGATCTGCCAAGTACTTGTGATCTGATCTGGTTGTTGTCTAAGACAGGATCTTGGACTCAGAGAATGACACGTTGACAGAGTTTGTCACCGACCCGTGGATAACGGGAAACCATCCTTCATCATTCTTTAGTGTCTAGCTCAACCTTAGTCCTTCTACACCAGCATTCTTCAATGCAAGGCTTGAGGGTAAGTAGTTGTGCCTATTCATACTCTGATTCTTTTCTCTCTCCTTAAAGAATTACACAGGGATGGTTTCGCACAGTTATCTGCAGGGACGGGGACAAATTCTGTCACTGTGTCATTCTCTACACAGTGGACCTCAGTCTGATGCAGCATTTTTTTAAATGTTGTCCTGCACTGCCCTATGTCCTGAAGACACATACCTTATTCAAAAGAGCAGGGGGACACTGGTCCATAGCCATTCCAACAGTATGACACACTATGTCATATTAATATTTAATATGTCATATTAATATTTAAAAAACTTTTAAAATCTTATTTATTCAGAGATGCTTTTAATGTTTAAAATATAATAAATTTAAAATTGCTGAGGTTATTACTCCCCTTTACCTATTGTTATTTCCTTATTCTACCCCAAACAAAAATTGTAACTTTTATCTTTTCCTTCCCAACTGTATGTTTGTTCAAGTTAAATGTTCTTTTGTTAAAATGTTAACCCCTTTTTATTTGATATATTTTTATGCTATGTACATCGCTTAGTGATTATAATAGGCGATTAATCAAATTGTGTTAATAAACTTGATAAACTTGATATGTAAGTTTTATTTTGTAGGCAAAATATTTATGCATTCAAATTGTGAAGTATCATGATAAATTATTGCTTACAATATGAAAACAAATAGCATTAGTTATGTTAAAGTACTAACCTTTTAAAAACAAGTTATAATGGTATTATATTTAAGATAAAAAACTCCCAAACAAGAAAGGATGTCCAAAAACTAAATACTCTTAAATTTCATCCAAGTATTTACCCAGCACTATGGACATTCATGCATTAAAAAATGGAGAAAAGATCTGTGTCTAAAAGGGTGCAAAAACCACTGCCCAAATAGACAAGCCGCTCTCAAAATACCAACTTTCAGGCAGGCAGACACATCCTTGGTCAAAAACTCCAAGATAAGTGGAAAAATATATTGCTAAACTTCAATTGCTTCTATAGTGTATCAAAATCACATCACACTTATCTTTGCAAACATGGTGCTCATAGTAGTCTTCATCATAATACTGGGGTGTAGAAGCAGGAAAGAACCCACACAGTGGAGCCTGAGTCAGGCACAACGGTTAAAAACTCCTCACCGCTCCACAATCTCCAACAGGGCTCCCTGTTTTGCAGCCGAGCTTCATCAGGGAATTGAGCATAAGTTAACCAGCTTCACCTCCTATGGGAGTTTTTGAGAGCGGCTTGTCCATTTGGGCAGTGGTTTTTGCACCCTTTTAGACACCGAGGTCTTTTCTCCATTTTTCATGCATGAATGTCCGTACTGCTGGGTAAATACTTGGATGTAATTTAAGAGTATTATATTTAAAGTGACATATAGAGATTTTTGACCCAGGAGTTTCCACTTTGTTTGTAGAGCCTCCAGCTGAAGCAGTTTATGTTGAGAATGAAAGTTCATGGCAGCATCGACCTACTGCATATTAAGTGTCCCCCTTTTATGCTTCTTTCTTACCACCAACAACTCAGGCCAGCTGTTGCAGCTCCATTCCTCAGCTAGGTGACACAAACTGCAGCTCCCTCCAGAGTCTAACATGAATCCTATGTCTGGCCATTAGGTGCTAGTGTTGCACAACATCATTTATGACACTTAGGGCTTCTTTTACTAAGCTGTGCTAGCGGTTTTAGCGCATGTGTGCTACACACTAATGCCTCCATAGAGCTGGCGTTAGTAACCGCGTAGTGCAGGTGTTAGAGTGCGCTAATCTTCAGCGTGCGCTAAAATTGCTAGTACAACTTAGTAAAAGGAGCCCTTAGTAGGAGGTGTCAGCCTAGCATTGGGTTAGCCTAACCAATGTCAGCAAAGGCCTATGGGACATTATATCAATCTGACTCTAGAATGTTGATGCAGTTAGACCCTAAATGCTCCTGCACAGAATTCACATACATTAAGCATCCAGCCAGACTGGATTGTTTATCAAGAAGATAGGCTACTTGAATGGGACAAAGAAGCCAGAGACTAATCCCATCTACCATGCCTGCAAGTGTCACACCTTCCTTATCAATTAAACTAACCATTGTTTCAAACAGTTTACAAATTATAAACAGAAAGATACTGGAAAATACAATAGTTTCTATATTCAGAATAAGATTCCAAGCTATAAAAGCCTCCTTTCTGCAACACACCTCTCGCTCTCTATCTCTGGAACCTGAAGCTTGGAACATCACCCCCACCCCCTTTTCTCTCTCTCCCTCTCTGTCCTCTCTGTCTCTCTCATTCACAAGAGCACAGAAGCAGTCTTTGTAATTGTAAAACTTATATCTCTCATTAATTGTAATGCTTAATTGTAACTTTTATGAATCTTGCTTTCTCTGCACAATATATCTATTCTTTAAGCAAACACTGTTAGTGGTCTTTGTGAGTGATTTTACTTCATGTTGAATCTTCTATGAGGGTATTGAACTCGGGACCGTGGATTGTAAGGCCGCTTCAACCATAACCCCTCCAACTTTACATTTTGGGGGGGTCCAACCTTACATTTTGGGGGCTTGTCTCGGTCCTTACCCAATGCTAGGCTGACAGGAAGGATTTTCAGTTATTGATGCAGCATCCTCAGTAGGCCCAGAGGAGAAAAATTACCCCTTCCTTTCTTTTCTAAGCTACGGTAGAGGTTTCTACCACAGCCCCGAGCGCTAAATGCTCTGCCATTCGTAGAATTCCTATGAGTGAAGCATTTAGCACTCCGAGCCATGATAGAAAGAGGGCCTGTTTGGAAATTAATTCCAAGTCCTCTGCAAAAAGAATTGTTTCTGATAATACTCAATTTAAATTCAAAGACTGCAGAGATCTGTCATTCTAGCCAATATATCAACAAAACTACAGATGGGTTGCAATGCTTTACTGTAGCAGAAGTCCAATAATCAGACCTTCTGACCTCCTGTCAGGGTTAGTAGAGTGCTAGAAAAGGTTTGGTGTTTTAAGGATTAAATTTGTACTACAAAAAGTGGAGGAATATGGGGGAGGGGAGGGGAGGGAGAGAGTTTCTTAGACGTAACACCAACAGAAAAAAAAGATATTAAAAACAAACTACTACTTGGTATCCTAATTCTCCTTTTAAGATCATAACAGTTTAGGAAAATATCCAATAAAGACCCCTCTTATAGACTCCAACCCAACTATTAAGAAAATATATAGCACACACACACACAAAAAAAATTCCCTCCTCCACAATGTTCACATACAATTTATATGAAAAAAACGTCAAGACTGTTAAGACTACACAAATAAGCAAATTTATTGTAAGCTAGAACAAACAGTGTGGCAAACAACAATATGTAATTTCACTTCATTTCAAATAGATATAAAATATACCCAGAATATTTTTTTCATATATAAAGCAGCTCATGTGTCAACTTGCATTTTTGTTATTTGTCCATACATATCTGTCTGTTTGTTGTTTTAATCCATCAGGCCAAGAAGCTTAAATACAGAAACTATGAGCTGCAGAAGGTATTTTATTACGGCCTTACTTGTAAAGCTGGATATTCATCTTCCCACTAAAAATTCCGACCTCAGAATTCCTGACTAAAACTGCAAATATATATGAAAACTCTTGATACACATTTAAGTTTGAAACTACTAAAGACTTACTGACTAGTCTTGCAAAGTCTACAACACTTCTAAAACTGCAAATCTACATGAACAAGCCTTTTACCATCAAGGAATATATGCCTACAATCCTTTCCTATGCCCAGTGACCATGAAACCCTTAGCACTTTGTTTACCAATTTCTGTGCATCACTTTCTTAAAACTATTTAGCCTGACAATTAGTATTACATAAAACCTAATGAGCGTAGGCATTTCTATTAAGCTTAGCTCAGTCTGAATGGTTGAAAGCTTTTGCAATGGGTCTGGTTCATAAACATTAAAATGAATCAGCAGTTTTCCTTTGGAAACAGGGATGATTCTTTCCAATACCTGCTAGAAGACTACAAGCTTGCACTCAAAGAATTTCATAGCAATATTTTTCAAAGGCTTTTCCTCCATCTATGAGACAGTGCTCAAAACATAAGGAGGTTAGCTCTATGAAGCACATACTGACAAATAGGTACCAGTGTTCCGGTCAAGCCTTTGATAAACTGTACCACCATCTAAAATGAGAAAATTATTGCCAAGTATAGTGAAATTGGTACTGGCAGGACTGGACTTTACACATTCTGCTTTCAATTTCTGCAAACCCAACTCAGATGAAATTCTTTTGACAACTTGTTAGGTTTGCAAGCCTATTTCGACCCAAAGGTAGCTATTTTGTTTTTAGCACAATAATGCTACTTACTACAAAAGATACATCTGTAAGTTTAAATTTATGACATATTACCTTCTGCTTGTTAACTATTTACTTCTAAGATTCTGGGTAAACATCTATGTTTTATAAATAAATTTATTAATTTCAAGGCTTAGAATGCTGAAAGAAGTCACAATGGAAATGACCACAGCCATTATCCCCTACCACTAGAGAGAGAAAAGCACTATACCAGTGGTTCCCAAACCTGTCCTAGGGACCTCCTGGCAATCAGATTTTCAGGATTTCCACAGTAGATACACATGAAGAGAAACGTGCATGAAAATTTATTTTTATTAATACTTATTTGCAAATATCCTAAAAACCTGACTGACTAGGGGATCCCTGGGACAGGTTTGGGAGCCAATGCTCTATACCACTAATCTCTCAAAGATTTTAAAATCACCCTGGATAACTCCACATATCCTCCTGTTCAACTAATTATCAGATTTAGGTGACAAAGTTCATTTAGGGGTGTACATGCCCTCCAAGCCAAAAAACCTTCCAAGTACAATAAAGTCAACCACAATCCATAAGTTCTCATGCATTATTCCGTGGGCTTTATTTTTTCTATTAAACAACTCATGAATAATGATAGACGTCAGGTAAGTCTAAATTCCATGCAACCTGTATACTAAGCTAGATGCATCATGCAAACTGCTTGAAGCAAAACATGAGACTCTGAAAGAGCAAACAAACTGAAATGCCAAACTCCTTGCTTTTTCATGTTTGCATCTGAATTGTTCATTTTAGACTGATCTTTGATTTAAAGTTGAATCATGTAAAGAAGTTTCAAGAACAAGAATTTTAAACACCTATGGAGCTCACAGCAGATTCTTGGCCTTGCAGGATTATGGTTTGAACTGTAGGCTAAGATATTATAGATCTCCTGTTTTGAATACACAGGTGTTTCAGGTTTTGAGCATGGTGAAAGTGTGCTGTTGTATAGAAACAGAGCTGCTTTCTTCAAGGAAAAAAATTAACAAGCCCCAAAAAGAAATTATACATATAAAACATTTTTTTTTTTATTAAGATTGTCAATGAGTCTTTGAAACAAATTCAAGTTTATCAAAAATTTTAAACTTTATTATTACAAACATACAATGATGTGAGAGAACTTTAAATTTCAAGCTTTGTTCAGCATGTGTGCAGTTAGCATCCACAGAAGCACCATTGGAATTGGGAAGTATTAGCACCACAATTTTGTATCCTTTTTACAGATCTAACTGTCAACATGCATCATCGAAAAACTTGGAAAAGGTAAATCAGTGTGGTGGTACATGATACAGTCTATTATAAACAATACAAGGCAATTAATAAGTTCTTATACAGTACAATAGTCACCAATTAATGAAACCTTTGTTTACATTACATAACACACACCACCTTGCACCCTGTTAACACTATAACAGCAGCAACTTGGAAGATGAAGTCTTCTGAATGAGGGAAGTAGCTGAAATATTTGGACTGCACATTTCCCTCAGTTTACTTCACATATCAAAACTAGGGGCCTTAGGTTTGAAGGTCCTTTGCACAAAGCACACTAAAAGGCCCGACTAGTTAAAGATTTTTGTCTGTTTTATTCCTTGTAGGATTTTTTTCTTCTTTGCAAATCTGGCTCTACCATTTTATTTTGTTTTAAACAGAAAGAACAAAATACTTAGGCCCCTTTTACTAACCCATTGTACATGATAACATTGTTATGGCACATTATTTGCCACAAAGATCATAGCATAAAATGGGATTTGTGGCAAATAATGCTATTCATGCATGCTAAGGTTGAGTAAATAAGGGCCTCAACTTTTGAGAGAAGAAATAGCAATAGCCCAACTTAACAGAAAAAAATGAGCTGTCATTTCACACCCTCTTACATTTTCAGCTATTATTCCAGCCATCAGGGTGACTGTCTCTCTCCTAGATCTTGTGCAAAAGGCTACTTGGTGGACTGAAGAGTGATTCACAGACACCAGAGAATGTCCCAATCTTTTCAGAGCAACATCAGAAAAACAAACAATTTTTTCCACACACCTAGAAACATGACAGCAGATAAAGGCCAAATAGCCCATCCAGTCTGACCGTCCACTATCTCCTCCTCCCCCCTAAGTGATCTCACGCATTCTTGAATTCAGACTCAGTCTGTCTCTACCACCTCTACCAGGAGAATATTCCAAGTATCTACCACAATTTCTGTAAAAAAGTATTTCCTTAGATCTGAGCCTATTACCTCTTAACTTCAACCAATGTTTCTCATGTCTGAGTCATTAGTTATTACAGACTGGTACAGCTGATGCCAAAGGTTAGGTATACTAAAATATTTTTCATGGGTTCACAGTGCTATATATTGTAACAAGGAAAAAGTATTTGTTTGGAAAAAGAGGTTATTTTATTGTAAATTTTGTACCTCACCTCCCAAACACTAACGGGCCCTTTTATTAAAGTGCGGTAAAAATATACAATTACCCTGTCTTAGCTGCAAAAATGACCGTTCAATAACTGCAAAGCTCCTCTGGTAACTACTGAGACATCCCAGTATCTTATCATATAGATAATGCACAATCGATGCTTTTTCTCTGCATTAACTACACTGCAGGTAACAAATACACTTAACATCACTCATTAAGGTAGCATTAAGTGATCTGCATAATCTGCTACAGTAGCATGGGCAATGAGTTACTGTGCATCAACTGCAAAGTCCCATCCACAATCAAGCCACGCCTATTCTCAAACACTTAGTGCAGATTTCATGCCAACTGTCAAACCACTATATTAGCATGAATAGGTGATATCAGCACACATTAAGGGCCAAATTCTACAAAAGCCGCCAGAAGTTAGGTGGCAGTAGCTGCCCTACTGCCGCCTAACTTTATAGGTTTAATTTGGTTTAGGTGGCGCGATAATTGGTCATGCCATTAAAACCCAATTAAACTCGTGTTAAAAAAAAAAAATAGCCACTGCTATGCGGCCTCTTGAATTAGCACCCATGTCCCTGGCGGCGCACAGTGACGCTGAAGCCCAGAAGTAGGCGTGGTTAGGGGGCAGCGCCAGACTTAGGCATCACTATGTACCACTGGCCGCAATTTAGGAAGAACCCTGGGCAAGGGAAACGTAGGCTGTAAAGCCCTGGCCTACATTTCCAGTGCCTAGGGTCCTTAGGAGCTGCAATTCTGGAAGTGGCACCTCTCGGTGATTTGACATATCAGCAGGTGCTGCTTACAGAATCGGGGCCTAAGTGCACTTTTGTAAAAAGGCCCCTTAAGTTCTCCACCAGTGTCAAATCTGCTAAACTGAATAGGATAATCACCTAGGGGTTGGAAGGCTGCCAGCACTTGGCGTCTGGAAGAACACTCCAATATAACCAATAAAAGATGAAACATTATTTTCACCTCAAAACTACGTAAGCAGTCACATTTGGGCCAGTTATCTTGAAATATTAAGTTAAAAAAAAAAGAAAGAAACCACAAGATTACTTTACAATGTCTCATTTAAAAAATAATAGAGATGGGTCTCTATCTGTTGCCATCTCTCCATGTCCACTGTTGTCATCATCTGACCTGTGCTGACATGCACCTACACCAGTCTAAAACACAAACATGACACTAAGGAGGTAACTTCTAAAGCATTTGCCATGTAAAGCATGTTTTATGTGAAGAAAAAGCACAGTTACTTACCGTAACAGGTGTTATCCAGGGACAGCAGGCATATATTCTCACATGTGGGTGACATCATCTACGGAGCCCCGATGCGGAAGCATTTTCAAGCAAACTTGATTGAAGATTTAAGTTTGCTTTGCTGCTCCACGCATGCGTGCCTTCCTGCTCCACTAGGGGGCGCATCCCCTCGTGGTCTCCAGTTCACTTAACTAGCAAAGAAGCCAACCTCGGGGAGGTGGGCGGGTTGTGAGAATATATGCCTGCTGTCCCTGGATAACACCTGTTACGGTAAGTAACTGTGCTTTATCCCAGGACAAGCAGGCATGATATTCTCACATGTGGGTGACCTCCAAGCTAACTGAAAAGGGATGGAGGGAAGTTGGCAATTTAAGCAAATAGATTTCGCAAAACCGATTGGCCGAACCGGCCATCGCTCCTGGACAGTGAGTCCAGACAGTAGTGGGAGGTGAAAGTATGAACCGAAGACCACGTGGCAGCCTTGCAGATTTCCTCAATAGGTGTGGACCTGAGGAACGCTACGGAGGCTGCCATCGCTCGGACCTTGTGTCCCGTTACTCGACCATGCAGTGTGAGACCAGCCTGAGCGTAGCAGAAGGAGATGCAATCGGCCAACCAGATGGACAAGGTGCGCTTGGAGACTGGGTGACCTAACCGGTTTGGGTCGAAGGACAAAAACAATTGTGGGACTTTCCGGTGTGACTGAGTGCGTTGGAGGTAGAAGGCCAATGCTCTCTTACAGTCAAGAGTATGGAGCGCCACCTCTCCGGGGTGAGAGTGGGGCTTGGGAAAAAACACAGGCAAGACAATGGACTGATTGAGGAGAAAATCAGACACTACTTTAGGCAAGAACTTTGGATGGGTGCGGAGTACCACCTTGTCGTGATGGAATACCATGAAGGGTGGGTCCGCTACCAGAGCTTGTAACTCACTAACCCGCCGGGCGGAAGTGAGCGCGAGCAGGAAAATTACCTTCCAAGTGAGGAATTTTGGATGGCATTTGTCTAGGGGCTCAAATGGAGGTTTCATTAGTTGAGCCAGAATCACTTTAAGGTCCCAAACCACCGGAGGGGGTTTGAGAGGAGGGTGGACATTCAGAAGACCCTTCATGAAGCGAGAGACTAAGGGATGGAGCGAGAGGGCTTTCCCTTCCAGGGGCTGATGAAAGGCCGCAATCGCACTGAGGTGTACTCGAATGGAGTTGGTCTTTAGGCCGGAATGAGATAATTGAAGTAAATAGTCAAGGACCAGAGGGACGGGGACCGACACCGGGTCCTGGCTGTGGGAGGAGCACCAGGTTGAGAATCTGGTCCACTTTTGGGAGTAGCAGGTTCTCGTCGAGGTCTTTCTAGAGGCCTCCAATATCTCCTTGACTGATTGAGACACGGGGAGAGCAGTCAGGGGGAAAGAAACCAAGCATTCAGATGAAGAGATTGAAGATTGGGATGTAACAGCGAACCCTGACCTTGTGACAGTAGAGAGGGAAACAGAGGCAGAGGCAGTGGATCTCTGACACTGAGTTGAAGTAGAAGGGAAAACCAAGGCTGGCGTGGCCAGCGAGGAGCAATCAGGATCAGGGTGGCTTGTACTGTTTTCAGGTGGACAAGCGTCTGCAGGATCAGAGGAAACGCGTACAGGAACCTTCCCTCCCAGTCGAGGAGGAAGGCGTCGGCCTCGAGCTGGTCCGGGGAGTACATCCGGGAGCAGAAGAGAGGCAGTTTGTGATTGTGGGGGGATGCGAACAGATCTATTTGAGGTGTCCCCCACTGTTCGAACACCTGTCGTAGGGTCTGAGAGTGCAGTGACCACTCGTGTGGCTGGAGGAGGCGGCTGAGTCTGTCCGCCAGACAGTTTTGTTCTCCTTGTATGTACACCGCTCGGAGGAAGGTGTTGTTGGAGATTGCCCATTTCCAGAGGCACAGGGCTTCCCGACAGAGGGGCCAAGACCCTGTTCCCCCTTGTTTGTTTACGTAGTACATTGCTACCTGGTTGCTGGTTCGGATGAGAACCACCCGGTCGTGGAGCAGATGTTGAAAAGCTACAGCTGCGAGATAGATGGCCCGAAGCTCTAGCACGTTGATGTGGCAGCGACGGTCCTCTGCTGACCACATCCCTTGAGTGCGTAGGCCATCCAGATGGGCTCCCCAACCGTACTCCGATGAGTCCGTGGTGAGTACCTTGTTGTGTGGGGGGGGGGCGAGGAAGAGCAAACCTTTGGAAAGATTTGAAGAGTCGGCCCACCAGCGGAGCGATTGTTGCAAGGAAGGAGTCACTGTCACGGGGCGATCGATCGAGTCCCGATCTTGACGCCATTGAGAGGCTAGGGTCCATTGAGGGATTCTCAGGTGGAGACGGGCGAATGGTGTGACGTGGACGGTGGAGGCCAAGTGGCCTAGTAGAGTCATCATCTGTCGAGCTGATACCGAGGGTAGCAGTGAGATCCTTCGACTCAGATTTACTAACGCCACTAGACACGGAGGGGGGAGGAAGGAACGGAGGCGAACCGTGTCCAGCGTGGCCCCGATGAACTGCAGGGACTGCGAGGGGCTCAGTTGGGATTTTGGGAAGTTTACCTCGAACCCCAGACTCTGTAGGTAGATAATAGTCTGTTGGGTCGCTGAGATAACCCCTTCCCTGGACGGTGCTTTGATCAGCCAGTCGTTCAGGTAGGGGAATACCTGAAGACCCTGGGAGCGTAAGGCAGCTGCGACCACCACGAGGCACTTGGTGAAGACCCGGGGTGACGATGCTAGGCCGAAGGGGAGGACTTGGTATTGTAGGTGCAGGTCCCCTACTTGGAAACGCAAGAACTTGCGGTGAGCGGGGTGCACTGGAACATGTGTGTATGCCTCCTTCAGATCGAGGGAGCAGAGCCAATCGCCTTTTTCGATCAGGGGGTAGAGGATCGGTAGGGAAAGCATCCGAAATTTTTCCCGTACCAGAAATTTGTTGAGTCGTCTCAAGTCTAGTATTGGGCGTAGGTCTCCCGTTTTCTTCGGTACCAGGAAGTAACGGGAGTAGAAGCCCTTCCCCCGTTGGTCGGGGGGAACCTCCTCCACTGCTCGCAGGCGAAGCAGATCTCGAGCTTCTGAGAGGAGTAGGGGTAGCAGCGTTCGGTTGGGAGGGCACTTCCCTGGGGGGCTGTCTGGAGGGATGGCTCGAAAGTTGAGAGAGTATCCTGATGAGATCACGCCAAGGACCCATGCGTCCGACGTGAGTTGTTCCCAGTGAGGGTAAAAAGCTCTGAGGTGGCCCCCGATGGGCAGGGAGCATGGGACTCTGTCAAAAGGACGGGGATGGTTTGGTAGTTGCAGGCGGTTGGGATTTGGGTGGGGCCCGATGGTGGGCTTGCGGACGCCTTGGCGGAGGCCGGGAGTAGGCGGGAGTGGATTTTTGCGGGTAGCGGCGCGGAGGGGCCCTGAACGGACTGGACGCGGGCGGTTTTGGCTTTTGCTGGACGAGGGAGGCAAATGAGCGTTCGTGTTCAGAGAGGCGTTTTGTAGCCGCCTCTATAGTGTCGTCAAATAGCTCTTTTCCCACGCAGGGGAGGTTAGCCAACCGGTCCTGTAAGTTGGGGTCCATGTCGACCAGGCGCAGCCAAGCTAGTCGGCGCATGGCGACAGCAAAGGATGCCTCTCTGGAGGAAAGTTCGAAGCCATCGTAGGCCGCGTGGAATAGATGGAGGCGTAGGTTGGAGAGGGACTCTACAAGCAGGCTAAACGCTCCTTGGCGAGAGGCTGGTAAGTCAGTCTCAAAGGCTCTCAGTAGTCCGATGAGGTGTTTGAGGTAGGATGTGAAGGTGAAAGTGTAGCTTTGCACCCTAGAGGCCATCATCACATTTTGATATAGTCTCCTGCCGAACTTGTCCAGGGTTCGGCCTTCCCGACCTGGGGGGACCGTGGCTGAGACCTGGGAGGGGTGAGCCTTTTTCAGGGACGATTCTACCAGCAGCGACTGGTGGGAGAGCTGCGGCTGTTCAAACCCGGGTAGGGTACCGTACGGTACTTGGCCTCCATTTTGGAGGGGACGGCTGTGACCATATAGGGGATCTCCAGGTTCCTGAAGAAAGCCTGTTGGAGTACCGGATTAGGCGGTAAGCGAAGGGACTCTCTGGGCAGTGATGGCATGTCCAGCTCCGCTAGGTACTCCTTAGAGTATCTGGAGTCGGACTGGAGGTCTAAGTCCAAAGCGTGGCCCATGTCCTGGATAAAGCGAGTGAAGGACGGGCGGGATGTTCCCGAGGCCCCGTGTGGGGTCAGTGAACGCGACATCCGTCGGGTGGAGAAGGACGGGGAGGCTTCCCTCGAGTATCGAGGTTCCTGCTCCGATCCACGTTCCGAGACCGGGGAAGCACTGTGAAAGTGTTCCGGGGTCGGGGATCTCCGACATCTCGAGGAGCCCCTCGTAGATGATGCCGGGGTTCGGGGTACCGATCGATGTCGAATTGGTGACCTCGACCCGGACTCCCTCGGTGAAAACCTGGCACCTCGGACCGGAGCCCCGGTCCGAGGGGGAGTTCAGAGGATGCGCGGGTTGGAGAGTGATAACTCCGCCACCCTGAGCGGTCCCGAACGAGGTGTAGGGGAACGGCCTCATAGAGTGGGGGAACCCCGGGCCTTCTTGGAGGTACGGCGGTTCGAGGTTTCTGTCGGTTTAGCATGACGTTTTGCCCTGTGGCGGTCTGTGGGGGGAGAGCGCCTCGGGTGCCTCGGTGAGGAGTCCGAGGAGGATGAGATGCGGCGAAGTTTGCGCACTTTTCCCCAAGGTGGCTCGACGTGAGGCTCAGGCTGGTCTGGCACATGCGGGGTCGAGGTAGAGGCCGGTTGTAGATGGGCCATTGCAGCGGACAGCTCCGACGAGATCATTGCTCGGAGTAGGTCCTGGAAGACGGGCACGGACAGCATCGAAGGCATGTCCCCTGCCTCGGTGCACTCCACCGGGGGCGACCTCATATCAGAGTATTCCCGTGTGGTGGAGGCACGGCCCGAAGGCTTGGAGGGCTTCGCCGGGGCTGTAAGCATGGGACTTCCGCCATGCGTCGCCGATGTCCCCGAGGTTGGTTTCTTCGCTGGTACAGAACCTGAAGAGGGAAGAGGGGACTTACCCGGAGCCGAGGCTTTCTGTTGTCCCGAAGACTTCGGAGTCGAGTCTCGAGGCGATGCCGAGGTATTCGGGGCCGAGGTCAAGGCCGGGGCCGACCTCGAGGCCGAGGTAGAGGGTTGGTCTGGGGCGAAAAGATCCGCCATGCGGGCTTTCCTTCGAAGGAGGGCCCGGTTCTGGAAAGTAGCGCACTGGGGGCAGGAGTCGGTTGGATGAGCGGCCCCCAGGCAGAGGATGCACCGGCGATGCGGGTCTGTGATGGAAAGAAGCCGCTCGCACCGGGTGCACTTTTTAAAGCCGGTCAAAGGCCGGGACATAGAATCGAAAGTGGCCGCGGCTCGAGTAGCCACGCGGCCACGGGGACCCGGAAGTCTCCGGGTCGGTCAAAACGAAGCAGGAATCAAGTTGAAGAAGAAAAAATTTCGCGCACAGCGACTTAAACGAGGAAAAACAAGAAAAATCGCGGTGCTAGAAGGCAGTTGGGGCAGAGCCTGAAAAAACACGACTTCTAAGCTCAGCGGAAAATTTTGAACTGGAGACCACGAGGGGATGCGCCCCCTAGTGGAGCAGGAAGGCACGCATGCGTGAAGCAGCAGAGCAAACTTAAATCTTCAATCAAGTTTGCTTGAAAATGCTTCCGCATCGGGGCTCCGTAGATGACGTCACCCACATGTGAGAATATCATGCCTGCTTGTCCTGGGATAATAGCTATTATAAAATTGCACAAATGAATTTGTGCATCTATTTATGTATTATTAAAAGACCAGGTGCACCTTTATGCAGCCAGAACATTCCCAGGGGCAGCATTTAGGTGATACTGGGGAAGTGCTGTGATATACCTTTCTACAAGTATAGAATATGCACATACTTCCACCTGCCTCAGAGAAAATTTGTGTGCTACTGAGAATAACTCTGAAGCCTATTTTATCAAGGTACATAGGTGCTTATGTTTCCTTTATAAAATAGGTACATTATAGGAGCTCTGTTATAAAATTACCCCAAGTCTATAATCAATTTCTACTTCAAAGTTCTTCTGCTTTCTAATAACCAAAATACAATGTCGGTGAAGTCAGCGGTAGAAGTACTGTATATAAATACAGTATTAAAGAGATTATTAAATTTGTGATAGAAAATGAGAGCATGTGTATGCTGTGCAAAATACTTTTAGCTACTTTATTTTAAATAAGCATAAATATTTATCTATCTATATTTTAACAAATATTAATGACTTTTTAGAAAGTAATCACATAAAAAGACCCTTTACTGAACTCTTAGCTCACTCAGCAGTGTAATTTCAGAGATCCAGTGTAGAAAGAACAGGGCTCAGAGGGAAAAAGTGCTAAATTGCAGTACATTTGCAATTTTTTCATAGAACTACTGAATAATAAAACTGAAAACAAAACCCAAATCAAACTCACATTTAATTCTTCACCAGTTTCCATTCTTAAGACATGCTTTTATAAACTCTAGTGAAACCAACAGCCTTTAGAACAATGATCTAACATTAAAACAAAGACTGTCTAGGAAAAAATTTAAAGCATCACATAAGTTGTCAATCAGCATCATAAAGTATTGAGGTTACATCTCCATTTAGGATTTTTCATGCCATAACTAACACACACCAGATGGTTAAGACTTATGAGGGAAAGAAAATATATAGACACTAGTGTTTAAGCCCGTTACAATAACGGGTGCTAGAGTAGATGTCTGTTTTTTATTTGTCTCTCTCTCTCTCCCTGGACGCTGTCTGTCATTCTTTGTGTCTGTCTCTCCCTGGTCCCCTGTCTGTGGGTCTTTCTTTCTGTCTGTCTCCCTGGCCCCCCTGCTTGCCAAAGCAGCCTCCTTTCCCTCTCCCCCTGTTGTGCAATGCCTGCCTGCTTCTTGGCCCCCTTCTGTTCCCCCCCCATGATTGCTGTCTGCCCCCAGAACAAACATTCCCCCCAAAGCAGCCCCCTTTCCCTCCCCCCCTAGCCCCCAGTTGTGCCATGCCTGTCTGCTCTGTGGCCCCCTTATGTCCCCCCCATGATTGCTTTCTGCCCCCAGAACAACCATCCCCCCAATGCAGCCCCTTTCTCTCCCCCCCTGTTGTGCAATGCCTGCCTGCTCTGTGGCCCCCTTCTGCTCTCCCCCATAATTGCAGTCTGCCCACAGCACAACTCTCCTCCCAAAGCAGCCCCCTATCCCCCTGCTGTGCAATGGCTGCCTGCTCCATGGCCCCCTTCTATTCCTCCCCCCATGATTGCTTTCTGCCCCCAGAACCATCCCCCCAAATCAGCCCCCTTTGCCTCTCCCCCTGTTGTGCAATGCCTGCCTGCTTCGTGACCCCCCTTCTGTTCCTCCCCCCTCCATGATTGCTGTCTGCCCCCAGCACACCCCTCCCCCCAAAGCAGCCCCCTTTCGCTCTCCCTAAGGCCCCCTGTTGTGCCATGCCTGCCTGCTCCATGGCCCTCTTCTGTTCCCCCCATGATTGCTGTCGGCCCCCCGCACAACCATCCCCCCAAAGCAGCCCCCTTTGCCTCTCCCCCTGCCTGCCTGCTTCGTGCACTCAGCACAACCCTCCCACCAAAACAGCTCCCTTTTATGCCTACTCCATAGCCCTTCTTTTTTGGCTTCCACTCCCGTTCTTACCTCCCTCCATCCATCCATGGTTCCTGCCGCCGCTGCCGCTCCAAGCGGCCTGCTTAGGTTCATGGGCGGCTGTATTGAACCTCGCAGGCCGCTCTCCATATGGTAGCATGTTCCTTCTGACGCGATCGCGTCAGAGGGAACGTGCTTCATGTGGAGAGCGGTCTGCGAGGTTCGCTACAGCCGGCCGTGAACCTCATCAGGCCGCTTCAAACAGGAGCGGCAGTGGTTGGTGCGGGAGGGGAGAGTCGTCGACTTGTTCCCTACTGCAGCGGCGCGAAAGTTGCTGGGCTCCTCGGTGGGGGCGCTGAGTGGCCGCGATCCCTCTCCTCCCAGACCCCCCCCCCCCCGGAGGAATGGAGATTTGCGGTGTCTCTTCTATCCACTGCTGAGTTACCAAAGAGCAGGGAGTCCAGCAATGGCGGCCAGTGCTGCGAGTGTAGGTAGGAGCTGGGGACTCGCGCATGCGCACTCCTGCTTGGCCACAGACCTACAGAACATGGAACAGGGATTACAGATCATGAAAGTTGGAGTGCGCATGCGTGGCTAGCGTTTTATTATATAGGATGCAGCTGGGGGGGAACATGTGCAGATTTATGATAAGACTTATTTCAGGTCCTCTTAATAACATATTCAACATATTTAGGGCTCTTTTAATTAAATGGCATGAGATGCTTTTAGTGCGGGCCAGCGAGGTAAATGCTCTGATGCGTACAGAATTTCTATGAGCACTGGAGCATTTACCTCACTGGCCCATGATAAAAACCTCTAGCACAGTTTAGTATAACCCAGCATTAGTTAACATGACTGTGGAAGTGCTTAAATGGTCACATGCCACTTTGTGAAAACTAATTAAAAAAAAAAAAAATTATAGCTAAAGTTAATTAAGCTAAACTTCTAAATTACTTACTACAGATTCTCTGTTATACTCTTTTTTGTGAGTGTGATATGAAAATTGATTTATAATGGTTAGTTCCTGTATTTCTTGGGAACTCCCATATTAGAAAAAGGTCTTTTTTTGGATCCTCTAGGCTCCCGTACTGACCTTCTATTTCTTCTGTATTATTTTTGAGTAAAAGATTCTGGGAACAATATTGAAACAAAGCCATCCACAATTGATCCTCCTGTCCTGCTCACCCCAAGTGTGTTTCTTTCCGGGGCCATTTTGATGCAACATCAGTTCCTCATGGCTACACTGGATTTCCTGGTGGTCTGATTCTTTTCCCGGGAAAGGGATCACTGAGCAGATTCTTTCCAGACTCTTTCTTGAATGCTGAATGTAGTTTCAAGAGAAAACACCCCAACATTCAGGCTGCTGATTTTTTAATCTTTATCAGTTCGACTGCAGCAACTTCATGCTCCTTATATGGAAAGTAGCATTTTCTTGGCCACCAATGTAAGTTACAAGCCATCAATCAGTTTAAAAAATAAAACCAAAATTAAACCCCAGTTACACTACCCATATGTACTTATAGTGTGTAATATGTATTTGGGAATATAAACAATTCTTCCTTAGAAAATAGTTCCTTAATGTAAGGGGGGGGGGGCAGAGGGCTAAGTGCCCTGTTATCTAGTGGCACACTGTAGAAGTTCAAAGCCAGCATGAATGATAGGGAAGAACTAGGATTGATCTGGGTGGGTCATCTTCAAGAACCACCTTGTAGTTCTAGGGTTTTATCGTTGGCAGAGGCTCCCATACTTGGAATTAACCATATTGCTGGTAAAAATGTCTTTAATTTGCTGTGACTGTTACAGTCAGAATCATAAGCCGAGTATCTATAAATGTACAGAGAGAGAAAAAAAAAAATGGAGAAAAATATTTTCTCTATGTTCCTAAATCTAAAATCTGTTTATGGAGCTTGCTGTCCTATCCTTTGAATGAGTTACTGCAGGACACCCATGAGAAAATAAACAAAACCTGACATCCCAAGCTCCCATGAACAATAAAATTGCTTTAAACATTATTTATATTGAGTGAGTGAATAGAGAGGATTGTCATTAAAGATATGTATTTAAACTTTTCAGTGGTGCTTAACAGTGAGCAGAACTTAACATTATACAGGCTTATAAAATGAATAGAGTGTGGTAAACTTGAATCAGTTATTTACAATGTTAAAAAAGTGCTATGATTAGAGGATATGTAGTGAACCATAGAGGGGGATCCAGGCCCATATCCCATCCTACCCACTACATTTAAGGTGGAAGTGTGAGCCCACTAAAACTCACTGAAAGCCTACTGTATTTCCACTTAGGTAACACTTGCAGCCATAAGGGCTACTGGGGTCAAAGGCAGGTGGGTATGGTAGACTTTAGGGGAGTTCTGAAGGGCTCACAATACACTCTAATGGGGTTATGGTGAAATAGGTACCTAACACTCTATGTGAAGTTCACAGCAGTGCCCCTAAGGTGCCCCACTGCTCTACTGGCATGTCTGTGTGGCCAGTCCATTAAATTGTTGGCCCCTTCCACATCCAAATGGACTTGTTTTGGACGTTTTGATTTTTGAAAATTTCTATATTATGACCAATGTAAATTAATGATATTATTCATTCCATGAAGATGAAAATTTGCTGGAGTGTTGTGCTGCTAAAAATGTGCAAATTTTTCACGACTAGATCTCCTTTAAATTCATGCCCAAAAGTTGGTCACTCTAGTTATAGTTGTTTTTTTTTATATTGCTAGTTTGCAATTTTATAAAATGATGATGTTGAGGTTACTTGTATTATTTTAAATTTCTATAGGTCTTTTACTAAACAAAATTAAGACTTCTCTTCAATCCTTCCAGTCAGAGGCAAGGGAAGAGCCAGAGATGAATGTATCCTAAGAACCAACGAATGGCTACAAGGATGGTGTCGGGATATGAACTTTGGATTCCTGAATCATGGAGAGGCGTTACAAGGACTTCTGGGACCAGACGGACTCCACTTGACCAGCAGAGGTAAGAACATCTTCGGACACCGACTAGCCCGCCTACTTCGTAGGGCTTTAAATTAGGTAAGTTGGGGGAGGGTACCTACTCATGTACTGGTGCGGAAAGGAACTGTCCTGGTGGGATGAGTCGACACTCTGCTTCCAAGGTAAGGGCACACATAGCAAACAGTTCTCTAGGAGCCACACAGACTCAGGTGGAAAACGCCTTACAGCGACCTAGCAAACACAATGTGTGGAGGGCCATGTATATTAATGCTCACAGTTTAGGCAATAAAATTCTAGAGCAGGAAACTGAAATAAGGGATGCCAACCTAGACGTGGTGGCAATAACTGAAACATGGTTTATGGACTCACATGGGTGGGATATGACTATACCGGGGTACAATCTACTTCGTCGTGATAGAGAGGGCAGGTTAGGTGGTAGGGTAGCACTATAAATAAAAGAAGACATCAAAACCACCAGGATCACAGATGTCAAATACACCGGGGAGTCCCTTTGGGTTAACCTGGCAAGAGGTGGCAATAAATGCCTGTATCTTGGTGTGGTATACAGACCCCCAAGACAAATGGAAGACATGGACACGGAATTAATTGAAGACATAGAGAATATCACTCTACGGGGCGACACTGTACCGCTTGGGGACTTCAACATGCCTGATGCAGACTGGAACACATTTTCAGCAACCACCAGTAGCAGCAAGAGGCTTTTGGCCTCCATAAATGGTGCACAACTAAAACAGATGGTAACGGAGCCCACTAGGGCCCAGGCGATCCTTGACCTGGTACTCACCAACGGGGAAAGCGTCTCAGAGGTCTCGGTAGGAGATACGCTAGCCTCCAGTGACCATAACATGGTATGGTTCAACCTTAAGAAAGGATTCCCTAAATCAATAACAAAAACAAAGGTACTTAATTTCCGGGGCACCGACTTCACACGCATGGGAGATTTCGTCCATCAGACGCTGCAGGACCAAGCAGAGACCGGTAATGTGGAAGCTATGTGGTCGTACCTGAAATCATCCATACACGAAGCTACTAATCGCTACATAAAATCAGTAGACAAACGGCAAAGAAACAATAAACCCCAATGGTTCACTGAGGAGATCTCGCACCTCATTAAGGAGAAGAAAACAGCATTTCTTTCCTATAAACATACACAGAGAAGGGAAACTAAAGTAGAATATAAGACCAGGTCTGCAGCGGTCAAAACAGCAGTTAGGGAGGCCAAACTTCGAGTGGAAGAAACTTTGGCAAAAAACATTAAAAAAGGGGACAAACCTTTCTTCAGGTATATTAGTTATAGGAAAAGGAACACAGACGGCATAGTACGCCTTAGAAGACCGGACGGAAACTACGCAGTGGCAGATTCTGAAAAAGCCGAAATACTAAATGAATATTTCTGCTCAGTTTTCACCTGTGAGGCACCGGGACACGGACCACAGTTGAAGGCAAAACAAATTGCGGAAGATCCGTTTCAGAATTTTGAGTTCACACCTGAAGACGTCTACAGCGAGTTGACAAGGCTCAAGGAGAACAAGGCCATAGGACCGGATAATTTACACCCAAGAGTGCTTAGAGAATTGAGAGATGTTCTGGCGGAACCATTGGCTGTGCTCTTCAATCTCTCACTAAGCACGGGGAAAGTTCCGTTGGACTGGAAAACAGCCAACGTCATTCCTCTGCATAAAAAGGGTTGCAAGGCTGAGGCTGCGAACTATAGACCGATGAGTCTCACTTCAATAGTGAGTAAACTTATGGAAACACTAATTAAGCATAAATTAGATACGGTCTTGAATGAGGGGAATCTCCGGGACACCAGTCAACATGGATTCACCAAGGGTAGGTCCTGCCAGTCCAATCTTATCGGCTTCTTTGACTGGGTAACAAGAAGGCTGGACTCAGGAGAGTCCTTAGACGTCGTATACCTTGACTTCAGCAAGGCTTTTGACAGCGTCCCACACCGCAGACTGCTGAACAAGATGGAATCGATGGGGTTAGGAGTAACACTAACTGCATGGGTTAAAGATTGGCTAAGTGGTAGATTTCAGAGGGTGATGGTTAACGGTACCCTCTCCAAAACGTCGAAAGAGACCAGCGGAGTGCCGCAGGGCTCAGTCCTGGGTCCACTCCTCTTCAACATATTCATTAGGGATTTGACTCAAGGGCTTCAAGGTAAGGTAACCTTATTCGCTGATGACACCAAACTATGCAATATCGTAAACGGCTACAATCTGCAGGATACTATGGAACAGGACCTCCGTACTTTAGAAAGTTGGTCCTCTGTCTGGCAGCTGGGCTTCAACGCCAAGAAATGTAAGGTCATGCATCTCGGAAATGGAAATCAATGCAGAACTTACACCTTGAATGGAGAAACTTTGACCAAGACTACGGCAGAACGAGACTTGGGAGTGATCATCAGTGCAGACATGAAGACTGCTACTCAAGTGGAGGCTTCATCTAAGGCACGGCAGATGATGGGTTGTATCAAGAGAAGTTTTGTCAACAGGAAGCCTGAGGTCATGATGCCATTATACAGAGCCATGGTGAGACCTCATCTAGAATACTGTGTGCAATTTTGGAGGCCACATTACCGTAAAGATGTGCTCAGAATTGAGTCGGTTCAGCAGATGGCCACCAGGATGGTCTCGGGGCTAAAGGGTCTCTCGTACGAAGAAAGACTGAACAAATTGCAGCTCTATACTCTCGAGGAGTGTAGGGAGAGGGGAAACATGATTGAGACATTTAAGTACATCACGGGACGGGTCGAGGTGGAAGATGATATCTTTCTTCTCAAAGGACCCTTGAACACAAGAGGACATCCGCTCAAACTCAGGGGAGGGAAGTTTCGTGAAGACGTCAGGAAGTACTTCTTCACGGAACGAGTGATAGCGCATTGGAACAAGCTTCCAGTACAGGTGATCGAGACCCGCAGTATCCCAGACTTCAAGAATAAATGGGATACCTATGTGGGATCACTGCGAGGGTCATACCAATGAATAGGGTCGCTAGGATATAGACTTAATAGAGCAGGTCAGTAGAATTAAGGGTCCAGTAGACTTAAAAGGGGGTCAATGGTATGGGCAGACTTGATGGGCTGTAGCCCTTATCTGCCGTCATCTTTCTATGTTTCTATGTTTCATCTATGCAAATGTTCACTAAAGCAGCAGCAGGTCCTATAGGGATAAAATAGCACATGTGACACATAACATGCTGCTTTAGTGAACATTTGCATAGATGAAAGATAATAAGTCTTAATTTTGTTTAACTAAGGACATTTTATTCCTATAGGCCACTTGGTGCCTGTTAGCATGCCCTAAGCTTTAGTAAGGGGACCCCTTTACTAAAGCTTCTAGTGAAAAAAAAAAGTTTGAATTAATTTCCTGAGAAACTACCAAAGCGGAAAATTCTATAAAATGATGCCAAAACTTGAGTATACACCTTATATAGAATAGTGTTTTGGTGTGAATCCTGTTCCTAACTTTTGGGTGTTGGACTTACACCTGCTGAAACCAAAACTAAATGACAGTTCAGGTTAGGCCAAATTCTGTAATTCTGCATGCAACTTTTCAGAATTCCCTTGACATGTCCCTGGTCATGCCCTCTTTTCAGATACATGCTATGAAAGTTAGGAGCTGAGCCTTATAGCATAGTATGCAGCCAGCTGCGTAAAGAAATTCTAATTGATGCTAATTAATGCAATAGCTGGTTTTAAGTGGCCAATTACTGCTAGTGATGGGCTTGTTGATCAATTATGTTATGTACACAATATGCCGACTAAATCAAAACAAAAAAGGAGGACACAAACTTCCAAAGTGGAAAGCGCAGTTGCAAGCAGAGGAACAAAACCTGTTATATAGCAAACTGCAAGCTCTAAAAGAGACTGACACCCTGTATAGAAGACTTTTTGTCTTTGGACTATCGTTTTGGCTTCCTGAAGAAACAATGAAACGTGGCAGGCCAGGCCAAAGAACTTTACACAATAAGATAAGTGCTGTTTAACAGTTTTTGATGCTACACACAGTATTATATCCCTGTGAAGTGGAAGTTTTGCAATGATTGGGTGGATAAGGTTTTTGGGGGACTTTGTTCCCCTTTTTCCTCTATGTCTCTGATCACACATGAGAGTGAGAAAAACTTCTTTATAAGAATTCATTTGAATTTATTATCATGTTTTCTATAAGTGTGTTATTTATCTTTTTTTGTTTTATGTACACAATATGGGCATGCGCCTCTATTTCGGCTCCTTCAATATTACTCTGATCGACTCCACCACCCACTCTGAATATTTAACTTGCAAACTTGAAACAAGTCTTAATACCAAGAACAGCATCTGCCTTCTATTGACATATCATCCTCCAATCAAGCAACAATACAAACCTGCAAAAAATTATCTCGAGTCTAGCCTGCCAATACAACAGACTGCTTATACTAGGAGACATAAATCTTCCCCTTGAAGTCTCTGACAATAATGCTGTGCGCTGCTTCAAAACGTTGCTTAAAGACTGCCAAACAGATCTCAAAACATGAAAAAAGCCACACCCTTGACTTCTTTGCCTCCACACACCCCTGCCTCATCACCAATGCAAACTGGCCCCCTGTACCCTGGACAGATCATCTCCTCTCATTAAACCTACATCTCCACTTAGCAAACACAACCAACAATTCTATCTACTCTAACAAACCAGTAAGAGGCAGAATAAACCCTATCCAATTCTGGTACAAAGTCGCAATCTCACTAACTATCACAATCGACTTGACCAATGCAATGTTGTCAAATTGGAACATATCGATCAAACACCCTAGACTCTCTCGCTTCCTTATACTACTGCAGCGTAAAATGTACAAAACCCTCTCCATAGTTGAGAGGAAAAGGAAGATGAGAAGAAGAAGAAAATCATGGCAAATACTGGTATAAAGTCCTTGTAAGTCCTTGTATGATACAGGTGAAGCAGGATAAGTCCTTTGGATAACATTAAAGGTGAAGAAACCAGACCTCAAAGAAGAAACCCCCCCCTTTCTCCCTCCTGCTCTAATAAATCAGTATATTAACAATGTAAAAGACATTTCAGAACCCACTTGCCAGCTGGCATATACTGATTGGGAAATACTCTACTTAGCTAACTGCTAGGCTAAGCGAAACTTGTAAGAAACAAGACTTAACTCTGATACATGGCAATAGGGCTCGCACCTGGCAGGATATTAAGCAAAGATGAACACATCTCATAGTCAGAAAATAGAATTCTCAAGAATATCATTTAGCAAGACATATCTTGTGATAACACAGCAGGGAGGGGGTTGAGGCTCGGAATTGCTTATATGGTAAAGGAAAGAGGCATTTGCGGGAAAAGGTTAGGCCTTACGGTAAACTGAACAGACGTATAGCATGACACAAATGTATAAGCCAATAAATGAATCTACTTATGTAATTACGTATAAGAAAATAACCAATAAAGATGTATCATGTGATTTAGGCCAACGTGGTGTTGAGCACCAAGAAATGTATAAAAACAAGCCTGCAAGCGGAAGCGAGCAGAACAGACATCAGAGGATCCTCAGGCCTGAAGATCACATTCTGTTACTCTATATACTGAATGATTTATTCTTGTAAGCTGTTACTGATTGCCAATAAATATATTTGTTGATTGAAACCAGTATATAGCGTGTGAGGTCTCCATTTCGAGGTAGGCCCAGACAGCGGCCTACTTCATAGTTCAGTAAGAGGCAGAATAAACCCTATCCAATTCTGGTACAAAGTCGCAATCTCACTGTCACAATCGACTTGACCATTGCAATGTTGTCAAATTGGAACATATCGATCACAAACACCCTAGACTCTCTCGCTTCCTTATACTATTGCAGCGTAAAATGTACAAAACCCTCCCCATAGTTCACAGAAACACTGAGGAAATAAAAGGAAACCTGCAGAAGACTAGAAAGACAATAGCAGAAAAGTAACATGCCCGACTACAAAATAATATGGAGAGCAGTGATTAACCTTTTCCTATCGTGTGTCCCGGATGACGGGACATTCCAAAAATGACATAGACAGTGGATAAACAGTCTGTACGGACTAATAAAGAGCCAGAACACAAAATATTTGAATTATTATGTTTACAATAGCCGTAAATGATAACGGTGAATAATACAAAACTTTGCTAAAATAATTACGATTGGAACCAGCGTAACGTAAAATTTATTACGATAGGAAAAGGTTAACAAATACAAATTTAATACAGTAAACCCCAGTCAACCGTGGTTTTCTCCTGTATTTTCTCAATAATAATTTAGAATATACTGTACAGTAATTCTTATTTATTATCTATTTTTAAAAAAAATTCTTTATTTAATTTTCAATTACAATTTCCAAGCATACATCTTGAACAGAAAGAGTGACAGAAATTAAACATACAAAATAGTATGAATTAAGAAAAGAAACCTAATCAAAATTAAGAAATAACAACAATATTTCTATCATTCTTAAGTCCTCTATTATAGGGATCCAAGATTCAATCAAAGAAATACTTAAATCATGAAAAGAAAAAACAGCAGCCTGTAATGATAGGAGGTTATCCTCATTTAGAATTGTTGTCATTTATTCTTTATCAAGGCGTTTAAGGGACAGTCAGCTGGGATGGATCATAAAAAACATATTTGAAGGATTTATATCTAATTATGCACTTGAAAGGGTATCGTAGGAAAAAAACCTCCACCAATAGATGTTACTGCGGGTCTCATCAACAGGAATTCACGCCTTCTTCTCTGAGTATCTTTAGAGACATCAGGAAAAATCAATATTTTTTGTCCCAAAAATTTTTTTAATTTCTTTTTAACAAATAACCTCATTATCCATTCCTTATCAGGAGCTAAAGCAACTATTACTAATAGTGTTGCTGGTTTCACAATTTTTTCCTCAGACGTTTCCAATAATTCAGAAACATTAAGAGGCTTGTCTTGATATATTTGCTCTTGATCTGATTGTTCCTGACTTTTCTTATCTGGAAGATAATATACCCTAACAAAGGGAGGTAATGATTGTTCTGGAATATTCAGAACTTCCAAGAAGTATCTCTTTAACATATCTCAAGGAGTTATCATGGGATTTTTAGGAAAATTTAGTATTCACAAGTTGTTATAACGATTATAATTTTCAAGAGTTTCCAATTTTCTCCTATATCTTTGACTTGTGTCTCTTGAAAATTTATTTTTAAGACTCACTTTTACCTTGATCAATTTCTTGTTTCATCTGTATAATTTCTTCTTTCTGTACTTTTAATTTTCCTTCTATCTCTTTAATATTTGGGGAAAAAGTTTTCCCCAAGTTCACAACTAAGTCCCAGATGTTCTCCAGAGTAACTTCAGGGGATTTTACCAGTAAGGAAAAATCTTGTAGTGCTATTTCAGTCTTACCAGCTACTGGTTTTGTGTCCAATACTCCTTGCACCAGCTCCTCCGTTGATTTTCCGGCTCCAGGTAGCTCCAGGGATACAAGTTCCCCCACTGACTTCAATGACAAGCTCTCAGATAGACCAGCCTCTCGCAGTGAGAGCACTGCCTCTTTGGACGTGCTCACTTCCTGTGGAGAGCTTGCTTGCTGTGACCGTGGGGGCGGGACTCTGTTGTCTGGGCTCAGAGTAGCATCAAGCCCCAAGTCGTCTGCAGTGGCGTCACTCATCGCCGGCAGCAGGCGATTCCCAGACAGCTCCAAACTTCCGGTAAGGCGCCGCAAAATCTAATCGATGGTGCAGCTCGAAGGGATCCTGGGTTGTTGGGAGGCTCTACTGATTCCTTTCCCCCTTCTTTTTGGCATGATTAGTAGCGGTGTTAGTGAAAACAGGAAAATTCTTTAAGCGTCTCTCTCATTAGCTGGCTGCCGCGGCCATCTTGGATCCTTATTATCTATTTCTTACTGTCGTTACAGAAACTTACGGATAATGTACTCCCGATCGCTGCCTCGTTCTTCCTTATGCACCATATGGTCGTTGTTTCTTCATGGTGACAAGGAAGGCTTTACATGTCTGAATTGCAGCATCGATGCTATTTGTATTAACTTTGAGAGTCTGAACCATACTGTATAGGGATCCCATGCTTCAAACATCCCCTTCAGAGCTAAATTTACATATACAAAATGTTTGGAAGCACAGTGGCCAATCAGGATGATTGAAAGGTTTGGCGGGAGGTTTGAAAGTAGCCAGAGTGTAGCTATTTCAAGTGTTTCACAGATTGGTGAAAGCCCCAAGATGCCATCAAAACACTCTGCACCTTCAAAGGCCTTCTGGCGCTTGGGTTCATTGCCATAGAAGTATAAGACACTCCACGAGAAAGTTGAGCTGCTAGATATGCCCCGAGAACAAAAAAGTTATGCTGCAGTAGTGCGCCATTATGGCATTAATGAAAGTAATGTAGGCTACAAAAAAAGAACGAGGCAGCGATCAGGAGTACCGTATCAGTAAGTTTCTGCAATATTGCCAAAAGGTTAATGACAGTAAGAAATAAGAATATCGTGAGGATGGAATCTGCCTTGGCATTGTGGATCACTGACTGCAGGAAAAAAAGAACATCCCCTTGGATGGTAACATTCCGTGAGAAAGCTTGGAAATTGTACCAGCAGTTTGCAACAGATGCCATAGAACAGCAACCAGGATCATCTACAACACAGGAGCCTGAACCTGAAGATTTTCAAGCCAGCAAGGAATGGTTTGATCGTTTTCAAAAATGATTCAATATTAAAAGTATTTCTCTACATGGAGAGACAGCATCTGCTGACAAACAAGCCGCTGAAAAGTACCCCAAGACCTTCAGGGACATCATAGAGGGGAAGGGCTATAAGCCCGAATAAGTTTTCAAATGGATGAGACCGGCTTGTTCTGGAAGAAGTTGACATCCAGAACTTGCATAATGATGGACGAAGCCAAAGCTCCAGGGTTTAAAGCACAGAAGGATAGAGTGAAGCTCATTATGTGTGGCAACGCTGCTGGTTACATGACGAAACCAGGACTCATCTACAAATCAGCGAACCCTAGAGCTCTCAAAAACAAAAATAAAAACCTGCTGCCAGTCCACTGAATGCACAACCCAAAGGTCTGGATTATCAAAATCCTAGCTTCAAACTGGTTTCACCAGTGCTTCATCCCTCAAGCCAAAGATTACCTCCACGATTTAGGCATGGACTTCCAGGTGTTGCTCATTATGGATAATGCTGGCGGACACCCTTTGGATTTGCATTATGAGGGAGTCCAGATTGAGTTCCTCCCTGCCAACACTACCTCCCTAATCAAACCTCTGGACCAAGGCATGATCCATGCCTTCAAGGCTCTTTATACAAGAAATTCTCTCCAACACCTTGTGGATGCAATGGACATGGATGATAGTTTTACATTAAAGGGTTACTGGCGTACCTTTACGATCGCAAATGCCTGCCAGTCATCCAAGCTGCTCTGAAGGAGATGAAAAAGGAAACCCTCAACAAATGTTAGAAGAAGCTGTGGCTAGAGTGTGTCCATGACTACAAGGGCTTCTCACCAGAAGAAATTCAGCATGAGGCTGTTGATAAGGCCGTGGGACTGGCAAAGATACTAGGTTGCGAAGGCTTTGACGACATCACTCAAGATGAGTTCAACCATTTCATCAATGCCCACTCTGAACCCTGACGGATGACGATTTGTTGAAGTTAATTAAGTCTGCCAGCAAAGATGAGGGGGAAGCGACTGATCCAGAGGAGGAGGAGGAGCAGGGTCTGACATTAGAACGTCTGTCCCAGATTATTAGGACAGCAAGAGAGGTGCAAGGGATGATTGAAGTATAGAATCCCTATATGGTTGGGGCTCTCAAAGTTGATAATGGCATTGATGCTTCCATTCAGACATATAAAACCCTCATTGCCACCATGAAGAAACAACAGCAACTTCCCATCACAATGCTCCTCAAACCTATGAAGGAAAGCCAGAACAAAACCCTACCAGAAGAAGACCCGCCAGAAGATATGATTCTTCCTGAAGCGCCTGAAGAAGAGGCGCCACCCGAGGAGCTGTAAATCTTCTGCTTTGCTGTTTTCCTGTGCATACCTTCATTATTATTGGTGAGTACACACATTTTACTCTATTTAAATGTGTTTTGGAGGGCATATTTAGGCATTTTAGGACCACATCCAATATTCGCGGTTTTTCAAAATTTGCAGGTGCTCCTGGAACGGAACCTCTGTGAATTTCATGAGAGTACTGTATTGCTAAGGCTAAGAAAAAACACTATGCCCAAGAAATTGAAAATAAAATTCTTACATAACCTTACAGCACCACCTGAAAAGGGCACTCATGAACATAAGTCCCAAACGACAGCTCAAGATCTCGCAGTCTTCTTGAAGACATAAAAATAGAATTACTATATGCCATATTTTAGTAAATAAATAGATTCCATTCCCAAAGACAAAGAAAATACCCACCATTAAGATTAAATCCAACATTTAAAACGAAAGAACAGGGGATCATAAATAGAGATAATCAGCTTTGATCTCCAAAACAACCTTGGGTGATCTCTTTCTCTTTTTGGGGGGGGGGGAGAAAATCAGGGATCGCTGCTGAGAAGGAGGATAGAGCTTTCAATATAACACTGCAACACTTCCAGGTTTCTAGCATACTTTAATACACAGCCACAAGAGCATTTGCAAATTGCCTTTGGCTTTTACAGTCTATATTTAGCTTTCCATTTACATGAATTATTGAGAGCTTACTGCTTTTTCTTTTGGCCACTAAAATAGATTTCTGTGACAGTTTATAAGGCAGAAAATGAAACTCATATCTAAATCTATTTTAACCAATACATGCTTTTTAAAGAAATATTATTTTTTTCTAGGTTTGGCACAAAATTGGTCATTTTTTCTTCCCTTTGGAAAGTGCTCAAACTCTGTGCATGGTAACAGAGCAAAATAAAAATTATTTTTCACTTGGACATATAGGTTGAGGTTCTATACAATGGCTAGATTTATTTTGGCAAGAACATTACTGATAGATTTCTGATGCTATTCTTATATAATTTAATTCTTTGTGTTCTGTTTGCACACATTGCACTATATATTGTGACAGGGAAGCTCCTGTCACGATCCAAAAGAGGGCTAGACCCATCCAGAGTGCTAGTCTTAACCCTGCAAGCACTGGGGAGAGCAAGAACCGCTGGCACAGCCAGAGAGAAAAGAGAAAAGACAGGTTGTGTCACAGCCCAAAAGTCAGGCAGGGAGGGCACTGAAAACTAATTATTTCCCCTATTACTCATTTCCCCAAGCTAGGAAACATGAAACCAATTTAGAAGGGAGTGGAGTCAGCCCTCGGGGTTTGCAGGCTAAGCAGCCTCAAAAGGTAACCCAGCAGAGGAGGGGAGGAAGCTTAGCTGGCTCTGATTGGGAGAGCCCGGGATCACAGCTTCCACAGGGTTCCTAATCCCCAGCCAGGAACGTTGCCAGGAGGCCAGCCCAGCAGGAGGGGAAGTGTAGTCCCTGGGAGGTATAGTACCTTGCCCAGTAAGCCTCGGAAGGGCTGGGAGGTTACCCTCAGGGAGAAAACGTTTCCAGAGAGCTGGCAGGCAGGCAAAGAGGGGGATGGGAGGAATGAATGGAATGACTGGGGGAACAGCCCTGAGTCCCTGGACGCGGAATGGGAGATGAGGAGTGTGCCTGAAGAAGGGGAGTTTGAAGAGGGCATGGATACAGGAGGGAGTGAGGTATGAGGACCCCTTCCCGTCCTATAAGGAATCCAGTCAGGGTTATTGCAAACCTGAGCCACAGCAGGGCTATGAGCAAGGCTGCAGCCGTCCTGCCTAATTAAGTGATAATCCTTCTGCAACTTCCTTTTTGCACAGTAGCTGAACCTGAAGGGAAATAGGGGCATAACTGGGTGGGCCTGAAGACCTTAAGAAAGGGAGGCTTGCCTCGCACAGCTTGACAGGCAGAGCTGTCCCTTCAAGGGGACAGTGTGGTAAAGGAAGAAACAGGGAAAAGAAAAGTTCATTTTTTTTGTTGGTTATACTTGGACTGAAGCAATATGTAAGGAGCCAGAGAGCTGGCACTGGCCATGCCCAGCTGTATGTGATAAGGAACAGTGGCTGGGGAAGAAGCCGGTAACTCCCAAGAAAGGAATATGGGACAGTAAATAAACTAAGGACACGGTTGAGTTGCAAGCTTGAATATGACTTTTTGTTTTTGTGATTGACAAGAATTGTCTGGTGTCCAAACTAAAGCCCAGTGCAGGTTTCCTGGACTTAAGCATCTGTAATTGCCTGAGTGATATTTGAGGAATAATTCTCCAGTTTAAACAGGTTTCTTTTGGAACATTAATAAACCTGGTGAATCTTTCTGAGGAATCCGTTGTCCGAGTTTTTCCTGCAACCAGCCATACAAAAGGCGCTACAAAAATCTGACCTGTGGTTTGAGCCGGGTTTTCCCATCTACTCGGGGACTGGCCCAGCCACAATATGTTAAAGCTCAATAATGTGCAAAAATAGAAGGTAAAAAATTATTTGCAAGATTTATAGTGGACATCATGAAGAATCTATGTTGAGAACACACCTGTCAAAATATTATTTCTAAAACGCTGGGAACATTCCACTTAACTGGCTTCCCTAATTAGTCTCATCTCTTTTCCTCATTCTTCATTTTCGGATCCTCCTTAGCATGCCTCTTTTTCCATTTCTCTCTTAACTATTCATCTGCCACTCACTTTCACCCAGGTCATCATCTCTTCCCTTCCCTTACGTAGCTCAGTTTCTATCTACTACATTGCAGCTTCTTTCTCACATTTGATCCTTAGTTAAGTTTTCTTTACCTTCCTCTTAAAAATTCACACCTCCCCCATCTGTTTTCCTTTTCCATTCTTCTCATCTTTCCCCTCTCTTCTTTTCCATTTCCATTTTCTACCATTTATCCAGATTCTTCCCATCTCCATTTTTAAGTTTCAAGTTTATTATAAATTTGATTAATTGCTTATTCAAAATTCTAAGCGATGTACAAAACCATAAAATTACAAATTTCTGGTGGAAACAAAACAAATAAATAGAACTAACCTGACAAAACATATTAAACAAAAGAAAAAGATAGGGAAAGAAATACAAGTTGTTGATAGTAAATAAGACACGTATGGGGAAAAAAACAATAGGAGGGAGAGAGCAGTGTTCTTCAAAAAAGTTGGGAAATGGGATTCAATTGAGGCTCTTAATCAAGCTTTCTAGCTATCAAATGCATCTTTAAAAAGAAAGCTTTTTAACTTGCTCTTCAATCTGTCTAGATTGCGTTCTTCCCTTAAATAAATAGGGAGGGAATTCCATGTTTGGGGGGGCTGTGGCAGAAAAGATGAATTGCCACCGTGTGTTAATGTTTTTGAGCGAGGGAACAATTAATAGATGTTGGTCGTTTGACCTCAGTAATCTTGTTGAGGTGTAGGGAATCAATAATTTATGAATGAAGGCAAGAGTTTTATAAAGAAGAGATATGAGAGTTAGCAGACTTAATTTATATGTTATGAGGTGAGCAACTGGGAGCCAATGCGCTTTCTTAAGGAGAGGTGTAACATGGTGAAATTTCTTAGCTTTCATTATAAGTTTAATTGAAGCATTTTGGATAATCTGTAAACGTCTAGTTTCATTTTGGGCTATTCCCTTAAATAGAGAGTTACAATAATCAATTTTTGAGATTACCAGTGAATGAATTAATGTGTTAAGTGACTTTGGACATAAGAATTTTGAAACTGAACGAATTTGACGTAGTCTGAAGAAAGTTGATTTAATAATACTACTAATGTGGTCGTGATAAGTTAGATTATAATCAAAAATAATCCCTAGGATCTTAATGCTACTTGTCGACTGTAAAGTGGAACCCTTGATAGTGATTGGGAAATTGAGCTTAGGCCCATCTTTTCAGGGAAAGAGCATATAACATTTGATTTATTAACATCTGAGAGCTATTACTGGTGTACAGTAATACAACATTTATAACCTAATATGTACAATTATTGGTAATAGTAAAAGATCAAGTAATGAGGAAATGAAGGCCTAAATAAGTGTTTGCAAGATGCATCCAATTGACTATGAAGTTATAACCTGAAGTCAGGCCACTTTGCTGGTTAACTTAATCAAATGGAAAGTAAAAGTTATATTCCACTTAGACAAGAAAGTCGTCAGAAATTTGGGAATACATTTTGATTCTACAGGTTCTCCAAGGACTCACATTCAGTAAGTTACATCATGTGCCCTAGGAAAAATGCTGTTATCAGCAAAGAACCAAAATGCATCTTGATCTAACAAAATGGTATGTATATATCTTGAGTACATCAGTGTTGGATTATTGTAATGCCCATTTTTGGTGAACACTGTGTATAGCTAAATGTACAGTAGTCTGCCTAGTAAGGTGGCTAGAGTTTTGTTTGTCTCTCTGTGCAGGTTACGCCCCTCTATGTCTTTTTTGAAGCATGGAAGTCATTTTGCTCTATATGTTGATCCCATATTTTTCTGAATTCAGTCACTGTTCCCCCCACCCCCACCTCCAGCGGAAGGGCATTCCATGCATAAGTATTTCCTGATGTTGCTCATTTACCTTCTTGCTTTAAATATTGTTTATTAATGTACATTTTATAGGCTGTAACTTCAACAAAGTAGCTATTCAAAATATTAAATGTCAATTGGCCTACTACAAACCCCCCAAAGTATCAAAAAGAAAAGAAACCTTGGTTTACAACCTAATAGGTTTCAATATGTCTTTCTTACATGCTCAAGAATGACTGAGGAGAGATAAAGAGTGAGACCGGCTTTTTGACAAGACTGATTGTTGGGGTTTCTGAGGAAGCAGATGCGAAACATGTTAAAACTTGCTAAGCACCATTTTTGCTCCAACACAAATAAGTTGATTTCAAAATATTTTTGATGGTTTAAGCTCTATTGACAGAAAAAAGTGTTTTTTTTAAGTGCTATGATAAAAAAAAGGAGAGATTTCTGCTGTTGGGGCAATGCCCTAGTCTGATCTCTCAAAGACTTTTTGAGCACATAAGAAAGACATATTGAAACCTATTAGGTTGTGAACCAGGGTTTCTTTTCTTTTTGATACATTAAGAACATAGCGACTACTTCGGAAAATTTTGAGCCATGGAATCGAGGGTGAAATACTCACGTGGATTAGAAACTGGCTGGAGCATAGGAAACAGAGAGTGGGGGTAAATGGACAATACTCGGACTGGAACAGCATCATCAGTGGAGTGCCGCAGAGCTCAGTGCTTGGACCCATGCTCTTCGACATCTTTATAAATGATCTGGACATAGGAATAATGAGCGAGGTGATTAAATTTGCGGACGATACAAAGTTATTCAGAGTAGTGAAGATGCAGGGGAACTGCGAAGATCTGTAACGTGACATAAATAGGCTCGAGGAATGGGCATCGACATGACAAATGAGGTTTAACGTGGATAAGTGTAAGGAGATGCATGTCGGTAACAAAAATCGCATGCACTAATACAGGATATCCGGGGCGGTACTTGGAGAGACCTCCCAGGAAAGGGACTTGGGAGTTCTGATTGACAAGTCGATGAAGCCATCCACGCAAAGTGCGGCATCGGCGAAAAGGGCGAACAGAATGCTAGGAATGATAAAGAAGGGGATCACAAACAGATCAGAGAAGGTTATCATGCTGTTGTACCGGGCCATGGTGCGCCCTCACCTGGAGTACTGCGTCCAGCACTGGTTGCCATATGTGAAAAAGGACACGGTACTACTCGAAAGGATCCAGAGAAGAGCAACTAAGATGGTTAAGGAGTTGGAGGAACTGCTGTACAGCGAAAGATTAGAGAAACTGGGCCTCTTCTCCTTCGAACAAAGGAGATTGAGGGGGGACATGATCGAAACATTCAAGTACTCAAGGGAAATAGACTTGGTAGATAAAGACAGGTTGTTCACCCTCTCCAAGGTAGGGAGAATGAGAGGACACTCTCTAAAGTTGAAAGGGGATAGATTCCGTACAAATGTAAGGAAGTTTTTCTTCACCCAGAGTGTGGTAGAAAACTAGAACAATCTTCCGGAGTCTGTCATAGGGGAAAACACCCTCCAGGGATTCAAGACAAAGTTAGACAAGTTCCTGCTGAACAAGGACATATGCTGATAGGGCTAGTCTCGGTTAGGGTGCTGGTTTTAGACCAGATGGCTGCTGTGTGAGCGGACTGTTGGGCATTATGGACCACTGGTCTGACCCAGCAGCGGCAATTCTTATGTCCTTATGAAGTAAAATTGTAAACTCCTCTTTTCTAGAAAGACAGCTGCAAACAACACTAAAAAAAACCAAACCTGTTGTTTGACTCTTACTAGGTAGCTACCAGCTAGTACCTAGCATCCTTTTTTTGGGAAAATAATCTGCAATCAACTCAGTGATTGGCTAGATGTATGTCAATATGGCTGTAAACCTGGGTATGAAAATCAGTTCTTTCATCCCTGCTAAACTGTCCACAGAAACTACAATAAGGGATCTACCGTATTTTTTGTTCCATAAGACACCCCCTAGATTTAGAGGAAGAAAACAAGAAAAAAAAAAATTCTGAACACAGTCTCTGCACCCTGTCCCCCCAGTACCATTTTATGGTTAAATCTTTTTAATTGGTGAACAAACAAGGATCAGCAAATATAGCAGACACCAGCCAATAACAACTTCAACACTACCTTTCCCTTACAGGAACCATCAGGCAAACTATGTAAGAAAGTAAACAAAATATAAAAACAGCAACTGCAGCAGAAAAAGCAGAACTCAAGATTACCTTAATATAAAGGAACCAAGGCCTTTTGGAGTCGGGGTCATAAGGCCTGTACTCTTATGACCCCGGCTCCAAAAGTACAAAAGACAACATCAACTACCCAACCTGGAATACCATACAGTTCCTCCCACAACCTGCCCCACACCCCACCACTCCCTCCCCTCCCCCGTAGCAGGCAGGAATGATTCAGAATTGGACTTCTGTTCAGTATTAAAAAAGTATACAAAGCCTGCCTCGATTTGAGCAATAAAGAACAAGAAGAAATCACATTGTCCATAGAAAAGGAAAATGGATATTACTCCGTCAAGTATAGAAATCCATGACAGGGGAAACCTCAGAGACCAATAAAGTGTGGTTCCGTTAGTATCCAAAATGTCAAAAGGCTAGTGTCCTCCCAACAGAACACGTAACAATAGAAAAATAGAAATCTAGGACACAAGGGACACCCTCCTACCCTGCCAACAAAACCTCCCTTCCCAACTCCCCATACCCCCTTGCCCCGCTCCCCACTACCGCTAAAGAAATGTGCTCTGAAGCGATCCAAATCTGTGAGAGTGGGTAGGGCCTTTCCCCGTACCTTTAAAAACACCCACTCCGCCCCATCTTTTAAAAACACCCTTATAGTCTGGTGGTCCTGCGTGTATCGGCACGGGCAGGAGGCAGCTTTCCGTGTTGCTGCCTGGGCCTGCACCGCTTCCCGACTGGCTGCCGTCAGTTCTCGCGAGTCCTGCGACAACTAATACACGCTGGACCACCAGGCTATAAGGGTGTTTTTAAAAGGTACAGGGGTGGTGGTAAAAATTTGTATCTTTGTTGCATAAGACGTACTGACATTTCCACCCACTTTGGGGTGGAAAAAAAAGTGCGTCTTATGGAGCAAAAAATACGGTGCTTAGGTAATGTTGCTACAGGATTTATCAGCAGCATTCAACACTGTGGACCATAGCCTATTCTTGCTAGTTGTGCAAGCATCATGCTATCAATGGCACAGTATATGTGTGTAGTACAAATCCACCAAGACAGGGTTGAGAACCACTGCCTTATACCACTGTGTATGTAATCTACTGTGTATGCATTTTTGCAACCTGTTCTGGGCTCTTGGGAAGGGTGGGCTATAAAATGAAATAAACTAAACTAAGGAAAATCAGGCAATATGACATCTGCCAGTTAATCTTCTCAGGAGTAGTCCCGCATCTTGACACTCATTCCTAGAAGGACAATGCTTAATCCAAGATCACCTCTACTGCAGGGAATAGGTAAAAGCCTGGGTCATCTTCCAAGCTTTAACTGTGACAATTGTGTATTTAGTCACGCACAATGAATCAGGTGTAGATTACCACACATCCTCCGAGACCACCTCTACATACCTTTTTCCACTGTATATATAATTGACCTAGCTGCCCACTTTTATGTTCATTTCATTCTGCTGACAGTGGCAGTAATGTTCACATTAAAACAGCAAGTGATGCAAGGTTCTATGTTAGGAGTCCCTGCACAGGAAAAGGATCGGGGTGTCATTGTTTAGGATACTTTAAAACCCTCAGCTTAATGTGTGGCGGTGGCTAAGAAAGCAAATAGAATGTTAGGAAATATCAGGAAAGGAATGGAAAGCAAAGTTGAAAATGTTATGATGCCCTTATATCACTATATGGTATGGCCGCATCTTGAATACTGTGCGCAATTCTGGTCGCCGTATCTCCAAAAAAGATATAGCAGAATTAGAAAAGGTACAAAGAAGGTCAACGAAAATGATAAAAGGAATGGGATGACTTCCCTATAAGGAAAGGCTAAAGCAGCCAAGGCTCTTCAGCTTGGAGAAGAGACGGCTCAGGGGTGATATGATAGAGGTCTATAAAATAATGAGTGGAGTGGAAAGGGTAGAAGTGAATCACTTGTTCATTCTTTCCAAAAATGCTAGGACTAGGGGGCATGCAATGAAGCTACTAAATAGATTTAAAACAAACTGGAGAAAATATTTCTTCACACAATGTGTAATTAAACTCTAGAATTCGTTGTGGAGAATGTTGTGAAGTCAGTTAGCTTAGTGGGATTTAAAAAAGGTTTGGATAATTTCCTAAAACAGAAGTCCATAGGCTATTATCGAGATGGCTTGGGGAATTCCATTTCTTATTCCTAGGATAAGCAGCATAAAATCTGTTTTACTACTTGGAATCTAGCTAGGTACTTGGGACTAAGTTGGCCACTGTTGGAAACAGGATACTTGATAGACCTTCGGTCTGTCCCAGTATGGCAATTCTTATGGTTTTCCTCATTATACTAATTGTCTATTAAACTGGCATTTGGTTATTTTACTATTGTTATGCTGTACTGCATGTAAGCTGCCTATGTAAATCTATACATGTTTACCAACTTTGGTTAAATATCTACATAAAGTTGGTTTATAAATCTTAATGAAAAAAGCATGCTCTAGTGTTCTTGCACCCTCAGCGAGCTTTCGGATTGTAATTACACTGATACTTGACAAAGGGAGAAGTATACAAGCACAATTTACATGTGCACTCATTTATAAAATCACCCTCAAAACATTTAACTGAAATTGACTGGCAATTAGTTGTGTCGGTTTCTTGTAACCTCTAGCACATGGCTTATTAAATCTGCTCTGGGAACCTCCTAGCCCATCAGATTTTTAGGGTATCTTCAGTACTGGGCAGACTTGCACGGTCTGTGTCTGTATATGGCCGTTTGGTGGAGGATGGGCTGGGGAGGGCTTCAATGGCTGGGAGGGTGTAGATGGGCTGGAGTAAGTCTTAACAGAGATTTCGGCAGTTGGAACCCAAGCACAGTACCGGGTAAAGCTTTGGATGCTTGCCCAGAAATAGCTAAGAAGAAAAAATTAAAAAATTTAAATTGAATCAGGTTGGGCAGACTGGATGGACCATTCGGGTCTTTATCTGCCGTCATCTACTATATATGTGTAAGATAAATTTGTATATACTGAGTCTACAATATAAGTACACTTCTCTCATGCATATGCACTGTAGATAACCTGAAATCTTAGACTGGCTGTTCGGCCCCAGAATTAATCTAGGAAGCTGTACAATTGTAGGTCACCAGCCCTCAAGCAACACAATAAACAGAAGCATTTTTTTTTTCTTATATACTGCCTGCAAACCTGAAATTAATTAAAGCAGTGAACATTCAGGTATTTTTCTGTTTCTGAAGGGATCACAACCTAAGATTGTGTCCGAGTCAATGGAGAGTTAAAGTGACTTGCCAGAGATCATAAGGAGTGCAGTGGGATCTGAACCAGGCTCCTCTGGTTCTCAGTCCACTGTTCTAACCATTAGACTACTCCTCTACACAGAGCCAGCCACACTGCTGCGACACAGGCAAAGATATAAAACTGCTCTATACAGAGACAGTCATACTTTATTTCATTTTTGTGCACCTCCTGCAAAAGCCCAAAAGCTACTGAAGTGGTATAGATTCAGATACAGTAAACATTTTTCTGTCACAATCTAAGTTTGTACCTGATGCAACGGAAGGTTAAATGACTTGCCCAAAATCAGAAAGTCACAGTGGGATTTGAACCTAGTTCTCAGCTTGCTGCACTAATTATTAGGTGACTTCCTCTACTCTTATCAGGCTAGTCACGTGTTTTCTATTGGACTAGCTATCAAGTTATACCCCAAGGCTTCTTCTCAAATGGAATTTTAGGTGTTTATTTTCAGGCAATTAGGTGATATGGGAAGGTAAGCAAAATAAGGGTTTATTGATATCTTTGCATCATGAGTTTAAATTCTAGGTGCACTCATAGGTGGGCTATATAAATGTATATTTCTGAAGATAAATAACTTTGCGCTACAGAAAATGCATGCTTCAAATAAAGAATGCCACAAACTACTACTTTACTTTAATCATTTATATTCTGCATATCCTATAATTCTATGCAGATTACAAATTATTCAGGTATTCAAGAAACTTTTCCCTAACTGTCCCGGTGGGCACTCTATCTAATGTACCTACTACTTAGCCATTTATTGGCAATATGGATAAAGACAAACACACTTAAAAAGTGAACTCTTATCATGTATCTGGGACATTTCTCCTACAAAATAAGCTAATTAGTTACTACACTTTGAAGATACTTTAAACACATATATATACTACTGTTTATAACAGGTAGGAATTTAGGGTAACAGAAAGATCTTATCATGCATCAACTGATATACAGTATAATGCAATGCTTCACATATTTATATCTTACTTTTCATAATTAATCACTATAATCCAGAGTTGAGCAAGCAAACACCAATATAGAATCTTTTTAACATTATTTTAAGATGTTTATGCAAATCTGTATTGCCATTTTTTGAAAGTGATAATAGCAGGTTCACTTGTGACCAATGTAAACACATTATTAGGAAAGATATAGACTCACCAGGTTCTCTGACAAACATCATCTATGATTTCCCAATCCTTTATTGTTAGGCAACTGTCCTGTAGAGTTCAATCTAAGACCAGGTCTTGCATTCATTACAATTTTGTTTTCCAGGGTATGGCTATATTTGCAAGGCAAGACAATGGGTTCAAATCGCATGCTGCTCACTTAATCCTCCACTGACCCAGGTACATTAGATAGATTGTGAGCCCACAGGGACAGATAGGGAAAAAATGCTCGATGTACCTATATGTAAACTGCTTTGAAAAAGGATGTGCAAAAGTTAGAGGAATGGTCTAATATCTGGCAACTAAAATTCAATGCAAAGAAATGCATAGTAATGCATTGGGGATTAAAAATCTGAAGAAACCGTATATGCTGGGAGGTAAGAGGGGGAGAGGGACCTTTGGGTGATAGTGTCCGAAGATCTAAAGACAAAAAAAACCCAGTGCGACAAGTCAGTGGCTGCTGCCAGAAGGATGCTGGGCTGTATAAAAAGAGGTGTAACCAGTAGAAGAAAGAAGGTATTGATGCCCCTGTACAGGTCGTTGGTGAGGCCCCACTTGGAGTATTGTGTTCTGTTTTGGAGACCGTATCTGGCGAAGGACATAAGAAGACTTAAAGCGGTCCAGAGGAGGGCGACGAAAAAGATAGGTTTACGCCAAAAGACGTATGAGGAGAGACTGGAAGCCCTGAATATGTATATCCTAAAGGAAAGGAGGGACAGGGGAGATACGATTCAGACGTTCAAATACTTGAAGGGTATTAATGTTGAACAAAATCTTTTCCAGAGAAAGGAAAATGGTAAAACCAGAGGGCATAATTTGAGGCTGAGGGGTGGTAGATTCAAAAGCAATGTTAGGAAATTCTACTTTATGGAGAGGGTGGTGGTGGATGCCTGGAATGCGCTACCAAGAAAAGTGGTGGAGAGGAAAACAGTGACAGAGTTCAAAAAAGCATGGGATGAACACAGAGGATCTAGAATCAGAAAATAATAGTAAATATTGAAGAAGGCAGGCCAGTACTTGGCAGACTTGTACGGTCTAAGGCTGTTTGGTTGAGGATGGGCTAGGGAGGGCTTCAATGGATGAGATGATGTAGATGGGCTGGAGTGAGCTTTGACGGAGACTTCAGTAGTTGGAACCCAAACACAGTACCGGGCAGAGCTTTGGATTCTTGCCCAGAAATAGCTAAGAAGAAGAAAAAAATTTAAATTGAATCAGGTTGGGCAGAGTGGATGGACCATTCGAGTCTTTATGTGCCATCATCTACTATGTTACTATGAATGGTTGTAGAACTACAAAGAGGAAGTCTACAAGTCCCGATCCCTTTCCGTTATCCAAGCACAGCGTCAAAACAGAGTGCAAGTTTACACTGCAAAATCTTGGAACCTCTGATGTCTTTTGGTTCATTTAAAACATGCATGGCTTATCAGTCAGTAGTTCTAGCTACCATTTTATCACAATTGCAGTATAGGTTCCATTAACTGGACCTGAGTATCCCTTAATTCTATACATAAGGCATCAAACATTTTCTGCCAAGAACACTGCCAAATGCAATGATAGAACATAGTTTGATATGGGCACATTTTCTTCAAACAGCAAACTATTAGAAAACCCAGACAACTAATTACTACTAAAATTTATAAATATATATGACAAAACACAAGCTGCGAATGATGATATCCAAACTGCAGTCCATCCACATAAACAGAAACACTACAAGCAAATCCCCAACAAACTCTCTCTCCCTCCAAAGTACATTTTATGTTGAGCAAGACTCTTGTTAAATAAACATACCCCCTCTTTTACTAAGGTGCACTAACTGATTAGCGCGTGCTAAACGCTAACGCGTCCATAGACTAACATACACGCGTTAAACGATTAGTGCGCGCTATTCGGTTAGCGCACCTTAGTAAAAGAGGGCCATAGTGTTTTGGTAACTGGCTGTGGAAAGATTTCATATTAATAAAATTCATATAAACATATAAAATTACATTCAAGATTACAGATATAAAACACCTGAAAAGGTCCAAGTGCTCAATGGATTCAATCTTATCCACTAGCTACATCAAATACTTTATCAATCCACAAAAACCTAACAAACAAATCCTTCCTATTCTTCTACCGCTTACATATCTTAAAACAGGTTTTACATTCTCTTTTATACCTTAGAAAAAGCACGCCCAAAAATTATACCTAAACCACATTTGCACCACATTAAAAAGAACTCCTTTTTGTTATTTTGTGGTAAAAATTGAGGATGCTTGAAATATGGCAATTTGACGTCAGAGGAAATCATAGTTTTAATATAGCAGAGTGCAGGCAATCCTGTCAAAACAATCAGTGCCTTCTCCCTACCATTTCTCTCTTACTTTTTTTCAGTTTGGTTCAGAAAGGGCACTTTAGTTTCCCTGCTGGGTTTCTCCTAAAACCAGGTTATCTACTGTTTACTACCAACTAAAAAGTTTTTACCAGTGTGAAAGAAAAATGATGTATGGAACTGGGAAAGACAATATTTTTCTTACAGTAATAAAATCTATTTTACTACTATCCCTACCTGAATTCAAACTAGCCAAGTATAAATGAAATTATTTGCTGAAGCAAGACTTTCACAAGATGTGCCATATTTTGTTATTTAGAGAAATGTACAGCATTAATAAATCAATATTATTCTTAGTAGTGAATTGAAATGTGCATCTATTCAAGAGAAAACTGTGATATTTCCCCGAAAATAAGCTCCATCCCCAAAATAAGCCATAGTTAGATTGCCCCCAAAGCCCCTCCCGAATGTCCCCCAACACCATCCCTGGATTCGCCGGCAGCAGCGCTTCTCCCCTCCCTAACCGAACCCCGCATCTCCCTGCGCATCTTTCGATCTCCTCCTTCCTTTCGAACCCCGCCGATCCTCCCACCACAAGACCGACATAAGGTACCTCCCTCCAAACAGCAGTGTCGGCAGCATTTTAAACAGGCTGCTTCATGGTCTTCTCCCGCCGGGTCCTACCCTCTGCCACATCACTGATGATGTCATCACAGATAACTTGACAGAGGACACTAAGTCCCCATTACATTAAGGAACTATTTTCTAAGGAGGAATTGTTTATATTCCCAAATATTTACTCACTATAAAGCAGAGATGTGTAGTGTAACTGGGGTTTAAATTTGGTTTTATTTTTAAAACGAATTGATGAAATTATGCTCTGTAACTTACAGTGGTGACCAAGAAAATGCTACTTTCCATATAAGAAGCGTGAAGTTGCTGCAGTCTCCAGAACTGATAGTCAGAGAAAAAAAAACCAGCAATCTGGATTTTGAGGTATTTTCTCTTGAAACTACAATCAGGATTGAAGACGTAGAGGCTAGAAAGCAACAGACAGGAAATCTGGCATAGCCACGAGGAGCTGGCATTGCACCAAAATGGTCCCAGAAAGAAACGCGCTGGGAAAGAGCAGCAGAGGAAGATCAATTGTGGATGGCTTTGCTTCAGTATTATTCTGAGAATCATTAACTCAAAAAACATGGGAGAAATAGAAGGTCAATATAGGAGCCTGGAAGATTAAAAAAAGAGCTAATACGGGAATTCCCAGGAAATACGGAAGAATTGGTCATGCTAGATGATCCACTTTATGCAAGCTAAATATTCAAAGACTGGAACTTGTCTCTTTAGTAACAACTGGTGATTTACATATAAAATACCACAATCAAATCTAAGAGTATCAAAAGCACATCCTGATCTTTATCTGGACAGAATCCCAAAATCATTTACTAATACAGTAGTGGTACCTTGGATTATGAGCATAATCCATTCCAGGAGCATGCTCGTAATCCAAAATGCTCGTTTATCAAAGCGAGTTTCCCCATAGGAAATAATGGAAACTCGCTTTGATAGGTTCCCACCCTCCACCCTCCCTCCCCAAGGCCAGCAGCGCTGCTCCCCCTCATGAGAACTGGCATTGCTCCCCCCGAAGGCCCCCCTGCGAACCGGCACCCTCCCCCGCCGCCATCGGGCACCCCCCCCGCTGCATCCTGAGGTCCCCCCAACCCACCCGAACCCTCTTCTTACTTTGATGTAGCCTCCGCACCGACACCAGCATGTCCTGTGCTGGTGCTGGTGCCTGAAGATCTGCTTCCTGTGCTGGGCCTTGAGCATGTGCGCATGCTCAAGGCCTGAGAGTTCACGTGAACTCTCAGGCCTTGAGCATGCGCACATGCTCAAGGCCCAGCACAGGAAGCAGATCTTCGGGCACCGGCACCAGCACAGGACATGCTGGTGCCGGTGCGGAGGCTACATGAAAGTAACAAGAGGGTTCGGGTGGGTTGGGGGGATCTCAGGTCGCGGCGGGGGGGGGGGGGGGTGCCCGATGGCGGCGGGGGGGAGGGTGCCGGTTCGCGGGGGGAGCGCTCACAAATCGAGGCGCGCTCGGTTTACGAGGCACCAAGTTTGCAAATGTTTTGCTCGTCTTGCAAAACACTCGCAAACCGGTGCACTCGTAAACCGAGGTACCACTGTACTAAACTCTCAATACTGTGATTTCTTTTTAAAAGAAAACTGATAAGATACTCAAACTTCAACTCTTGAACATATTCAAATATTTACTTGTATTCAATTCTCTCTCAAGCATATTCATTGGGGCTATCCTGTATAGCTCAACTCTTGGTTGCCTTTCAAGGGCTGGGAGTGAAAATAAGGGCCTATGCATATTGGACTCTAAAATAAAAGCAGAATTGTTTCTCTGTATCTCCCTTCCTTCAATTACCTACTCCCCCCCAAAAAAAATTTTTTCAAACAAACAAAATTAGAATAATGAAAACATTTGCTCTCTGCATTACTTTGAGGACATGAGATTCTGGATTCCTAGTAGGTCATTGTGTGATATTGCTGCTCAAATTTTCAAGTTGATATTGTTCTATTCTTATTTTTTTATTAAGTGAAAAATGACTATAGCACATAAAAATATTTGCTGTGCCCACCAGACAATTTTATAATGATCTACTTAAGCATATGGAATAGTTTTATATGGTCAAGTCACTAACAAACTATCCTGTAAAGGACAAAGTAGTGAAAGAAACAAAAAGGCCTGAAGCAGTACATGTGTGAAGTTTGTACACAATGGTGTTACTGAAAGAACTAAGCAAACCGATCGTGTACCGATCGATTTGCGACCACTTAACTATCAAATTTCCCTCCGGCCTGATTCACTTATCTCTCTTGCGGTCCGCTTGGAATCCATTGCATGCAAATGAGGTGAAACACATGCAAATTGGACAGCGATCCGATTCACTACACCAAATTTCTGATCCGACTGGGCTGGCCGATCACCTGAAGAAGCGACTGCTGGGGACCAGTCGAAAATGTCTTTCCAACTGGAAGCCCTGCTCTCTGCCCTGCAATCCCTCCTGCCTGCTCGCCCCGAATGCTGCCCTGCTTTGCCCTATGCTGCCCTGCTTTGCCCTGCTATCTCTGCTACTCGCCTCGATCTTCCCCTACCGCATTGCCGTTCTCCTGACCTTCCCTGCCCACCGAGCCTGTGGTTTTGATCAGTGGGTTAAAACCACAGGCTCCATTTATCTTTTTGTGAGGGCGGCAGCTGGCAAAAGTGGAACCAGCTTTTAGGAGCCATGCGGGTCAGTGGAGGTGGTGGCGTTTCCCCAAAGTCAAAAGTTAAAAAAAAGAAAAAAAAAATCGCTGCTTCTATGGTCTGCGCATGCGCAAGCCGTGCAGGCAGATAGGGGCGTTTCTCATCTGCATGTTTAAATTTACTGAATCAGTTGGACCTGATTGGGCCGGTTAGTGAATCCAGCCCAAAGAATATGACTACATGACCTCAAAGCTCATCTTTCCCATCTTGGTGCCATATTTCAAACCCCACCAAACCTCTGATGTTAATCAAAAGGAACACCCCCCCCCCATCCTCTCTTTTTATTCCAGGGACCAGGGAAAGCAGGTACTGTTTTTGCCCTAACCATTCATCCTGGAGGACATTTCATATATCACACTTTCTGCCCAAAAAAATATTTCCTTATCTCGCTTTGCATCTATGCTATCTCATGCCTACATATCACTTTTCTAGCCCAAAAGACAATCTAAAGCAGACAATCTAAAAGTAGACAAATCGATTGGGCCAAATGGTGTATATCCAAGGGTGCTGAAGGAACTTAGGGAAGTTCTGGTGGCTCCGCTGACTGACCTTTTCAATGAGTCTCTAAGAGTCTGGAGTGGTACCGGAGGACCGGAGAAGGACAGATGTGGTCCCTCTCTACAAAAGTGGAAGTAAGAAAGAAGTAGGGAATTACAGGCTGGTAAGGCTGACTTCTGTGGTAAGCAAATTAATGGAAACGCTTTTAAAACAGAGAATGATGAAGTTTCTGTAATCCTGTGGATTACAGGACAGGAGGCAACATGGATTCACTAGAGGTAGGTCTTGTCAAACAAATATGATTAATTTTTTTGACTGAGTGACCAGAGAATTGGATAGAGGGAATGTACTAGATGTGGTGTATTTAGATTTTAGCAAAGCCTTTGACAGTGTTCCACACAGATGTCTAATAAATAAACTAAGTGCCCTTGGGATGGTTCCCAAAGTGATGGGCTGGGTCAAGAACTGGTTGAGTGGAAAGCGACAGAGGGTAGTGATCAATGGACATCGCTCTGAGGAAAGGGATGTTACCAGTGGTGTGCCTCAAGGTTCTGTTCTTGGGCCTGGTCTTTTTAACATTTTTATAAACTGGTTTAAGAGACATTTGGAGCATTGAGATTAAGCATCAAATTACTGCATCTCAATGGCCACGAATTTGGTCTTGGAGGATGAGATGTACAGTGTCAGCATCTATGAGACAAACTTGGTTTTTTCTGTTACATAGAGAGTTATGGACCCCTGTTCGGTTACAAAAATTGGATAGCTCCAAGTCTAATAAATGTTGGCACTGTCATCTAGAAGCAGGGACTTTAGATCATTTATTATTCTATTGTCCATTTATTATGAATTTCTGGAAATCAATTTGGGACCAAATTAATTGTTTATTAGATAACCCAGTGGCATTATCATATGATACTATGCTATTTGGTATGGCAATGAAAGCAAAAAGTCAGATTTCTACAAAAAATAACAAATTATTACTCATAATGACTGGTGTTGCTATTCAACAAATTACGTATAATTGGAAAGATTGGAGTAGATTAAATTATAATTTTTGGTGGAATTCTTTATGTCATGTTTATAAAATGGAGAGATTTATTGCAATACAGCGGGGCTGTTTTAGGAAATTTCAGGATGTGTGGGAGCCATTAACAAAGTATTGTACTGATTAGATGAGTTTGTTTCCCTTAAATTTACAAGTTTAGTAGTGAGGGGGGAGGGGGGTTTATTTTTATTATTACATATTCTACAAGATATTTGATCATATGTTAGGAAAGGATGGGAAGGGGGGGTGATAAGAGTTTATGATTTGTATCATTGCTGATTATTAAGTGATGTATTTATTGTTAATTTGTTTGAACATTTGTCACACTTATTCTAAGTTTTGAAAATGAATAAAGAATTAAAAAAAAACCAAAAACATTTTTATAAACGATATTGCTGCAGGGCTGTTGGGCAAGACACGGACCTACGGCTGGAGAGAAGGGAGTACACCAGGGACACGGACCTGCGGCTGAGAACCAAGAGAAGAGAGGACAGCAATCATCGTGGGGTACTCCATCATCAGACAAGTCGACAACCACATAGCGGGAGGAAGACTAGATCGACTGGTGACCTGCCTACCGGGAGCCAAGGTAGAAGACATAGTGAGCCGCATCGACAGGATCATCGACAGCATGGAACAAGAAGATACAGCGGTGGTGATCCATGTGGGGACGAACAACGTGAGCAACAGGAACTACAACAGAGAAGTACTGAAGGACCAGTTCCGGGCGCTAGGAAGGAAGCTGAAGACCAGAACGCAGAGGATAGCATTCTCAGAGATCCTGCCAGTACCCAGGGCAGACGAGAAGAGACAGATGGAGCTGCAAGCAGTCAACGCATGGATGTGGCGCTGGTGTGAGGAAGAAGGATTCCACTTCGTGCGCAACTGGATGACATTCTGGGGGAAAAGCAAGCTATACAGGAAGGACGGACTCCACCTCAGCAGAGACGGAATGAGGCTACTTGCAAGCAATATCAAGACAGAAGCTGAGAAGCTTTTAAACTAGGAAGAAGGGGAAAGCCGACAGTCGACCGAGAGAGAGAGTCGATGATTCGGGAACCGGTATACTTGGAGGATACTGTGCAGGAAGAAGGAGGGGAAGACTCGCCAGATCACAGACAAGACAGACCGAAAGGGACACAAGAGGGAAGGACACACAAGAAGGGAACAGGCTGCAAAATCAAGTGTATGTACACGAATGTAAGACGCCTTAGAAATAAGATGGGTGAATTAAAAGCTGTGGCACAAAAGGATAACGTTGACATTATCGGCATCACAGAAACATGGTGGACTGATGAAAACGTCTGGGACACAGTGTTACCGGGATACAAACTATACCACAGAGACAGAGTGACTCAAAAAGGAGGAGGCATTGCCATATATGTCAAAGAGGGAATTGAATCTACTGGAGAGAACATGCCACAACAGACAGATAGGTTAGAGTCTCTATGGGTCAAAATTCCAGGAACAAATGGACCGGAAACGAAGATAGGCATCTACTACCGATCCCCAGGGCAGTTGGAAGAAATTGATGAAGAAGTGACGGATGAGATTAACACAACTGCAAAGGAGGCAACACAGTTATCATGGGCAACTTCAACTATCTTGGGATAGAATAGAACCTCGGCCCCTCCAGCTGTGCCAGAGAGACCAAGTTCCTGGAAAATGTAGGCGATTGCTTCCTGGAACAACTTGTCAAGGAAAACACAAGAGAAAATGCAATTCTGGACTTAATTCTAAATGGGCTGCGAGGACAGGCACAGGATGTAGAAGTAGAAGGGACACTGGGAAACAGTGATCACAACATGATCCGCTTCAACCTGGAAACAGGGACAAAACATCGGTCCAGAACGACTGCCACGGTGCTAAACTTCCAAAAAGGGAATTATGAAGGGATGAGACGCATGGTGGGGAAGAAGATTAAGAAGAAGATAAACACTGTAAGACGCTAGAGCAACCTTGGTCTCTTTTTAAGGATACAGTCACCGAAGCACAAAACCTATATATACCACGTATCAACAAGGGATCAAAAAGAAAAAGAATAAAGAACCGGCGTGGCTCACTGTAGAGATTAAGGAAGCGATCAGAGACAAAAAAACCTCGTTTAAGGAATGGAAAAGATCAAAAACAGATGAAAACTGGAATAAGCACAAACAATATCAACGCAGGTGCCATAAGGCGGTAAAAGGGGCCAAAAGAGATTTACGAGGAAAAAATAGCCAAGGAAGCAAAAAACTTCAAGCCGTTCTTTCGAAATATTAAAGGGAAACGACCCGCGAAGGAAGCAGTGGGACTGTTGGATGACCAAGGAATAAAGGGAGCGATAAAGGAGGATAAGGCAATCGCCGACAGACTGAACACGTTTTCGTCTATATTTACCGAAGAGGATATACAAAGCATACCGGAACCCATCACGATGTATGGTGGAAGTGAAACTGACAGAGTTGACAGTCAGTTCAGAAGAGATTTGCAGGCTGATTGATAGGCTCAAGAGCAATAAATCCCCGGGACCAGATGGCATCCATCCGAGGGTCATCAAGGAACTGAAAGGGACCATAGCTGAACTGCTTCAACTGATATCCAAATATTCCGGAGGATTGGAAGGTGGCAAATGTTACGTCGATCTTCAAAAAAGGTTTGAGAGGAGAACCGGGAAACTAAAGACCGGTGAGTCTGACCTCGGTACCGGGAAAGATGGTAGAGGCGCTGATAAAGGACCGCATCATTGATCATCTTGACAGACATGGTCTGATGAGATCCAGCCAGCACGGTTTCAGCAAAGGCAGATATTGTTTGACAAACTTGCTGCACTTCTTCGAGGGAGTGAACAGGCAGATAGACAAAGGCGACCCGGTCAACATTGTATATTGGGATTTTCAGAAGGCGTTCAACAAGGTTCCGCATGAATGACTACTTTGGAAAATTGTGAGCCATGGAATCGAGGGTGAAATACTCATGTGGATAAAAAACTGGCTGGAGCACAGGAAACAGAGAGTGGGGATGAATGGACAATACTCAGACTGGAAAAGCGTCACCAGTGGGGTGCCGCAGGGCTCGGTGCTTGGACCCGTGCTCTTTAACATCTTTATAAACGATCTGGACATAGGTACGACGAGCGAGGTAATTAAATTGGCAGACGATATGAAGTTATTCAGAATAGTGAAGACACAGGGGGATTGCGAAGATCTGCAACGTGACATAATCAACATCGACATGGCAGATGAGGTTCAATGTGGACAAGTGTAAAGTGATGCATGTTGGTAACAAAAATCTCATGCATGAATACAGGATGTCCGGGGCGGTACTTGGAGAGACCTCCCAGGAAAGGGACTTGGGAGTTCTGATCGACAAGTTGATGAAGCCGTCCATACAATGTGCGGTGGCGGCAAAAAGAGCAAACAGATTGCTAGGAATGATAAAGAAGGGGATCACGAACAGAACGGAGAAGGTTATCATGCCGCTGTACTGGGCCATGGTGCACCCTCACCTGGAGTACTGCATACAGCACTGGTCGCCGTACATTAAGAAGGACATGGTACTACTTGAAAGGGTCCAGAGAAGAGCAACAAAGATGGTTAAGGGTTTGGAGGAGCTGCCGTACAGCGAAAGATTAGAGAAACTGGGCCTCTTCTCCTTCGAACCGAGAGATTGAGAGGGGACATGATTGAAACATTCAAGGTACTAAAGGGGATAGACTTAGTAGATAAAGACAGGTTGTTCACCCTCTCCAAGGTGGGGAGAATGAGAGGACACTCTCTAAAGTTGAAAGGGGATAGATTCCGTACGAACAAAAGGAAGTTCTTCTTCACCCAGAGAGTGGTGGAAAACCAGAACGCTCTTCCGGAGTCTGTCATAGAAGAAAACACCCTCCAGGGATTCAAGACAAAGTTAGACAAGTTCCTGCTGAACAAGGACGTACCCTGATAGGGATAATCTCAGTCAGGGCACTGGTGTTTGACCAGAGGGCCGCCGCGGAAGCGGACTGCTGGGCATGATGGACCTCTGGTCTGACCCAGCAGCAGCAATTCTTATGTTCTTATGTTCTTTGCGGATGATATCAGAATCTGCAATAGGCACCCAGAATGGTGTGAATAACATGAAGACAGACTTGGTGAAGCTTTTAAGAATAGTCTGAAATTTGGCAGCTAAAATTTAATGCTAATGCAAGGTCATGCATTTGGGCTGCAAAAACCCAAGGAAACGGTACAGTTTAAAGGGTGAAGAACTTATGTGCATGACAGAAGAGTGGGATTTGGGTGCGATTATATGTGATGATCTTAAGGTGGCCAAACAAGTTGAAAAGGTGATGGCGAAAGCTAGAAGGATGCTAGGGTGCATAGGGAGGGGTATGGCAAGTAGGAAAAAGGAGTTATTGATGCCCCTGAATAAGACTCTGGTGAGACCTCATTTAAAATATTGTGTACAATTCTGGAGACCACACCTTCAAAAATATATAAAAAGGATAGGGTCGGCCCAGAGGAAGACTACTAAAATGGTATGTGGTCTTCATCATAAGGCATATGGGGGACAGACTTAAAGATCTCAATCTGTATACTTTGGAAGAAAGGTGGGTGATATGATAAGACATTTAAATACCTACGTAATGTAAATGCGCATGAGTTGAGTCTCTTTCATTTGAAAGGAAACTCTGCAATGAGAGGGCATAGGATGAAGTTAATAGGTTATAGACTACTCCGGATCCTATCCTAAGGAAATACTTTTTTACAGAAAGGGTGGTAGATGCATGGAACAATCTCCCGATAAAGGTGGTGGAGACAGAGACTATGTCTGATTTCAAGAAAGCCTTGGATAGGCACGTGGGATCTTTAAAAAGAGAGGAGATAATGGTTACTGGATGGGCCATTTGTCCTTTATCTGCCATCATGTTTCTATGTCTCTAGTAATTCATGACATAATACGCACACACATCAATTCATGAAGAACAACAACCTGCTTTCCTTTTCAAGTTGAGGATATATTCAAGGCCAAATTGGAATGAGAGCGCCATTAAGAATAGCCTTACTGGGTCAGATCAATGGTCCATCAAGCCCAGTAACCCATTCTCACAGTGGCCAATCCAGGTCCTAGTACCTGGCCAAAACACAAGGAGTAGCAATATTCCATGCTATCGATCCAAGGCAAGCAGTGGCTTCACCCATGTCTTTCTCAATAACAGACTATGGACTTTCCTCCAGGAAATTGTCCAAACCTTTCTTAAAGCCAGTTATGCTATCTGCTCTTACCTCTGGCAATGCATTCCAGAGCTTAACTATTCGTTTGTCTTTGCTATAAGATGTTATTTGGATTAGCTCCGTTATATCTCTTCTCTCATTTTGAACTGTACTGTTCGACTAGATCTTCTCGACCTAAACCTTCTTAACCTAAAGGTTTAAAGTGAATAGACCCGTGGGGACGCCCCCTAGGGTCGCAGGGATCCCTTGGGGACGCCTCCGAGGGTCGCAGGGATCATGCGGGGCTGGATGTACTCAGTCGCGCGGCTCCTCTTCTCCCTACCTGCTCTGCTTGCAGCACAGAGCTGAACGGAATTCTTCCCGATGTCAGCGTTGACGTCGGGAAGACTTCCGTTTGGCTCTCTGTGCTGCAGGTAGGGCAGGTAAGGAGAAGGAGAGTAGCCTCGCGGCTCGAGTGGCGTACCAAGGGAGGGGGGCGGTCCACCCCGGGTGCAGCACAGCCGGCCAGGTCCCCTTACTTTTGTGGCGCTTCCCCGACCGACCGACAACAGAACAGCCCCGGTCCGACAAACCTCCCTGCCCTATAGCCGAGAATCTAAATTACCTTCTTACAGCAGCTGTAAGAAGGTAATTTAGATTCGCGGTTAAGGGCAGGGAGGTTTGTCGGACCGGGGCTGTTCTGTTTTCGGGCGGGCGGGGAAGCGCAACGAAGGTAAGGGGGTAGGGAGAGAGAAAGGGAGGAAAGGTAGAGTGGAGAGGAAAAGACGCTTAAGGGAAATGGGTAAAACTGAGGGGGGAGAAGGACGCTGAAAGCACTGGGGAAGACAAAGGGGTGGAGAAGGATGCTGAAAGGCCATGGGGAAGACGAGGGTGGGTGGGGTGGGAGAAGGACGCTGAAAGGCCATGGGGAAGACGGGGGGGGGGGGGTGATGGTGGAGAAGGACGCTGAAAGGCCCTGGGAAAGGGGGGGGGGAGAAGGACTCTGAAAGCACATGTGGAAGACAGATGGGGGGGGGAGAAGGACGCTGACAGGACATGGGGAAGATGGAGGGGAGAAGGACGCTGAAAGGAAATGGGGAAGAGAGAGTAGGGAGAAGACGCTGGCAGGGAAGAAGACAGAGATGCCAAACTATGGTGGGAGTGGAGGGAAGAAGATGGGTGCCAGACCAATTTGGAAGGGGGAGAAAGGGAGAGGCATAGTAACAGAGCAAATGGAAGACGCAGAGGGAAGAGAGACAGTGGATGGAAGGAAATGAATGAGAACATGAGAAAAGCAGAAACCAAGCAACAAAGGTAGGAAAAGAATTCTATTTCTTTTTTTTTTTTGCTTCAGGATAAAGTAGTATATTTGTTGTGTTGATAAAAATTTATAAACATTAGAGGCTCTGGTAGAAAGCCGTTTACAAATTATGTATTCTTCCCTACCCTTCCTCCCCGGTTGTTTTTCCTTCCCCTTTCTGCACCCCCCTTGCAACAGTTATTGGATCATTTTGTAACTGTCACTGGTTTATACCATACACTTGTTAACTAATTCTCTGTACCTTCATTGCATAAATTGCTCTGAATTGTTTTCTGATATTCTGTAACTTCCTGTAAATGTACAGTCTCAACCTGTAAACCGCTCTGAACTGTTTTGTGGTATTGCGGTATACAAAAATAAAGTTATTATTATTATTATTAATATTTCCAAATTAATAAAGTCTTTTTGCTTATTTGTAAATGGGTTTCTACCAGAGCCTTTAATTCAGTAGCATAATTAAATGAAATAACTATTTCTGAAGTTTATAGGGACGGGCGGGGACTGAGAGGATTCCTCGCGGGGACGGGTGGGGATGGAGGGAATTCTCACGGGGAAGGGTGGGACTTTGGCGGGGACGGGTGGGATTTCTGTCCCCGCGCAACTCTCTATTACAAGTTTCCAACATCTGAAAATTTCAACAGTTTTTCCTTATGCAAAAATCAAGTATCGAGTTCACATCTGGCTAAAAGAACTACCGTATTTTCGCGGATATAACGCGCACCGTTGTAAAACGCGCACAGGGGTATAGCGCGCAGAAATCACGATGATATGTACAAAAACTTTTCTATACCGCGCTCAGGCATATAACGCGCATGCTGCCCGACTCTCCTCTGGCCACCCCGACTCTCCTTTCGCTCTCCCCGACTCTCCTCTGGCCACCCCGATTCTCCTTTCGCCCTCCCCGACTCTCATCTGGTTGCCCCGACTCTCCTCTGGTTGCCCCGACTCACCATTCACCCGCCCTGACTTTCGGTGCACTGCCCCGCCTCTCCGTGCCTGTCCCCCTTGAAGTCCTGTCCCCCCTTGAAGGTCTGCCTGTCCCCCCTTGAAGGTCTGCCTGTCCCCCCTTGAAGTCCTGTCCCCATCCTGAAAGCCTGATGCCCCCCCTCGACGTCCGATTCTTCTCCCCCCTCGGCAGGACCACTCGCACCCCCACCCCGAAGGACCGCCGACTCCCCGACAATATTGGGCCAGGAGGGAGCCCAAATCCTCCTGGCCACGGCGACCCCCTAACCCCACCCCGCACTACATTACGGGCAGGAGGGATCCCAGGCCCTCCTGCCCTCGACGCAAACCCCTCCCCCCAACGACCGCCCCCCCCCAAGAACCTCCGCCCGTCCCCCCGCCGACCCGCGACCCCCCTGGCCGACCCCCACGACCCCCCCACCCGCCTTCCCCGTACTTTGTGTAGTTGGGCCAGAAGGGAGCCCAAACCCTCCTGGCCACGGCGACCCCCTAACCCCACCCCGCACTACATTACGGGCAGGAGGGATCCCAGGCCCTCCTGCCCTCGACGCAAACCCCCCTCCCTCCAACGACCGCCCCCCCCTCAAGAACCTCCGACCGACCCGCGACCCCCTGGCCGACCCCCCCACCCCCCTTCCCCGTACCTTTGGAAGTTGGCCGGACAGACGGGAGCCAAACCCGCCTGTCCGGCAGGCAGCCAACGAAGGAATGAGGCCGGATTGGCCCATCCGTCCTAAAGCTCCGCCTACTGGTGGGGCCTAAGGCGCGTGGGCCAATCAGAATAGGCCCTGGAGCCTTAGGTCCCACCTGGGGGCGCGGCCTGAGGCACATGGGCCAAACCCGACCATGTGTCTCAGGCCGCGCCCCCAGGTGGGACCTAAGGCTCCAGGGCCTATTCTGATTGGCCCACGCGCCTTAGGCCCCACCAGTAGGCGGAGCTTTAGGACGGATGGGCCAATCCGGCCTCATTCCTTCGTTGGCTGCCTGCCGGACAGGCGGGTTTGGCTCCCGTCTGTCCGGCCAACTTCCAAAGGTACGGGGAAGGGGGGTGGGGGGGTCGGCCAGGGGGGTCGCGGGTCGGTCGGAGGTTCTTGAGGGGGGGGCGGTCGTTGGAGGGAGGGGGGTTTGCGTCGAGGGCAGGAGGGCCTGGGATCCCTCCTGCCCGTAATGTAGTGCGGGGTGGGGTTAGGGGGTCGCCGTGGCCAGGAGGGTTTGGGCTCCCTTCTGGCCCAACTACACAAAGTACGGGGAAGGCGGGTGGGGGTGTCGTGGGGGTCGGCCAGGGGGGTCGCGGGTCGGCTGGGGGACGGGCGGAGGTTCTTGGTGGGGGGGCGGTCGTTGGGGGGAGGGGGTTTGCGTCGAGGGCAGGAGGGCCTGGGATCCCTCCTGCCCGTAATGTAGTGCGGGGTGGGGTTAGGGGGTCGCCGTGGCCAGGAGGGTTTGGGCTCCCTCCTGGCCCGATATTGTTGGGGAGTCGGCGGTCCTTCGGGGTGAGGGTGCGAGTGGTCCTGCCGGGGGGGGGGGATGTATCGGACGTCGGGGGGGGGGCCGGGCAAGAGGGCTTGGGCTCCCTCTTGCTCCGATCGTGGATGCGGGTGCGGGTGGGAGCGCGTGCGAGCGGTCGTTCGGGGTGGGGGTGCGAGCGGTCCTGCTGGGGGGGTGAATCGGGCGTCGGGCGGGGTGGGAACTATGTTTAAAAACTTTTGTATACCGCGCTCAGGCATATAACGCGCGAGGGGTATGCGCGGTACGTAAAATCACGTATAACGCGCGCGTTATATCCGCGAAAATACGGTAGTCTCGCTATGCTATACTAACAGCCACCTAACATCACATACAGATGTAGAGTAGGAATACTAAGTTGTTATCTTAAGAACATAAGAATAGCCTTACTGGATCAGACCAATGGTCCATCAAGCCCAGTAGCCCGTTCTCATGGTGGCCAATCCAGGTCACTAGGACCTGGCCAAAATCCTAGTACCTGGCCAAAACCCAGTCTTGGAAGGCTGCGCAGACAAGTCAAGTTTTTAGGATATCCCTAATGGATATGCATACATAGGAGACAGTGAATGCAAATTTTCTTCTGAATACACATGAGGAAAATTCTAAAAGCCTCACTGGTCTGCAGCTTGGCACACCCGACAGAGGCATATAGAATAGCCTACAGATCCTGTTTTGTAGCGATGTACTGTATAACCAGTGGGAGAATATCTGGCCAACCTAACAGGATGTAGGGTAATTTAAATCCTGCTTTAACCCTAACCTTTTAAATAAAATAGCAATCATCTTTATAACACATGGGGGACGACATTGCAACAACAAATACTTATAGTGGTAGGTTACAAAAGCTACCAAAAATCATAGAATTTGCAGAAAATATGCAGCTTTACTAGGTGCAAATAAAGCTAGAACCATAAATTCACAAGACCACTTTCTTTTCTACATTTTACTGCAGTGGGCATAGGCAATTACTTGTTATTGAAGCAATTAATTCAATCCCAAAAGATTATGGATCGAGTGTCCTAGTTAGACAATGAGCACTTATCAAAATCAAGTGACAGCAAAACCATCATCTGAAGGACATATGGCCATTATAAAAAGCAACTAAAAATATTTTTCAACAGAAATTCTAGAGAAGCAATGCAACAAAAGATTCAGAACACCAGAGTCCTGTACGAGTATCAACCATGGGATGTCAAGGATGATCTGTCATTGGCAGTATTTCATATAAGCCATTTGGTTTCAAAATACCATTAGTTAATTGGAAGGCACAGAGACCACCGATACTATTTTAAAAAGATAATAATGCTCAGATGTTCAAATAACTTAAAAAAGTTTCAGACTCCTGCAACTGGTGAACTTATCTTATGAACTGTAAACAGAAAAAAAAGAAAATATCTGCCATCTGATTAGCAATGTACAGACTACAATGGCAGGAAACAAACCAGAATCTGGTATACATGCATTTTAGGGGGTGAATGTGTTTGTACATTGCAGGTCCTTAATTCTGAAGGAAATTCTGCAATTCTATAATGAGCTTTATAATCTCAGAATAAGCTTTGAGCATGTCAAAAACAAACTATATTATAGGAAAAAAAAAAGAGAGGACATTTTATCATGGCCCATTTCTATGAATATGTAACTGAGAGATGGATTAATACATGATCACCTATAGTTTAGGACACTTTATAAACTACTGCTGTTTACACTACAAATGTTACTACTAATAAGAACAAATTGGTTGTAGTATTGACTTTTATACTGTGTCTAGTTTTAGTTTTATTTTTTTATTTGCAATATATATGCATATTGTTAATTTTATAAACTGTATTTTCCAGATGACTTTTCACCACCTAGAGTCCTTTGTAAAGTTAGGAAACATATAAATTTAACAAATAAATAAACAAATACATGTACCATAATCACACATACTAATGTGTATCAACATACATACTTGGTCCCCTCTTAAGTACTGTTGGTAACCCATTCAATTTCTGTTCACATTATTAAGTGCAAGAGGGCAGCCAGAATAGCTTATGAATTACAAGTGAAATACAGTCTTAAATATTTTATATGACAATCATGTAATCTAAGGTTAATATAAATCTCTCTGCATACAGAATACACACATTTATAAACTTAGGTTTATAACAGGCCTTCTAACTGGTTCAGATAAGCTCAATGAAAATTAACTGCCCTTTCAAAAGGCAATAACAATTCATTTAACAGGCGAAATAGCCAGAATACTGATGCCAAACTATTTTCATAAAATGCAGACTGCCACTTTCATTTTATACCAGAAAGTCCAATGACCTTCATTATGAGGAATAATGACTGCCACTTAATACTGCTTTCCACCTTCTCCTCTGACAAACACCATTAACCTCTCTTCAGGGAAATAATTCCACTACAAGTCTTATTGCCAGTCCATGGACCCTATGTACTATGTATTGATTCTAGAAAGACAAAAACCTTAGTACTTAGGTCCATATTTGCCAGATTTCTAATGAGATTAAAAATTTGTTTTCTCTTTTTTCTTAAGCCAATCAAAAAGAAAAAGAATTACAGATTAAAAATGGTGATGATAAAACATTTGCAGAATACTTAAAACAAAGTCACATAAAACTGAATTGAAGGAAATAATTTTGTAGGTGTGTATAGCATATATATTCCTTCTAAAATATCTATCTATAAACACAAATACTCTACACAAACAGATGAATCTGGGCACCTATGTGAAATACATACTTACATAAAGTAAGCTACATGACTCCTTCCAGATCTGTGCATTTTGGCATGCTGTAGGCCTCCCAAGTTTTCAGCTATATGTTCCTGGAAATTTTTTTTGCATTCTAGTGAATCTCTCTTCAGTCATTTCATATATGTCAGTGTGCAACGTTACTGCAGCAAGTCCTGAAACAATTTCAAGTATTTCTGGAATTGCTTTTGTTTTTGTCTTCTACGTTTCATGAAACCTGACATACTTCTTGATGACAGTCTTTAGGAGATTGGTGATCTTCCAGGAGATGCTGTCTGATGCTCAACTGTCCAACAACCTCACACAGTTGATACCAATAACAGTGTATCACATCTATAGCTTAGCAATAGCTTAAAAGTATGCACACTCATAGCTGCAATTTATTCCTGTACACAAAATGAACAGAAACCCTTTTCAAGCCTTTAGTAAGGGTCTTCTCACATTTTGTGAATGGGGCAAACATGCCTTAGCAGACAACCTTATAGTGTCCTGCAAGACTAACTGCACAGAAACAAATGATTTAATTCCATGATAAGTTCTTTACTCTACTTTTTTGGGTTATTTGTATACTTTTTTTATTTCTTATAAACACCCAGTTCCCCACTATATACCCAAACCCTCCCCATCTTAACACCATCTTACCTGAATCTAGTGTTTCCAGTAGATCCAGGACAGAGGTGCATAAACAGAAGATCACTAGATAGCTTAGAGCATCCTGAAGGACCATCATCCACAGTCAGGTAGCTGAAATGTGCTTCTGTTATTTACAAAATGTAAAGTGCATTATTACTTCATTACAGAATAGACAGCTTATTTACTGCCTGGACCATGTTGCATTAAAAACTCAAAATTCTGCCACAAGAACCTATGGTTCAAAAGGTTCTCCATTCTACCCCTCCCCCTCCCCCCAGAACCAGGTTTTTTTTTGGCCATGCTCTTTAGTGCAAATAAGCTTTGAGTTTCATTGTCTCCTTTTTAAGGAATGTAGCAATATTAGGACAAAGAAAAAAGAAACTGGATACGCTTTTCTAAATAAGGGAATCCTCGTCTGCATACTTACAAAATATTACCTTAGCTATCAACTGCTAGGAACACAATGCCAACAGTAATGAGGAAGCTACTCCAGATGTAATCTCCCATATCAGTCATTTGTTACATCTGAAGGTCATCTGTATAAGCACATCATAATGTGAAAATAATTTTCTAAATGTCTATAAAAATGTGACAGACAGTGCTTTTAGCAATATCATATACAGTAATCTTTCCCTTAACAGGCGATACTGAACCTTCTTTTAGCTAGACAAAATACTGCATGTTATCTGTTGAAAACATATATTTGGAAACATAATTATGTAGAAAATAAAAGAGGAAGCAAAAGGCATAATTAAAGATAATATTGCAACTTGTAAAAAAAATAAATAAATAAACAAACACAAAAAAACCATCTGAACACTTTCGATAAATAAAAGTGCAGTTTGTTGTTCTAGGATAATCAGTCAAGCAGGCATTTTGTTAAATAAAGTCTATTTTCAGATAAAAGAAAATTATTAGTCAAGCTATTTCCTTACTAAAAGAAAATAAGGAATGCAAGATTATTTGTACTATGCACACTGGCAAGGAGAAAGTTCTTTCTGAGAATGGCTTTCTGTACTAACATATGCAGACAGACTATACCAGAAAAAACATAATACCATGTAGACAAAACATTTATATGGGCTATAAAAGTCTTCTGTGGTCACTACATATTCTTCATTACTGTAGGCATTGTGATTGCCAAAATTTAGCAATATGATTAGCCTGCACAAATACTTCATTAAATGTTAACTTGCCACGTACTCTAACATGCATTAACTATGTAGTACATAGGGATATTTAGTCAAGACACTCAGTGCTTCAGCTCCCAACATCTATTATGAAGCTTTATACTGAAACTTGCAACTGGCAACTATCTGTCATGACCCAAATAGTTTGCTAGTACAATAAGTATCCTAGTGAAATAATTTGCACTTACAGAATGTGTTAAAGGTATAACAACCCATGTTAATGTCTATCTCCATTCTGATAGTGGTTGCTTCACCATTACTACAGTGAAAAAATTGTGAAATTAATAGATAGCAATATATTTTTATAGAGTGTGATCAAATACTGAGAAAAAAAAAAGAAGTTGCTCCATTTACAGGAACTTCTTTAAAGGGTACATATTTAGAGAGGAGAGAAATCCAATTGGTCAATGAGCATCACTGATGTCTCAATACAACTAGATAGGCTGGTAAACAAGTTCTTGTTAAACCTAGCTGGCTATTTTATTAGCTTATTAATTCCAGGGCATCTACTTGTAGTGACAAATATGGACATAAAAGGATGTGCCTAAGGTGTTCCTATCTTTTGGAATGATCAGACACACTATCATTATAAAAACACAGCTGACTAAAATGTTGGTTTTTTTTCTTTCTGGGCATTTCTGAGATGTCAGTAACCAGCAAATATGAATTTTAAGCAGCTACCTTAAACCACTCAATAACATACTGTAGATATGATGTGTTTTGATAAATAGGTAATTCACTTTTAGGTTTTAAATGCCCTATTATTTAACTTAACAGTGTAAAGGAACCATGTTGTTTTGGATAACCTGTCCAGTAAGCAGGTTAGCCCACAACTTTCAGTATTAACTGTGTATGTGCACAAATAGACACATGTGACACTACTGTAGTGCAATGCAATCCTTACCTAAAATATTTAAATGCTCAATTTTGTGCTGATTCTAAGCATACTCCTATAGTTTTCAGATCAGTTGAAGCAGCTGAAAAACATTTAGCTCAGAGAAGTCTGGTACACTGTTCAAAGGGACTGTAATGTATTATAAGTCTTTTTAAAGACATCCAACTTTTTGGAGCACAATACCTGGAGGCAAAAGGGCAAAAAAATAAAACAAATGAAGAGGAAAACTTAACTGATAACAGTAGTACTGCTAGACACCTAACAATTTTGCCAGCTGGTTTTCATTAGGTGATAACAATTCCAGCCTAATCAGCACATTCTTGATCTTCACTGTCTCCTCGAACCTCCATTCTCTTTTCTTTATGGTTGTTGTAAATCCTCCTCATTTCTTCCTCATACTTAAGGAAATTGTCACCAAACCTTGTCCACACTTTGTAAGGGACAGTGATGGTATTGCGGTAAGGTGGCCTGACCTCACTGACCTTTAGGAAGACGCCATATCTGTTGGAACCCACATCAAAGTAGAACCTTTTGTTGTCCACTCTGAAGGAGCTGCCCTCAGGTAGCTCAGGGGGCTCCTCTCCAATACTGGCTCCTCCTCCTGCTACCCCTGCCCGCCTCTCCTCCATGTCCCCTTCCCCATAATCTTCAATCAGCTGCACCAGTGCGTCCCTGAACTCAATCATGCCCTGGGCCGGCAACACAATTGTTTGTTCCTGCCCCAGGCCATGACCAAAGTAGCCCATCAGACCAGGTCCCCGGCTCACAGTCTGCCTTATCCTCAGGAAACGGCCTCGCTGGTTCTCCTTCAGGTCTAGGTAGTACTTCCTGTTTTCCCTCTCAATGGACTCTGTTTTCAGCACACTGGGACCCGGCTCCTCGGAAGCTGCTGAACCAGGTGGGGATGGAGGTTGGCGAGGTGGCCGCTGCAGCCTTCTGTTGGCCTCTTGTCCTGAACTGCTGCCAGCCCCCCGCAATCCTAGACGTGCATAGTGCTCAATGAAGTCTCCAAGGCGGTCACGGAGCTGTGCAGCTACAGCCAGGGAGAGTGTGAGCTTGCTCTTACGTACACCGCTATCCTGCCGGCCCCTGCCCAACCACACCTCTGCAATCTTCAGAAAGCGGCCACGGGCACTTTGCTTCACATCCAGGTAGAAGCGTTTGCGTTGAATGTCTACACGCTTGGATGCTAGCTCCAGGATCTCAGGGCCTGCTTGGCCTGGATAACCTCCACCACTGGAGCTGCTATAGTGTTGCTGTTGAGAGTACCCACTGCCACTGCTCCTGCCACCACCACCAGGCCCTGCACTCCTGCCACCTCTCCCTCTCTCCATCATCCCTTCTCCTCTTATTCCAGTGTCTGTACACTCTGTTTTCAATCAACTGAAAAAAGGAGAGAAAAACATGATTATATTTTTTTATATATTGCATGTATATCTATACTCAAAAACACTACCAGGCACACATTGTTCATACAAATAACAGCATAAAAACACACACTTCTGTGTTTGAAGTCTAGAGATCCTCTGTATTAAGCTATATACAGCATTCAAAAGAATTGCTAATAGCCATCCATATCATCATTGGTTTCCTGTCTCCACTATTCATATCTTTAAAATTTCAATCTTATATTCAACTAGCTGATTACCCGGCGTTGCCCAGACATTTATCCCAATCATCTGTCATTTTTGATAATTTTTACATGTCACCTCCAAAGTATTTTTCTCAGATAGTGATATGTATACCAAGTCTGGTTGAAATCTCTCCATGCGTTTCAGAGTTATGCTGGAACGAACGAACACACACAGATACGATTTTGTATATATAGATTGGAACACTCAAAATTTAAGAATGAAGCCAAAACATTTATCTTACAAAACACCAACTCCACTGGACCACTGCTGACGTGGCCAATGTTTTGTCTCCTGAGATCCGATTAAAGCCAGCGTGTAACTCTTCTTTCACAGCTCCTATTGGCCTCTTGTCCTGAATTGCTGCCAGGCCCCCACAATCCTAGACGCATATAATTAGCTGTGAAAGAAGAGTTACACGCTGGCTTTAATTGGACCTCTACCCCAGTGGTTCCCAACCCTGTCCTGGAGGAACACCAGGCCAATTGGGTTTTCAGGCTAGCCCTAATGAATATGAATGAAGCAAATTTGCATGCCTATCACTTCCATCATATGCAAATCTCTCTCATGCATATTCATTAGGGCTAGCCTGAAAACCCGATTGGCCTGGTGTTCCTCCAGGACAGGGTTGGGAATCACTGCTCTACCCTAATGCAGGAGACAAAACTCTGACTGTGTCGGCAGTGGTCCGGAGGAGTGGCTGTTTTGCAAAATAAGTGTCTTGGCTTTATTCTTACGTTTTGAGTGTTCCCATTGAATATAAGATTGAAATTTTGAAGACAAACAGTGAAGATATAAATAGTGGATTCAGGAGACCAAAGATGATATGGGTGGCTATTAGCAAGTCTTTTGAATGCCGTATATAACCCAATACACAGATCTCCAGACATCAGACACAGAAGTATGTGTTATGCCGTTATTTATATGAACAACTGAATAATGTGTGACTGGTAGTGTTTTTGAATATTAATATTGTTTACCTTGCTCAAATAGTTTTTGACTCATGTAAAACTGATATAAATAAATAAATTATATATATATATATATATATATATATACATACACAACACACATATATATATACACACACACGCACACAGTATATATATTTATAGAGAGAGAGAGAGAAATAAATATATACCCACATACACAGATGAGGAGATCACCACCAGACTAAACAGAATCACATGTGACCTAGACTGCAGAGATTTCCTCTCCAATGACGAATAGAAACCGTAAGAAATTTAGATAGCAGAACGTGCACTGTGGGGGTTCCCCTCGTCCCTCCCCACAGCCCGATACTCTTAAGTGGCTGCCCGCTTGCTTGTCCCTTCTGATTGTCCTCAAACCTCAAAGAAAAATATTTGCTTTGTGTTGCTTCTTTCTACTTACTTTTGTATAAAACACTATTATCTTCAAGACGTCGGTCAGGCAAAGAAAGACAAATAAGATCAGAACACAGACTTCGATGATTACTGTTGAGGGCCGTGTCAAAAGCAGACCCGGGTCAGCGGCAACAACAAATAACCCTAATGTAGGCCTGCTCCCGGTCAGAAACAAGAAACACCTGCTTGGACCCCGGAAATGTGCACCGGCCCCATTAGTTATTCGTCGCTCAAGAAGGAAACAGCTGAAACCATCTCCTGCAGCAAGAAGGACCGCGAACGTCCAGCAGCAGTGAGCAAGAGGAAAGAAAAAAAAAAAAAAAAAAAAGAAAAGAGAGAACCCGGCAGTGTCAAGAGTTACACAATTAAAAGTCCGTAAGGGAACTGAGGCGGATTGTGCTGCCGTGAAAAGAGTCCCCAGGTGCGCCAATTGCTGTTACCGATGGTGACTGAAACAAACGACGGGACCAGAAGTAGTAGCTCATGGGAGCAGAAAAAGGAGGACGTACTTTTATTTTACTGACACAGAGATGCCAAGTTACCCAGTTCCCGGCCGGAGCAAAAGTTTTGGCCCCTAGTTTTTTATTTAAATTCCAAAATAGTGTGGAATTTGTAGTGCATGATCCTTCCAATTGAAATCGGTGCTGCAAGGGTGGTCAGTAATCCAGGACTATCCCATAATCTCCAGTCTGGAACTGGCTAACTTGGCATATCTACAAACAAATAGGCGGGGACTGCAAAGGTTAACCCTGACAGACGCTAAGGAAGGGGCGGAGTTCGAACGCAGCGCTGTGACGCCATCAGAGACTCCCGTAGATTATACAGAAGTTACGGACAGAAGATGTTTCGGTTTTAAAGGGCCAGGAGTCAGCCCGTGAACGAGCCGGAGAATTCAGCAGCTTTCTTCTAGGTTTCAAAAGAAATGGGGCGTAGCCACGGGCGGGCTCGTCCACCCACCCATGCAATATCTCTCTCTTCCTCCTTTCTCACCCCAGCAGCCCACAAAGCTTCTCTCCTTACCAGCGTTTTTCTTCAGGTCGCTGTCGGCTGTTCCCTACATGCTGCCGGAGGCTGACCCGGAAGCTTTTCTTTTGACGCGTTTGCGTTTTACATCAAAGGGAAGGCTTCCGGGTTGCCCCCTTCAGCGTGTAGGCAGTAGGCGCCGCTGCTGGCGACCTGAAGAAAAACGCTGGTAAGAAGAGAGGCTTTATGGGTTGGGAGATGGGACGGAAAGAGAGAGGCTGCACGGGTTGGGTTGGTGGGAAAGAGAGAAAGGCTGCCGCACGGGCAGAGAGGAAAAGAAAAGGAGAGAAATAAAAAGGCTGGTGGGGGGAAAGAGATGCAATGGGTTCCCCATTGGTTGTCTGGCTACGCCACCTAGTACTGTATTCATTTTATCTGGGCTGAGCGCTCTAGTTCTCATTCAGAAGTTGGAACCCCTGTTTTGAAAAATTCTGTGATTTTCAGTAGGTTTCAAAAATCTGCTAACAGGCTTATTAACTAACCAACTAACTTACACTCTTTGTGAATTGTTCTGCGTAGCTTTTCTAGTGAAACAATCATATTTAAATTATGCCAAAATAAAACCAATCACCCATAATACAATAGCAGAGCCAGCCCAGCCTTTAGGCAGCAATACCTAGGACAGCAAAAGTGCAAAGTTACCTAGTTTCAAAAGGGAAATTTTAAGCTAGTCATAGCTGTCTTAACAGCTCTTATATTTAGTGCATTTGGGACCATATTACATGTATTTCAATAGATAGTGTGGAATTTATAGAGCCAGATTCTAGTGTACGTTCAAAATCAGGATTGGCCAAAAAGTCTTTGGGTAACTTTTTTTGGGACAGCAGCTAAAGTAAATGCAAAATAATATTGTAGAACAAAGCCCTGATAATCTTACAATACAATGAAATAACAAAAGGTACTATTATTCGTCTCCAAGATCCTGGAAAAAAACAGTTATCCCAATTACATTCGTTCATTGATGAACAAGATGTCCTATCTGCCTTTCAATCAGGATTCAGGAAATTCCACAGTACTGAAACCATCCTCAACATCATCGACGACTGCTGGAAACTCGTGGACAAGGGTAATGATGTCCTTCTAGTGCTGCTGGATCTCAGTGCGGCTTTCGACACTATTGATCATCCTCTCCTCATTGAGTGGCTCTCTGAAATAAGAATTGGAGACATTGTGCTACGATGGTTCTCCTCTTTCCTAAATAACAGATCCCAAAGCGTTTTGCTCAACGACATGCTGCCGAAACTGATCAAATACGGTGTTCCGCATGGGGCTCTGCTATCCACCCCTACTATTCAATCTCTGTTAAACCTGTCCTAGAGATAGCCTGCAAATATGAAATACAGATTCATTCCTTCATGGATGACATTCAACTGTACCTACTGCTAGGAGAAGAAGCCTGCAAAACTCCTAACCTGCCTCTCGAAAATTAAAAACTGGATGTCCATCAACAAATTGCAAATTCACACCTCCAAGACAGAACTCCTTTGGATCCACAAAGAACGCTGTGACCGTACCCATCCTTCGCAATGCTGGGACTGGACTAATATAACTGCGAAAGACCAAATACGCAGCTTAGGAATACTCCTTGATTGCAACCTGTTGCTTTCCAATCATATTTCTCAAGTGGTATCTTCCTCATTTTACTACCTGTAACAACTCTGAAAAATAAGGAACTACTTTTCAGAGTCTGACTTTGCCCAACTACTCTATGCCTTAGTACTCTCCCATATGGTTTACTGCAAAGCGCTATTCAACGGTCTCACAGTGAAGAATATATGATGTCTCCAGCGTGTTCAAAATGCGGTGATCAGGCTTCTGAAAATCCGTGCCCACAACCCTGTCTCCCAAACTTTACCATCAGCTTATTGGCTGCTTGTAGCCAAACGTGTCTTCAAGGGCCTGATGCTAGCGTTCAAATCCTTGCATGACATGGCACCAGCCTATGTGATGACTAAGCTTCCTCTGTATGTGCCGAACCGGTCCCTCTGCTCCAAGGATGAAATACGCCTCAAAACATTCCTTGGTCATGCCCTTCAACTGCAAACCGCAAAGCAACGGTCCTATTCCCAATTCATACCAAGTCACTGGAATCGACTGCTCCTGCAGATCAGATCCTTTGAAGGACTCTTCAGCTTTAGAAAAGCAATAAAAACATACCTCTTCACCTAAACCCCTACCTTTAACCAATAGACTACAAAGAGATGTATATTGGTACCAGAACCAATATGTGTCACATAAGGATAACTTGTATCGTACACTGTAACTTTGTGTGTGTCAAATTAGGTATAACTTGTACTGGAAACCTTGCATCGTAAGGACAACCATAGCAAATTGTAAACTGTATATTATTATTAGCCCCTAGCATGTATCAAGTAAGGATAAAAACTTATATCATAAACTTGTATAGAAATTTTTTATGTTAAACCTATAACCCGTTATGAGCTCTTTGGGGACAACGGGCTAGAAAACAAATTAAATAAATAAATTATCAGCAAAGGGGAAGAGGGGTGCAGTTTTCGTATAGGCCATTTACCCAAGAGAGGTGGTGTTGGAGTGATCACAGTGTTGTGAGCCCAAGACTGAAGCCTCACCTAAAGCCCTTGCACTGGCCTGCCGAAAACAATGTTAATAATACATAAACTAACAATAAAAGAATACTAGGTATGAGTAAGATGTAGACATAACAATTGACAATACAAATACAAAATGGTATCAAAGTCATTGTTTCAAAGAGAATACACATAAGAAGAATATTTTCTCTAATTCTCTGAAGATACATAGATCTTTACAGACAGATCTCGGCAATAAAGTCAATAACTTTTGGTCAAAAAGAATGATTTGGAATTTTAAAAATATATATATAGATATTTTCATTCCATAGATGAAGTTGCTATTAAACACAGATCACAATGTTTAAATATACCCAGATATTCAACACTGTCCACCACCTAAACATAGCCCCTGAACACCTTCTATTCTGATAATGGAGTGGATATTCAGTTGTAACATCCAGATAACTTATCTGGACAACTTAAAACAGACAGTGCTTCTGGAAATCGCTGATTGGCCTTGGTCAGTGGCAGTTTTTGGAGTAGTTGGTCTGGCTACTTGGAGAAGTATTTTCAGTATCAACTGAGAGTTGTTACTAAGAACTGGTTTTAAGATTTCTGCTCCACAGGCAAGATCAGACAGTGGCTCTTGGGAAGGGGAGTGATTAGAGGGGTCAGGGATACCAAAGATTGGAGAGCAGGGAAATGAGCAGAGGGAGGTCAATGCTACGATTGCACCCCTCTGAGGCAATGGATACACGTTTCATAAAGTAAACGGGCGCAGGCACTTCTTAGGCCTAGGTATTTGATGCTTGAGGTAATTGACTGTTTTGCCTGTGCCTAATTTAAGGCCTTACTAGGAGACACTGAAAGGAATATTACTGATTTAGTCCTGGTACTTAAAAAATGTAATTATATGTTTCCATATAGAACCAGAAGAAAGCAAGTTTTAAGTTGGTGTCATAATAGTTATATAGAGGGGCATTTTCAATAGGATGTCTAAGTCCGACTTTGGTTGTTTGAGAAAAAATCGGGTGGAGAAATTGTCTACTTTCGAACCCGCAAGATGTCTGTCTTTTTTTTTTCTAGAAATGGCCCAGCTAGACATTTACCCCCCTCACTTTTTTTACAAAACTGCACAAGAGGTTTTTCACGCCGGCCGGCGTGCTGAATGCTCTGTGCTTCTCCGATGGTCATAAAGTTCCTATCAACATCGGAGCAGCACAGAACATTCAGCGTATTGGATCTCTAATCAGAAAATAAGGGGTATACATTGATGGAACTAAGGGCAGTGTTGGGCAGGCTTGCACAGTCAGTTGAGGATGGGCTGGGGAGGGCTTCGATGGCTGGGATGGTGTAGATGGGCTGGAATGAGCTTTGACGGAGACTCCAGTAGATGGAACCCAAGCACACTACTGGGCAGGGCTCTGGGTTTCTGGCCCAGAAATATCTAAAACAAAAAAAGGACCATTTAAACTAAATGATTTATGGAGCATGCATGGATGGATGGGTAGTCTGGATGGACCATTCAGGTCTTTATCTGCTGTCATTTACTATGTTACTAGTGTCTTACCTGGTCCAGCAGGAAAGGGACACACCAGATCACATTTTGTGGGATGTGTGTATGAAAGGAGAGATACCAGATTTTAAGGGTAGAGTGGGACACCAATGCAAAAGATAGTCTAGGGCACCAGAGTCCTTTGAGCCATTTCTGGTTATGTTCTACATTCATTCATTGTTCACCCTGCAACTGAAAAAGAACATTCTGAGGTTGTGTTGGTGGCAGGAGTTCTAAACAGGGAACATGCAAAAAAAATCTAATTTCAGCCACGCTTGGGACCTCTGCTGTCAGTGTTAGCAGTCTGTTTATGGCACTGTTCCATCCTTTGTCATTGGCTTTAAATGACCCTTCAGCCTTGGATCCAGCAAGACTACTGCCAAGTAAGTCTCTAACTGTAAAGATCCAAGTGATGGAAAATGATTCATTAAGGATGCCATCACAATTGTCAGGGGCTGTTTCAACTGATATTTTGTTGGGATCACCAGATGTAGTAAAGGTTTAGTATCAACCATGTCAAATGGTTCCAACACAATAACAATTTCTAACAAGGAGTTATCAACTGGGCACAATTTAGTTAGAAACTGCTTGTTTGCACCTGGTTCAGTGGTAATTGTATACAGCTCATCTGTATTCTCTGCCACAGATTTCAATGTTAGTAGAATGCTGTTCCACTGAGTTGACACTGCTTGAGCATGTTCTTTAGTGAATAAGTTGACTTTCATTCACTTACCCCCTCTTCTATGAAACTGCGATAGCAGTTTTTAGTGCGATGGGATGGGTGTGGCTTTATCCTTGGCCTTCTAGCAATGGACCCTTGTTTGCTCAGCCAAGCTCACTTTCATTTTATGGGGAATTCTAGCTGTTCAAGATGACTGATTCTTGGACACTGCTTGCTATTCAGTTATGGAGCATGCTTCCTTGTCTTCCCCAAGTTCTCTGGCTACTCAAGTATGGTGTGTTCGGCACTGCTCTGGATCAGTCTTGTTCTAACAGCTTTGTTTTTTACATGAGTGTGGCTGGTTTTGCTCTTTGGAGACCTGGCATGTTTCTGGATTTTTCTTCCATGGCTCTGTAGACCATTTGTCAGTTTTTTGGAGGACAGCAACCCTTTTGGGTTGGTGTCTCGTTCTTTCCACATTCTCTGCTCTTTTCCTACCTTACTGAGGACTGCTTTGCTACATCCCACTCGTCTCTAGATTCATCTGTTGCTGATGACAAGGAAGGAAAAATTATGTTCCTACCTGATCATTTTCTTTCCTTTAATTACAGCAGATGAATCCAGGGTCCTGACCTTTATGTTCCTTTACGCTCTCTATAGGGGTTGACTCTGTGGATTGCTCTGATTTGGACTTGTTGGATTGGTGTAGTGAAGCTATGAGGAGGGCGTTCTTTGCAGACTTCTCATGTTGATCCTGCTGTTTTATTACGAGGAATACTGATTTGCCAGGGAGTGTGCCATCCTATATATGGCGGAGCTCAGTTCATTGTTCTCTATCTCCATTTGCTTTTGGATGGTCATAACCCACTCATCTCTGGATTCATCTGCTGTGACTAAAGGAAAGAAAATGATCAGCTTACAATCAATTATCTAGTACTCAACAAGACTGCACCAGAGTTGCTAGCTTCCATTGTAGAAACCTTTGTCATTTCTCCATTCCTTTCTTCTGGCCATGTGGCATTGGTAGGAGGGATTGGACTGCTTAATCCTATTAAGAGCTATAGTACAGGTTCCTAAGACATGAAATAGGAAGAGGGAAATTGCATTGATCCATCTACTTTGTGATTCTTAGGAAGGAGGGTACCTTTCTGTCCACTTTGAACCTTAGGCAAGTCAATTTGCTGTGGAGAGAGGATCTTAAATTATTGAATAAGGGTATAAGACTGATGATTGAAGGGTATCTGAGAGAACCTTGATGTGTGATCTCAGGTTGAGGATTGTTACTGTAAAGATGGGCAAATTTGTTAGGAAGGGTATATAAAATCTAATCTAATAAGGGAAAAACTCCAGGAAGTTTTGAATGAAAGCTCATAGGCAAGTGGAGAGGTGTTCCAATTGAACTGGATGTCAAGGAGCAGTAGAAAAGTGCCAGGCAAACAACTAAATTTTTGGCTAGATGTTGCATGTTAAACTTTTGATGATTGTGCTTATGTGATGATTTTTCCTGCACAAATCAGAGGACACAGATCTTTTCTTGATTATATGTGTTGCATAAATCCAAATTCAACATTTTTACCTCTGTTTCAGGCAAGCTTCATGGTTATAAGCTTTCAGGGTTTACAAACATTTTGAACTCTGATCTCTAGATGACCTCCCAGTTAGTGCATATTGTGCATATTGTCAATTGGCATGGAATCAAACTGGCTATTCAAGTCAGGGGTAGAAAAGGGTAAGGAGTGATGTTTTTTCGCTTCTAATTTGTCATTCTATGTGCAATATAAATTTACAGAAATCAGGTGAAACTTGTTTTAAGTGCATCTTTTGGAAGATTTAGATGTGTATTGTTCTGAGGTATAGAGCCTGCCAAAGTTGGTTTTCACCATTGTTCAAGGCCAATATTATTCTGTTCTAAACAGAGGGAAAATGACTTCTCAACAGCGTCGGCTTCCCCAATGGATGTCTGCCAAGAGCAAAGATGATGAAGTGAATGAAAGAAAGGTAAAGTGCATTCCCCAGGATGAATCTTTTTGTAAAGGTAGTTAATAGACATTAACAAATAAGGTGTGCATCTCACTTGAAATACACGCCTAATCTTTATTGCAGGACTTGAAAAATCTAGGTACCAGGTTGTTACAATGCCTAGAGACTGCACACTGGCATCCTGGATTCCCTTGTAAGATTTTTTTGTTGTTGTTTTGTATTTGCTGCCTCTGAAACAGATGTTTCCTTTGCATCTGGACAGTGTAACTCAACTGGCGTTTGAGTTGCATGATACAGGAATTCTTGTGCTACTCTTGCCATCTGAAGTTTCTTGAGATTTAAGGTTGCAAGACCAGCTTGGAGTTCTGTACCATGTGTCTCAAACTTAAGTTGAGGGGAATACCTGTTTTGGTGATGGTAACAGCAGCATTAGATAGCAAGGTGATGGGGAAGGTATATTCATCTGTTAGATTTTATTTTTCCTGCAGAAAGTGTTACAGACAAGGTCAGGACTCTATCCCCACCCTCAATGTGGTAGAAGGATACAGAACTTCAACACATATTTCAGATCCCTGTCTTTCTGAGTGTAGACTGTAACCAGGATGAATACTACTCAAAAGAGTTCGCTGAGCTTCACCTCTCAAACATTGTAAGGCTGAGAAGAGACTGCTGCTTAAGTAGTAGGAGTAGAGAAAAATGTCTTTTGTGCTGAGATTGGCTGACTTGCACACTCCATTGTATCTTCCTCTGCAGATGTTGCCTTTACCTCCATGCTCAATGGTTTTGGTTAGACTGCAAAGGAGCACCATCAGAATCTTCCAAAATGGTGTGGCTGTGATTATCAAGATCAATCATTCTTGACACACTTGCCAAGCCTGAGTTTAAGGAATTTTCAAAGCTTCCCTTTAAAGCTGTAGAGAAGTGCTAGCATATCAGTGCAGATGTTTCCTGTGTTATCTATGCCATCTAAACTGCTTCGACAATGCCACAGCAGTGCTGGCTTGCATCTTTTATCGTCAGTACAGGGACCATGGCTGCTTCCATGTGCAGAATGTGAAAACTACAGTGTAGTGTGAGAATTGTTGTTCACCAATTTGTCTAGCTCAGATAACATCTTGTTCTCCAATCTTAGCACAGACATCCAGATTGACGACATCTGTGCTACAGCTATCAATTCGTCTTTCACTGGTGTCCTTTTGGTTTCTAGTCATAGAAAGTCAAAAGTCTTCTCTATCAGTTTCATTTTCTCTAGTAGGGCAGCCTGATGAACTTGTCTACTTGTTTTATTGATTTTGCTAAGGATTATTTAAATGATCTTCTGTTGGTCCAGTATCAAGGAACTGGATGTAGAACAAACATCTCAATCCATGTATATTACTCTTGTGCAGGGATATTACTCTTGTGCAGAGAGATACTTGCTTATCTCAATATTCAGTCGTATCTCTCCTGTCTATCTCTGATGTATCACAAGGGGGGTCACACCCTATCTTTTTCTTCACTGTGTTTGGAAATCTGTCCATGAGAATTTGAGTAGTTATCCATATCCTAATTTCATTCCTTTGGTGTCATCTTTAGAGGAGGGAAACTATTCTACAGGGATTTCTTATGATTCTTCCCTTTCTGCTTGTAATGAATCTCCTTTTAAAGAGATTCTTTTACTTGAGGTTTAGCACATGTGTAAAGGTTGCCTTTTGACTACAAGAGGAGGCAGAACCTTGATCAGGTGTATTTAGCCTCATGAAATTCATAGAGGCACCAAATGCTTCTTGATTATAGAAGCTTATGTACATAAACAAGAGATATACCTCAACGACAGGCTTCTGGAAGCTTCCTTAAGAGTCTTTCCTCTTTGTCTTAGAGACCAAACAATATCCCTCCTAAAGGCTTAAATTTCCTCATAAAATTTGAGAAGTCAAATACTTTACTCGACAAACAATTTGTAGAAACAGACCAATCAGAAGTTTTAATGCCACAAGATAGATGTCTGAAATGAATGTACTATGTCTAGAAGGTTAAATGCTTGGGTTGTCACAGTGAGAACCAACTAGCAGATATTGGGTTATATGGCTGCTGCAATTCAAGTCATGCCTCTTGCTCACCTCAAAATGAGAAAACCATAATTGGATCTCAGATCCCTGTAGACTCAGCACATCCTACCTCTGCTTACTACATTTGTTCTATTGCCTTGACTTTAGACCACAGTATGGTTGTGAATGTCAGAAATGAACTGAACAGAGTGGTCCCCATTACATCAATAGAATATAATGCCATTCTCACAACAGATGTTTCTAGCATTGGTTGGAGAGCCAACCTGACTCTCAACACTCACATGAAGCCTGGTCACAAGCTGAGCAGATGCTCTATATTGATCATCTAGCTATATTCCCTGCAAGTGTGTATCTTCTTCATAATTAATCATTTTTTAAAAATATAAATGGACAATCAAGTTGCCATGTTTTATGTCAACAAATAAGGAGGTGTGAGTCATGTTTACTTGTACAGTTTTCAGTACATACAGACTTGGGGGCCACTTAATCCTGGGCAATCAGAACTTCAAACCACTGATGCTGAAGCTTCCTATATCATGGGACCTGATTGTCATTCTAATATCTCTCATAAAACCTTCGTTTGATCCCATGGTATCCATATCTGTAAGCACATCATCTAGAAGATGCTCTTTTTAGTGGCAGCTACTTGAAGCTGAAGAAAATAAACTTCAAGCATTGGCCACGTATGAACTTGTCACTCAGTTTTGCCTGTTATATTCTCCTATTTGATATTGGATCACCCCTAATCATGTAGACTTTAGTTGGAGGGTTAACAGGTTACAGTAGTTAAATTTTGTTTGCCTCTCTTTTTCTTCCTCTCTTTTTCTGTTAGTATATTGGTATATAATTGGTTTGTGGATATTGCCTATGGTTTTGTTACCTAACAATCAGCTTTTCTGTACAAACTATCATTTGGTTGTTGCTTGATATGTATAATGAAAAATGTATTATAAAACAACAACAAAGTAGTTCATTGTACTCAAACTAAACTCCTTCCAAAGGTGGTCACTCTTTTTCCATGTACGGTACTTCCTACATTTTACTCTAAATCACACAAGCATCCATCTGAGAAATGCCTCTATACTTAGGACTGGAAAAGAACTCTCTTACCATTTACAACAAATGAAATCTGTTAGAAAGTCTACATAGTGTTTTGGAATTTCAAATGGACCATAGCCAATTGGTTAGCATCTTTACATTTAGTTCAATTTTGTTACAGACAATATTCTCTAGCTCTAGTCAAATTAAACCTTGTAAAATCAGAGACATTGCAGCTATCTTGTCCTCCTTGAAGTCTGCTTTAACTAGACAGTATACAGAAAGTAGCTACTCTGGACTGGATTTTCAAAACTTGCTGGTAAAATCCAGTGAGTCGAAGTAGTGGCCATAGAGGGAGCAACTTGACTTTTATGGTTGATTCTCAGCATAACAGCATGCAAATTATATGCATACTATTTGTGAGGAGAATCACAAGTAAACGGGGGGGGAGGAACTGTGCCTGGCACTTACTTGGAAGAGTAATCAATAGGTACAGCTCCTCCCTCCTGTTAAGGCAGTTCTCCTTGCCCCGATCAACTGAGCCACAGGTCTCCCAGAGTTCTGCCAGCTCAGCTGATTGACAAGCAGGGAGAGCAGCAGAGGGAAATGTTCCTCCCTCCCGCTGACACCCCCCTTGTCTGCAGCTCCCTGGCCCCCCCCCCACACACACCGTCTACAAGATTGGCAGGAGGGATGCCCACTCCCACATGTTGTCGGAGCCCCCTGTCTCCCTGACAACCACCAATAGCTCAGACCCTGCCAGAAAATTGTGCCCACAAATACAGCACAATGAGGTTACAGAATTGACCTGTAATGATAGAGAATTGCCCAGAGTGCTTGTTTAAATATTTAATGAGCCCATTTTACTACCATTTTAATATTAATGACTTCATTGTACTACATTTGCATGGCAGAGTCGGTAAAATACTAGCACGCTAAACTGGCTGGAACCGGTTTAGCGACGATTGTCAAGTGCACGGTAAGTTTTAAGAATCCATGTTATTTATCCAGTCTCCTGAAGCAGCCTTGTCAGATAATGGCAGGAGAGTTACTGAAATTAAAACAGACAGGTTTGTCAGTTCAGCTCGACTAAAAGCACTGTCCCTGATGAAAGTCCAGTCCAAGCAGTAGTGAGACATAGTAACATAACATAGTAGATGACGGCAGATAAAGACCCGCATGGTCTATCCAGTCTGTCCAACCTGATTCAATTTTAATTTTTTTTCTTCTTAGCTATTTCTGGGCAAAAATCCAAAGCTCTACCCATTACTGTGCTTGAGTTCCAACTGCTGAAATCTCCGTCAAAGCTCACTCCAGCCCATCTACACCATCCCAGCCATTGAAGCCCTCCCCAGCCCATCCTCCCCCAAACAGCCATATATAGATACAGACCATGCAAGTATGCCCAGTACTGGCCGCAATTCAATATTTACTATTATTTCTAATTCTTTGAGCTTCTTTGAACTCCATCACCGTTTTCCTCTCCACTATCTCTCTCGGGAGCGCATTCCAAGTTTCCAAGTTTATTATATAATTTGATTAATCACCTATTCCAAGTTCTAGGCGATGTACAATTGCTAAAATAGCCAAATATGGGTAACAAATCACATAGACATTAATCAAAACAAATTAAAATTCCAGGCATTCACCACCCTCTCCGCAAAGTAGAATTTCCTAACATTGCTCTTGAATCTACCACCCCTCAACCTCAAATTATGTCCTCTGGTTTTACCGTTTTCCTTTCTCTGGAAAAAATTTTGTTCTATGTTAATACCTTTCAAGTATTTGAACATCTGAATCATATCTCCCCTGTTCCTCCTTTCTTCTAGGGCATACATATTCAAAGCTTCCAGTCTCTCCTCATACATCTTCTGGTGCAAACAACCTATCATTTTAGTCGCCCTCTTCTGGACCGTTTCAAGTCTTCTTACATCCTTCGCCAGATACGGTCTCCAAAACTGAACACAATACTCCAAGTGGAGCCTCACCAATGACCTGTACAGGGGTATCAACACCTTCCTTCCTTCCTTCTCTTTATACAGCCCAGCATCCTTCCGGCAGCAGCCACCGCCTTGTCACACTGTTTTTTTGCCTTTAGATCTTTGGATACCATCACCCCAGGGTCCCTCTCCCTGTCCGTGCATGTCAGCTTCTCACCTTCCAGCATATATGGTTCCTTCCGATTATTAATCTCCAAATGCATTACTCTGCATTTCTTTGTATTGCCTGGCATTAGACCATTCCTCTAACTTTTGCAGATCCTTTTTCATATTTTCTACTCCCTCTTCGGTGTCTACTCTGTTACAAATCTTGGTATCATCCGCAAAAAGGCAAACTTTTCCTTCTAACCCTTCAGCAATATCACTCACAAACATATTGAACAGGATCGGCCCCAGTACCGAACCTTGAGAGACTCCACTACTCACCTTTCCTTCCTGCGTGACCCAGGAGGGTGTGCCATCTGATCCTTCTACCCAGCTGTTGCTGATGAGAAAGGACTATGTGGCTGATGTTCTATAAGATCTGCTGAGAGTAGTAGGCCAGGTTTCGACTTATTCTGTGTCTGCTTATAGAAGTTTATGGATCAGACATTGGGCTGGTGATTCCACTTCCAAAGCCACTCCCAGCAGGCTTCCGTTCAAAGGTAATATGCTGTTTGGCCAGAGGTTGGATGATCTCATGGCTAGCGTCCAGAACCACTGTGTCATTTCTGGACAGCAGGTCTAGAACTTCTAAAGGACAGGCCCATGGGTCCTTTCGAGGCACAAGCTGTTTGTGCCTTTTCTCCTCTGGGTCCTCATTCCAGAGATCCTTTCAGAGCCCACGGCAGAGATTCTCCGGGAATAGAAAATGCCAGGACTCCTTTTCCTGTCCTGGTGGGCAGCCCAAGAAGTCGCAATGATGTCAGATCTCCAGCCTCTTTTGCAAGATGCGGGACTTTCTGGATGCCTGGGAGGCAATCACGACTGACCATTGGGGTCTGGAAGTCATGAGGGACAGCTACAAGTTGGAGTTCACCCATCTTCTTTCTGTCTGTTTTGTGGACTTGTTGGTGGGCAGACCGGAAAAAGCAGTCCAGGATCAGACGATCCTGCAGAGGTTGCTGTACAATCAGGCAATTGAATGGATACCAGACACAGATTCAGGCTTCAGCAGATACTCCATATACTTCATAAACTTGTAAACCGTGTCGAGCTCCATTCTCATGGAGATGATGCGGTATATAAACTTAAGGTTTAGATTATATTAGATTCATTGTGCTAAAGAAAGGCTCGGAGGATTGGAGGCTGATTCTGGACCTCAAGTACAGTGCAATGGTTAAAGCTACAGCCTCAGCTCCCTGAGATTGTGGGTTCAAACCCATGCTGCTCCTTGTGACCCTGGGAAAGTCACTTAATTTCCCATTGCCCGAGGTACATTAGACAGATTGTGAACCCCCTGGGACAGACAGGGGAAAATGTTTGAATACTTTAATAAATTCATGTAAACTGTTCTGAACTCCCCTGGCGAACAGTATAGAAAATTGAATGAGTAAATAAATAAATAAGTACATCAGTGCGGCTCTCAAGGTGCCTCATTTTCATATGGAAATCTTCGGTCAGTCATTGCTGTGGTGCAGCTAAGAGAGTTCCTGGTGGTGTTGCACTTGTTGGAGGCATATCTCCCTATATTCCTGGATCATAGGCACTTCCTTCATTTTCATGTCCTGAAACAGCATTATGTTTTTCCCATTCAGTTTGGCTACAGCCTCATGGACCCTTGGTTTAGAATACCATCCCTTTTGCACTTGAAGTATAATTTCTGTACTTGCATTTTATGTATTACATTATAAATTTTTGAGCGATGGGCATCTTCATTCTTTGCTTTTACTTATAATACCAACAAAGACTCCTTATTTATATTTTTTTACATGTCACTTAAATTGATTTAGCTGAATGTCAAGGGTCTAAATAATAATATAAAATGGGAAAAAAATATTGATATATCTAAATTCTAAATGCCCGGATATAATTCTTCTACAAGAGACTCATCTCAATTCATTTGAGGCTGCCAAAATAAAAGTCAGATGGTCTCATCAACCTTTTTTCTCTCCTGCAGTTGGGATAAAAAAATGGAGTACTTACATTGATGAGAAAACGACAAGATATTACAGTACTATCTACAACTAATGATACTCAGGGCAGATGGGTCGAAGTTACCCTGAACATAAACTCCACTCTATCAATAACCAACATATATGCTCCTACTGCTGACTCTGCTGAGTATTTTGAAGAAATTGCAAATCAACTTGTGGCTACTAATGTCTTGCATCATACTGTAGCAGGTGACTTTAACATGATCATGAACTCCCTTATTGACAGAATATCCAAAGCCCCATATAGAATATCCAAGGCCAAGTCCATTCTTACAGATCTAATGTCACACTTTAATCTGCTTGATATCTGGAGAGAGCTGCATCCATCTAATAAAGATTTCACTTTTTATTCACCACCTCATTGCTCCTACTCGCGCATTGACATGTATTTAATCAGTCATTCTATACGCCAGTTTATACATGACACCACTGTTGAAGAGATCTCCATTTCTGACTCTTACCTTAGAAAATATCACTCACAAAGGAGATTTAACACTAGTCTTCTCCATGAAGCTAAATTTAAAGAACATGTCGCTAATGCTATTAATGAATTTTTTCAATTCAATAACCCAAATGACACTAGGTGGATAACAACATGGGACACCTTTAAAGCATATATACGTGGCGTAATAATTTCTCTCAACTCCAAGATTAGAAAATCACAAATTGCAGAAACCAAATGCCCTGGAATGTGAAATTAAAAGAAAGGAGCTTGAACACCAAAAGGATGTTAATAATCTCAACATCCTACTTGACTTGCAAAAACTTTATCAACATTATTCCATCCTATGAAAAAACATGACTCACTCTGTTTTCATCACTGCGGCTAACTACTACTCTGACAATAATAGATCAGGTCATTTACTAGCAACTCTTTTACAAAAGAAAAATGAAAAGAAACCAATTACCCAAATAATAACTGATACTGGCGATACTATATTTACAACTAATGAGATTTTACATGAATTTAAAGGATATTATGAGAAACTATACACCTCTGAGATTGTAGACAATAAAATCTCACATATCTTCTTAGATGAAATTGACCTACCTACTTTACCTACCTTGGCTCAAGAACAGCTCACCACTTCTATTACCCAGAGTGAGATTGTTGATACAATAAATGACATGGCCAAAAACAAGACACCAGGTCCAGATGGGTTTACTACTGAATTTTATTCATCTTTTAAATACATACTTGCCCCACACTTGCAACAATTTTTTACTCATCTAATTTCACAAGGATCTGCTTCAGGTACTTTTACTGAAGCAATCATCATTGTCATCCCCAAACCAGGAAAGGATCCTCAGTATGTCACTAACTATAGACCACTGTCCATGATTAATGTGGGCGCTAAGATATTTGCCAAAATACTAACGTCTAGATTACAACAAGTCGCACCATATATATCTGCAGATCAAACTGGATTCATTAATGGCAGACATTCTTTCGACAACTCTCGCACACTAGTGAACATCATTGCAGCATCTTAATCTTCAGCCAAAAAACTTGCACTTATCGGGCTTGATTCTGAAAAGGCATTTGATAGAGTGGAATGGCCTTTTATTTTTGCTACTCTGCGTAAATTTGATATACTTACGGAATTCATCAATATGATATCAGTACTATATTCAGATCCAAGAACTAAAATATCCATTAATGACCATCTATCTGATTTTTTCAAACCCACTAGAGCAGGGGTGTCAAAGGCCCTCCTCGAGGGCCGCAATCCAGTCAGGTTTTCAGGATTTCCCCAATGAATATGCATGAGATCTATTAGCATACAATGAAAGCAGTGCATGCAAATAGATCTCATTCATATTCATTGGGGAAATCCTGAAAACCCGACTGGATTGCGGCCCTCGAGGAGGGACTTTGACACCCCTGCACTAGAGGCACTCGACAAGGATGCCCGCTATCTCCGCTACTCTGTAATTTAGCATTGGAGCCGCTATTAGTAGCTATAAGAACAAATATAAATATTCATGTTTTTAAACTTGGGGATAGTGAAATCAAATTATCTGCATTTGCAGATGACGTTATGCTCTATATAACACCAGATTCTATCCATCATGTCATTAAGGAAATTGAGTCGTATGCGTAGGTTTCTGCAGAATATCATCTCTGATTGGTACAATTAGATGGTTTCTTGCTTTAATTAACTTCTGTATATTATATTTCTTGTGATTATTGTACATTGTTGTCAATTTTGTATATCTATTTCGGAAAAAAAAAATTGAGCAAACTCAAAATGTTCACTAAAAGGCTTATAATTTGGCACAATTAACCAGGGCTGAGAAGTCGGTGGATAAATCCTTCGACTCCGACTCCTCAGTTTCTGGTACCCATGACTCTGACTCCAGGTACCCAAAATGTCTCCGACTCCTCGACTCAAACTCCAACTCTGACTCCACACACCTGCAATTAACAGTTGCCAGACACAGAACAATGGCTAGATACATTATGGCTCTTCCATTCGGTCTGGCAACAGCCCCACGGAGAGTCAAGATATATAGAATTTTACTCAAATAAAAATGAGAAATGAAGCACAATAGATGTGGTCGCAAGCAGTAGATAAGTGCCACATGAAAACATGTGCACCTAAGAGAGAGAACAGGCAAGCAAAGTTAAAAAAAAAAAAAAAAGTGTTATTGAACATAACATAACATAAATTTTTATTTCTATACCGCAAAAGCCTTTTCAGTTCTATGCGGTTTACAAAAGAGATGGGCTGACTATTGTCAGTGAGCTACAATAGAGAATATTGTCATTAATGAGTTAACAATAGTTTCACATCAGTATTCTGCTTTGAAGGGATTACAAGAATTTTGTGAACAGATGGGTTTTTAATAGCTTTCTAAAATGCATATGTGATGTTGATATTCTAACCATTTGGCCCAGGTCAGGATCCCTGGAAGTGGCTTGGCAAAGGAATCCTGGCTGACTATTGTTGGACACTGCAACAACATGCACCGGCCACTGAGTACAAACGAAAATCAGCAGGAAAATACTTGTAACCATAGCGAACTATCACAGTGTATCAGAAACTTTGTGGATTAAAAAACATGTTATAGTCAATTAAAGATACCACTGTGCTTCTCAAAATTCCTACGTGATTCAGTCAGTGGGAAATTATATTTGTGTTTATGTTGAAGGGGTCTATCATAATCGCCACTTTGTTTTAAGGAAGCAAAACTTTGGGAAAAATTTATTGTCCAGTGTAATTTATAAGCTCGTAAGTTAAAATTAATTTTCAATGGAAAGGCTTCTAAGTTTGGCTGAAAATAGTTTGGCACAAATTTAAAAGCGTGGAGAGACATAATCGAAAGGGATGTCTAAGTCCGTGTACGTCCATCTCGCAAGTCGTCCAAAGTAAAAAAAACAGCTTAAGACACATTTTCGAAAAATACATCCAACTTTTTTTCGTTTTGAAAATCGTCTAATTATACAGAAAGGAAGTATCCAAATAGGATAGTTAAAACAGCATTTAAATGTTCAATTATTGAGATTTACTTCTTCAACGCACCAGGAGTGCAGAAGATAATTTGTTGCCATGTGCTTTAAAATACATTAAGAGGGGCATAATCGAAAGGGATGTCTAAGTCCGTTTACATCCATCTCGCAAGTCGTCCAAAGTTAAAAAGAGCCTAAGACGCATGAAAGATACATCCAACTTTTTTTTACTTTCGAAAATCATCTAATTATATGTCCTGCCGATCTGATCGTCCAAGCCACTAAATCGTTCATCTTTATACCACATTTTCATCCAACTTTCCGTCCAAGTCCAAAACGCCTAGAACAAGCTCTGTTGGATGTGGGAGGGGTCTGCAAAGTGATGAACTGCACACCCAGACATGGCACCTAAATAGTGGGGTCATTTACAGGGCACTGCTGTGAAGTTCTCCTTACTACAGCTCCCTTATAGATCATGGTGAACCCCCCAAACCACCTCCAGAATCCCACTTATCTACCACCCTAATAGTCCTTATGGCTGCAGGAGCCAGTAAATAAGGGTTTTGGGGGTATATAGGGGAGTGCACATGTTTAAGTATCAATGCAGTGATTACAGGGGCTTATGGGCATGGGTCCTTCTCTCCATGAGTTCCTAACCCACCCCCAAGATGACTTAAGCTGCCTCTGTGCTAGACGACTAGGCTTTCCTATGCCAGGCGGCCAGGTGATGATGGTCTGGAGACTGAATTTTAAAGATGTGATTAATATTTTTATGGGGGTAGGGGTGGTCGGTGATTACTGGGGTAGTGTATGGGGGTCTGTGTTATGTGTTTTCAGTGCTTATCTGGTGAGTTTAGGTGGGTTTTTGTGACTTATCCCAGTCCTGTCAACCACAACAGTAGGTCTCATATTACTCTTTAAATCAACCAGCTTTAGAAGAATGGGTTGTGAAAAACATTAGAATACTAAGAGCTCAAGTCATAGAACTGTTCCCAGAATCATTTTTTTATCTCTCCATTACCACTGGACTAAACCTGCTAGCAGAAGCTGTTCTCTTATTTACTGAAAATGCACTCTGCTACCACTCTTGAAATCTTTGCTACTTGAGTAAGATCAAGATGGGGCCAGTTCCATTTTGGGGCATCTGACTGAAATATTTCACAACTCTATTTGCCCTATTTGAAAACCCATGAGACCTTCTCTTCATTAGGAAGGGGTAAATTGACATCTGGTGAATTTCTCTTAAAAGGGGAAGATATCTTACCATTCTTTTAAAAGGAGAAGAAGGTATCTTGCTCTTACTCTTCTTTTAACCATGATAACATAAATAGTTTCAGAAAAGCTAATGAATAGAAAGTGGATCGTTCGACACTTATGCCAGCATCTGGCCTTCTTGTTTGCCACCTTTCAAAATCTTTTTTTGTGATACTGTAAAGGGACTTAAGAACATAAGAACATAAGAAGTTGCCTCCACTGGGTCAGACCGAGGTCCATCTCGCCCAGCGGTCCGCTCCCGCGGCGGCCCATCAGGTCCGTGACCTGTGAAGTGGTTTCTGACCACTTCTATAACCTACCTCAAGTTCTATCTGTACCCCTCTATCCCTTTATCCTCCAGGAACCTATCCAAACCCTCCTTGAACCCCTGTACAGAGTTCTGGCCTATCACATCCTCCGGAAGCGTGTTCCATGTGTCCACCACCCTCTGGGTAAAAAAGAACTTCCTAGCATTTGTTCTAAACCTGTCCCCTTTCAATTTCTCCGAGTGACCCCTAGTGCTTGTGGCTCCCCACAGTTTGAAGAATCTGTCCTTATTCTCTTTCTCTATGCCCTTAAGGATTTTGAAGGTTTCTATCATGTCCCCTCTAAGTCTCCTCTTCTCCAGGGAGAACAGCCCCAGCATTTTTAACCTGAAAAATTTTCCATACCTTTTATCAGTTTAGTCGCCCTCCTCTGCACTCCTTCGAGTACCGCCATGTCTTTCTTGAGGTACGGCGATCAATATTGAACACAGTACTCCAGGTGCGGGCGCACCATTGCGCGATACAGCGGCATGATGACTTCCTTCGTCCGGGTTGTGATACCCTTTTTGATGATGCCCAGCATTCTGTTTGCTTTCTTTGAGGCTGTCGCACATTGCGCCGATGGTTTCAGTGATGTGTCGACCATCACCCCCAGGTCCCTTTCCAGGTTACTCTCCCCTAGCAGTGTTCCCCCCATTTTGTAGCTGAACATCGGGTTCTTTTTCCCTACATGCATGACCTTGCATTTCTCTACGTTAAAACTCATTTGCCACTTTTTTGCCCAGTCTTCCAGTCTCGTTAGGACCCTTTGCAGGTCTTCACAGTCTTCCGTGTTTCTAACCCTGCTGCAGAGTTTGGTGTCATCAGCAAATTTGATAACCTCACATTTTGTCCCTGTCTCCAGATCGTTATTAAATATATTGAACAGTAGGGGTCCCAGCACCGACCCCTGCGGAACTCCGCTCGTGACCCATTGCCAATTTGAGTATTTGCCCTTTACTCCAACCCTCTGTTTCCTGTCCGCCAACCAGTGTTTGATCCATCGGTAGATATCCCCTTGCACCCCGTGAAAATATGTATTTTTGTGGATCATACAAATATCTGTAACAGTGCACACCAATGGAGCTTAGGCAAAATTTGGAAGAATAGTCAAACTTTTGAAAATGCATGAATTTGTGCTTTATAGCACTTAAGTTCATTTGGGACATAAAAGTTCATTAGGACAGAAATTGTAATCTGTCAAATAATTCCACTGAAACTGTTCCACTCATTCATTTTACACAGAAATCTATCACCCAGAAGAATGTTTTGGAGAATGGGCTTCCTTTCCTAGAATTTCATGGATCCATCTTGTATAGCTATGAAGCCAGTGACTGCTCTTTACTGTCAGAGGATATCAGGTAATAGAATCTCTCAGGGGCAATGCCTTCAAATGGGTTAGTTTTGTGCTTAGTATGACTGTAATGAACAATACTCCTAAAGTCAGCATATGTTCTAGGCCTTTTTTTTTCAGTTCAAAGAGAGTTTTATATACTTTTTGAATTATAAAGTATAAATAGAATCATATAAGTCATGAGACAGGAGATAATGTCCTTTTATGCTTGAAAGACAGAGATTGGGTTTAAATGGTCAGTATTCTCAAAGGAGAAGAGTAAACAGTGGGATTCCCAAGGGGTCTGTGCTGGGACTGCTTTTTTAACATATTTATCAGCTATCTAGAGATGGGAATAACTAGTGAGATAATTAAATTTGCTGATGACACAAAAAGTTGTTCAAAGTTGTTAAGTTTCAAGAGGATTGTGAAAAATTACAAGAGGACCTTGTGAGACTGGAAGACTTGGTGTCAAAATAGCAGATGACGTTTAATGTGAGCAACTACAAAGTGATTCATGTGGGAAAGAGGAACCCGAGCTATAGCTATGTGATACTGGGTTCTGTGTTAGGAGTCACTGCCCAGGAAAGTGATCTAAGTGTCATTGTTAAGGATAGGTTGAAACCCTCAGCTCAATGTGTGGCGGCTGCTAAGAAAGTAAACAATATTAGAAATTATCAGGAAAGAAATGGAAAACAAAGATGAAAATGTTATAGTGCCCTTGTATTGCTTTATGGTATGGCTGCACCTCGAATACTGTGTGCAGTTCTGGTCGCCATATCTCAAAAAAAGATATAGCGGAATTAAAAAAGGTTCAGAGAAGGGCGACAAAAATGATAAAAGGGATGGGATGACTTCCCTATGAGGAAAGACTAAAGCGGCTAGGGCTTTTCAGCTTGTAGAAGAGACGGCTTGGGGTGATATGATAGAGGTCTATCAAATAATGAGTAGAGTGGAAAGGGTGGATGTGAATCGCTTATTCACTTTTTCCAAAAATACTAGGACTATGGGACATGCGATGAAGCTACTAAGTAGTAGATTTAAAACAACCCAGAGAAAATATTTCTTCACACAACGTGTAATTAAACTCAAATGTGTTGCCGGAGAATGTAGTGAAATCAATTAGCTTAGCAGGGTTTAAAAAAGGTTTGGATAATTTCCTAAGAGAAATCCATAGGCCATTATTGAAATGGCTTGGGGAAATTCACTGCTTATTCCTAAGATAAGATAAGCAGCAAAGAATCTGTTTTGCTACTTGGGATGTAACAAGGTGCTTGGGACCTGAGTTGGCTACTGTTGGAAACAGGATACTGTGTTTGATGGACCTTCCATCTCTCTCAGTATAGCAGTTCTTATGTTTTATGTTCTCAAACTGAAAAATATTAAAAATCTCAATGTCTAGATTCCAGTCCAGACACACATATTGGTTCTTTGGATTAGTAACATGGAATGTTGCTACTCGTTAGATTTTTGCAGGTACTAGTGACCTGGTTTGGCTACCTTGTGGATGGGATACTGAGCTAGATGGACCATTGGTCTGATCCAGTAAGGCTATACTTATGTTCTTATGACATTATAGTCCACCACCACCTCCTTGACACCCTGTCCTCACTTGGACTTCAGGGCTGTGTTCTTTCTTGGTTCTTTTCTTAGCTGTCACATCACACCTTTAATGTATGCAGTGGTGGATCCTCCTCCACCACTATCCTATTGACCAGTAAGGCTATTCTTATGTTCTTATGACAAATAGGGGGTGGTGAGGGAGTATCTCAGGCATGGGTACTAGACCAGCAAGTGGGGGTTAGGAGTTAAAAGTCAGAGCACCTTAGGGCTCTGTCTTGAGACCTCTTCTTTTCTCCATCTATACTCATTCCCTTAGTACTCTGATCTCTTCCCATGGTTTTCAATATCACCTATCTGCTGATGACTCCCAGATCTACATTAATCCAGGCCCAAGTCGCAGACTAGCTGTCTGACATCGCTGCCTGAATTTCCCATCCCCACTTAAACTGAACATGGCCAAGACTGAGCTACTTATCCTTCCTCCTTAACCTACCTCTCCTCTCCCTCCACTCTATTTCAGTGGATAACACTCTCATCTTCCCTGTTTCACCAGCTTGCAACCTCAGGGTCGTCTTTGACTCCTCTCTTTCTCTCTCTCTGCACAAATCCAACAGACTGCCAAAACCTGTCATTTCTTTCTCCATAATATCACCAAAATGCGACTCTTCCTCTCTGAGCACACTACCAAAACCTTTATTCACATCCCTATCACTTCTTACTTAAACTACTGTAACTTGCTTCTCAGAGGTCTTCCATGTAACCATCTCTCTCCCCTTCAATCTGTTCAAAATTCTGCTGCATGACTTATATTCTGCCAGTTGCCATGCCCACAACACCCTTTTCCTCAAGTCACTTCATTGCCTCCTTATCCATTTTTGCATATAGTTCAAACTCCTCCTATTGCCTTACAAATGCATTCACTGTGCAGCTCCTCAATATGTCTCTTCTCTTATCTCTCCCTATACTTCTCTCTGGGAACTTCATTCATCAGGCAACTCTTTCTTATCTGTACCCTTCAGACTCCAGACTATGTTTCGTCTCCCTTGCTGCACCATTCACCTGGAACAGACTGCTTGAGTCAGAATGTTGAGCTCATTTTCTGTCAGTATTCAAATCCAGGCTAAAAGCCCACCATTTGAGGCTACTTTTAACTCCTAACCCCCACTTGCTGGTCTAGTATCCAAGCCTGAGAAACTCAATAACAGACTATGGACATTTCCTCCAGGAAATTGTTCAAACCTTTCTTAAAATCAACTACGTTAACTGCTCTTATCACAACTTCTGGCAAAGTGTTCCAGAGCTTAACTATTCTCTGAGTGAAAAAATATTTCCTCCTATTGGTTTTTAAGTATTTCCCTTTAACTTCATCAAGTGTCCCCTAGTCTTTGTAATTTTTGACGGAGTAAAAAATTTGATCCACTTGTGCCCTTTCTATACCACTCAGGATTTTGTAGACTTCAATCATATCTCTGCTCAGCTATCTCTTTTCCATGCTGAAGAGCCCTAATTTCTCATATGAGAGGATTTTCATCCCCTTTATCATCTTGGTTGCTCTTCTTTGAATCTTTTCTAGTTCCACTATATCTTTCTTGAGATAAATGACCAGAATTGAACACAATACTCCAGGTGAGGTCGCACCATGGAACAATACAGAGGCATTATAACATTCTTACTGTTGGTAACTATCCCTTTATTAATTATTCCTAGGGTGGAAGGTTTCATTATATTGTCTACAATGACACCCAGATCTTTTTCTTGGGTGCTAAGCCCACAAGGTGGATCCTAGCATCTGGTAACTATGATTTGGATTATTCTTCCCAAGGTGCATCACTTTGCATTTGTCCACATTAAATTTAATCTGCCATTGGATGCCCAATCTTCCAATTTCCTAAGGTCTGCCTGCAATTTTTCACAATCTGTGTGTGTTTTAACAACTTTGAACAGTTTAGTGTCATCTGCAAATTTAATCACCTCACTCATTGTTCCAATTTCCAGATCATCTAATATAGCCGCGCATGCGCACTCCCATCTGCGTGTTCCGTTTTCCGTGCGCTGTAGGACACCGCAGGTAGGAGTATAAATGCGCGCGAAGCTCTCTCTCTCTCCCCCCCCGAGGCGGATGTCGGCCGCGGTGGCTGTCGGTGTTTGCAGGCCGCGGCGGTTACAGGCCATGGTGGCTGCAGGCCGCGGCGGCCGAGCCTGGACGGCATTTAAAAATAAAACAGGCAAGTTTTTAAAGTCCGTATGCAGGCAGCATACTTCACGGCCGATGGCTTTTCAATTCCCCCCTGCACGCTGCCGCTGTACCTTTTAAAACCCTCCCCCCCAGCTTTGTGGTTAAGGCCTGGCTTCTTCGGGCAGCAGCAGCATTTAAAATTTGCTGCTGTTGCCGGCTTCAGGCCTTCCTCTCTGGCGGGTCCTGCCTACTTCATGTTTTCATGAAGACAGGACCTGCCAGAGAGGAAGACCTGAAGCCGGCAACAGCAATTAATTATAAATGCTGCTGCTGCTTCTGCCCAATGAAGTTGAAGGAGGAAAGGGAGCAGAGGGTGAGAAAATGGTAGGGCATGGAGGTAAGGAGGAAGGTATGGGGGGGAAGAAAATGCTGCACAGGGAAGTGGGGTGGGAGGGAAATGTTGCAGCACAGGGAAATGGAGGGGCAGAAAAAGGAAGGGAGGCGTACTGCTGGGCAGGGGGAGCAGGAAAAAGAGGTTGATGGACAGGGGAAGAGGTGCTGATGGACAGGGGTGGCAGAAAAATGAAGGGAGGCCTACTGCTAGACAGGGGGAGCAGGAAGGAGGTGATGATGGACAGGGGGCAGGTAAAACAAAGGGAGAAGGGCTGCTGCTGGATAAGGTGAGCAGTGATGGGGTGGTGGAGGACACGGGAGGTAAAAGGAAGGCAGAATGGACAGGGGGAGCAGGCAAGGGGTGGTGGTGGACAGCCATGGGGGAAAAAAAAAGAAAGACAGAAATACAGAAAGCGGCTAAGGAGAGAGAGAAAAAAATAAAGACAGACACACACACATATATTCTAGCACCCGTTACTGTAACGGGCTAAAAGACTAGTTTATAAATAAATTAAATAGCACCGGTCCCAGTACAGGTTCCTGCGGCACGCCACTGTTTACTCGCTGGTAGCGTATACCGAGAAATTTAAAGAGCGTAGCCCGGTGTGTTTAGAGTGGCTATCCGTTGCTTCCTCCACAAGAACTGACGCGAAGCCATGCAGGAAGCAGCGCGAGGCTGGGCTGGAGATCGAAAAGATCTCCTGCCCTGCACCGCTGGCCGCGATTTGAAGAGGCAGCGATTCAAGGCCTTCCAGTGAGGGAGGTAAAGTGTGTGTGTGGGGGGGTAAATTGTATAGGCTGCCCTAGTTTTACAAGCCGCACCCACTGGACCGGCTTGCAAAACCCATATATAGGCCGCAGCCTATATATGGGGAAATACAGTACTACCAATTACTTAGAAACATAGAAACATAGAAATAGACGGCAGATAAGGGCCCACGGCCCATCTAGTCTGCCCACCTTGATGTCCCTCCCCTACCTTTGCCCTGTGAATAGATCCCATGTGCCGATCCCATTTGGCCTTAAAATCAGGCACGCTGCTGGCCTCAATCACCTGTAGTGGAAGACTATTCCAGCGATCAACCACTCTTTCAGTGAAAAAGAATTTCCTGGTGTCACCTCGTAGTTTCCCGCCCCTGATTTTCAACGGATGCCCTCTTGTTGTCGTGGGACCCTTGAAAAAGAAGATATCTTCCTCCGCCTCGATGCGGCCCGTAAGATACTTGAACGTCTCGATCATGTCCCCCCTCTCTCTGCTTTGTGACTTTGTGATAGTCTTCATAATGTTGTCTTTTTATTGCAGAGTAAGCTTGCCTGAAGGAGCAGTGATAGGGTTTGACATTGAATGGCCTCCAGCTTATTCAAAAGGGAGTGTAAAAAAGGTTGCCCTGATCCAGCTGTGTGTTTCTGAGGAGAAATGTTACTTATTTCATATTTCATCCATGACAGGTTTGTACACTGCTATTTATTTTTTCTAAACTGTTAAAATTGTGAAAATATGAAGTCAGGAGGGGGGGGGGAATGTGCTCAGTTATAAAATGAACCGGTGCAAGTGATTGCTTTGCATGTGATATTGATACTGGGACCTACTTTTATCTGATCACTATTTAAATCTGTGGTTAATTTATATTCTGCATCTTGACATACCATGTTTCCCCGAAAATAGAACCTACCCCGAAAATAAGCCCAAGCATGATTTTCGGGGTAGGTCTTAATATAAGCCCTGGTAGTATGGTAGCAGTGTCTCGCTCTGGCGCACACGTGACTGTCCGCACAGTTGGCAGGGGGGTGTGGAGGTCTGTGCTCGCGTGCCTCTGTAACTGCAGCATGCAACTATAAAAGGAGTCTTGTTTCATTGCATGTGTGTAGAAGATAATGAGATGGGAAGGGAGTAGCTGCACGATCTATGGGACAAGCGTTTTGGATCACAAGAGGTTGCACGCATTCCAGGAAAATAATGTTGCATGAGGTGGTAGGGGGAAGTGCGCCAGGGAAACAAGGTTGTTGGGGGAGGGAGTATTTGTGTGCCAATGAGTTGGCTGCTTGCAGCAGGTGTCGCTGTCAGCATCAGTCCAGTCTGAAGGAGGTGAAGGGGAATGAGAGGATAGGCTTGGGGATTGCCTTTCCCATCCGTTAAAAAGGGGAGTGGGTGCCGTTTTCTGACGGGCTCCCTCCGTGGTATTGGAGGCTGTCAGGTTTTACTGAGTGGTGGTTTTACCTGGTTCTGGTAGAAGTAGCTCTGAGGATGAGGATGCAGGTAGTACAGTGGCCTTGTGACAAGAAGCTCTGCCCTACCCCACCTGACCACCCCAACTGTTCCAGGTTTGCAAACCAAAAATTTGCAGTTACTTACTGTGTTTCCCCCCAAAATAAGACCTAGTGCATTTTTGGGGCCCAAAATTAATATGACAGTGTCTTATTTTTGGGGAAACACGGTAGTATTGTGAAGTTATGAAAAATTTCAAGGGCCAATCTGTAAAACTACCACTTACTTTCAAAAATAATTTAAACTTTTCTTTGTATTTGATTATTTATCAACTTGGTGCTGTTTTCAAAAAGAAAAGATCAAAGGGTGGCTTTAGTCTATATCAGTGGTCTCAAACTCAAACCCTTTGCAAGGCCACATTTTGGATTTGTAGGTACTTGGAGGGCCTCAGAAAAATTAGTTAATGTCTTATTAAAGAAATGACAACTTTGCATGAGGTAAGTACCTACAAATCCAAAATGTGGATTATCTGAAATCTGAAATTATCAGAAGCAATTAAGGAAATATTTATAAACTATAAATCTTTCCTTAATTGCTTCTGATAATTTCAGCTATACACAGCTGAAAGCAGTACAACATGCAGAAAGTGAAAAACTATCAAAGTATCAACTGCAAGAGACAAGATTTTGGACCAACTATTTTGAGGCCCTGATTCACGATTCAAATCGGTTCACTGATTCGAATCAGTTAAAAAAAAAAAAAAATGGCCTTCTAATTCGGTAACTGACCCTCCTCCTCCCCCCTAAAGCAGGAGCGGCAGTGCTGCTTCTTGCTGGCCGGTGTGAAAAACCCAAGTCTGTTTCGGGGTTTGTCTATGACAAACCCGAGTCCGTCCCGGGTTTTGTCCCAGAAATAGTGAGAAAATACACTGAGCCCCGATGTAAGAGAGCTGATCAGGTAGAATGCCAATCTACAGAATTAGCTGACTACTGCTTAAATAGAGAGATTGGGTCTGATGAGGCATGGCAGGAAAAGGATAGGCAGGAAAGCTTTACTCAGTTTAAACCTGTTTCTGCCACTGCTAGAGGTTTACTACCTTTCCAGCAGCCTGTAATCAAAGGGAGCAGGCTAGTATGTGGAAAGCCCTTCCCCCACCCAGGCTTAGGGGGAGTGGCTCTCCACAGCTTAAAACGAGTCTCTTCAGAACAGGAAGGGGGGAGAGGCAACCAGAAGATGCTGCTGCGGGATTTGTTTTTGGCATTTACTTTGGGGGATCGTGGTGTGTGGATATGTGGCCTGGGTGGTGGCGAGATCGGGGTTGTTGTGATATTGCTTTGCTTGAGCTTTTTCTGGTCTTTGTGGCTACGGTTCTTTGGGGGAATAAGTTGGCTAGTAGGAGAGTGGTGGTTTTTGCTGATAATGTTGCTGTAGTGCAGGCACTTAATGCTCAATCTGCTCATTGTCCTTTACTGGTTGAGCTTTTGAGGCTCATTGTTTTGTGCTGTTTACAGCTTAATACCACATTCTCTGCTAAACATGTTCCTGGTTTCTTGAACGAGATTGCTGATTCCTTATCTCGGTTTCAGTGGGCCCGTTTCCGGGCTTTGGTGCCTGCAGCAGACGAAGAACCCGTGGTCATGCCTGCAACACTGTGGACCTGTTTGCTGGATCGTTGGGAGAGTTACTGAGGAATTCCTTGGCTGAGAATACGTGGAATTCTTATTGGTCTGGCTGGCGTCATTTCCTGGCGTTTTTGGAGGCCACATTTGCATTGGGTGTGATGCCCTTTTCAGTATCTATCCTGGTACACTTCTTGCTTTTTGCTAAGCAGCGGGGCTGGTCTGTTGGGGTAGTTCATGCCTCTTTAGCCAGCATAGCTTTTTGGGCTCAGCTGCTAGACTATCCAAATCCTTGTGCTTCATTTTTAGTTAGGAAATTGTTGGTTGGCTTTCAGCACTCTATTCCTGTTAGGCCTGAGCTTTTGCCTATTTTACCAATTTTATTGAAGCAGCTATGTGCTTAGTACCTCTCCTTGAAAACTGAACTCTGAAATCTTTCTTTAAAGTTTTGGAGTGTTTGTGTCCAACAAACCTGTGTGTGGTTTCCTTGCTTGTTGCCAAGCTGGGTAATTGTGTTGCTCTCTCTCAGCTGTGTGTGGTTACTGCAGCAACATTTCAGAGGGAAACAAATGTATAATACCTGATTTAACCAGGACAGTGTTTTGAATGAAAACTTCCCTACAATACAAGGCTGGGATAAGTTGTGCAGTACTTGTTTCTGAGCACTAATACTTTTCATAGAAAAACACCTTGTTCACAGAAAGGATACACTAAAGTAAAGCCATGTGAAATTCCTGCCTGTTTTTGCTTCTCAGTCTGCTGGGAGGTTTTTCTTTTCTTGTTCATTAACTAATCAAGTAGTGGTAATGCTCTTTGATTGGACTGTGGGATAAAATGTGAAAGCCTAAAGTAAATCTGCTCTGGTGAAGAGGACTGAGTTGTATTACACTGTTAAAGCCCAGAAGCAGGGGACTACACTTAAACCATTGCTGACCAACTTGAGCACTTTGATTCTAATGTTTTGTTTTCTTGTATGATTTCATGGAATGTATGTTTTCCTGCAACTGCAAGGCTGAAACCTGTATTTTTGGTTTATTGGGCCAGAATAAAGTGATTATTTTTCCATTTCTGACTGGAACTCATTACCTGCATGCCCTATTAGGCAGTTACCTTGCCAGAATAAAGTTCTGAAGGGTCACGTTGGGTCAGAGGTTTTGTCATGTCCCCGTGAGCTCACTGCGCATTTCAGGGGTGCGGGTGGGACGCCAGCCTCTGCCGCACCTGCTTTAGAGGGTGAGGGGGGAGGGTCAGTTGGGAAGTGCTGGTGTCTGGCTTCCCCCTCTGGCGTCCTGCTGGTGTTCGGCTTCCCCCCTGGCCTCCTGCACACCATTTACCTAATATCAGCAGCCTGTTGTATCTTATCAGTTTTTTTCCTTAATAACCATTTATCTGATGGAGGAAGACAGGATGTTTTGCCACTCACTTATACCAGTTGTCTTTTGCACATCCTCCTTCATATATTTCCTTAGACCCAGTTCTCCTCTCTCTCTAACCTCCCCCCCAGCCTATCTATAATAATAATACCTTAGTTAGCGCATGCGTACTATGATTGAAACTCTGTGCCTCTGTGCTTCCGTGCCGCATTAAAACTCATGCGCAGTACAATAGAACCGCTAACCAGGGAAGCGTGTCAGCGCACAATATGCTGTTGGTGTTCCAGAGCAAATGGGAACTGATTTCATTGGACCAGGGTCCAAGCCACACTTCAGAGGCAAAAGAGGTCAAATAGGAGAAGGGAACTAGGGACTGAAAAAAAGGGTAGGTGGGAGAAGGGGGCTGGAGCTGGGGTCGGTGGGGAACATGTTAGAGAAAGGAGCTGGGAGATGACAGTGGGGATGTGTAAGATAAGGGGGCTGGGGGCAGAAAAGGGGATATGTATGAGAAGGAGGCTGCAAAAGGGACATGTGAGAAAAGGGTGCTGGGGCTGGATGCTTAAAGGGAAAAGATGGGAGAAGGGGGCTGGGGGGCTAAAAAGGGGTTTGGAGCTGGTGCTGAAAAAAGGGGACGTGAGGGAATGAGGCTTTAAAGGGGGGTTCTTGGGAAAAGAGACCTGGTGTAGGAGGCTGTTAAAAGAAGACAGTTTGGAGAAGAGGGCTGCAGCTTGGGACTGCAAAAGGTGAGTTGTGAGAGAAGGGGTCTGGGTCTGGATTTGGGGGCTGAAAAAGAAGACAGGTGTGATAAGGAGGCTGGGGCTAGAACTGAGGGCTGGAAGACAAGTATGAGAAGGGGGTTAGGGTTGGGGGCTATAAAAAGGGAATGTGTGAGAGAAGAGAGCTGGGGATGGGAAAAGGGGGCTACATGTGAGAGAAAGGGGCTGAAGATAGGAGCTGGAATAATAAGTGAAGGTTGATGGGGAAAGGGGGAATGGAGAGGGAGTTCTATGGAGGTGAAGGACATAGAAAGGGGACAGATTTTTAAGTTGGTGAGAAAAGGTGGAAATAGGGAAGGTAAAAGGGGAAATGGAGCCTGAATACGGGGGTAAGACATAAGAAGAAGAGCCATACTAGTAAGAACATAAGACTGAAGGTCCATAAAGCCATTATCCTGTTTCCAACAGTGGCCAACCTAGGTCACAAGTACCTGGAGAGATCCCTAAGGAGTAAAATAGATTTTATGCTGCTTATCTTAGAAATAAGCAGTGGATTTCCCCAAGCCATCTCATTAATGGCTTGCGGACTTTTGTTTTAGGAAATTATCTTAACCTTTTTAAAAGCTTGCTAAGCTAACAGCTTTCACCACATTCTTGCAACGAATTCCAGAGATTAATTGCACGTTGATTAAATAAATACTTTCTTTGATTTGTGTTAAATCTACTGCTTAGTAGCTTCATCGTATGGCTCCTAATCCTAGTATTTTTGGAAAGAGTAAGCATTCCCCTTTCTCGCATTCCTTTGTGTGTTGATGCACAGCCCTTTCCTCCATCCTTACAAAGGCTTTTCAGTGTTTTCTCTCCTGTGTAATCACTTTGTCATGGTTCAAACAGAAAATGTAGGGCCACACAGAAAAGGGAAGCCTGTCTTTTTACTCTACAACTGGTCTTTCATGGGGGAAGCAGAGCTGTGTTGTCACAAACTGGGAAGGGAAGGAAGTGCAACAGTATTCATCAACTGCCAGCATGCACCTAGCTATGCCTGTGGTGGCCATGGGGGTAAGAGGCCATGGGAATACTATAATCCCATATCCTAAATGGACATTGCTGTACAGTTTTTCTTGATATAACACAGGTTTCTTTAACTGACCCCCTGCAACCGGGCGTGTGAGCCAGCTCCGCCCCCCGGGTTAGCAAAACCACACAAATCACACCAAGTGAATCGGCTTGCAGATGTTGGCGCGCTGGCTAAGGCTGTGTAACGTCTTGCGAATACTATCATCTGCCTGTTCTAACCATTGCATGCACTATAATCTGCATGTTCTATAAACTGCATGCACTGCTCGCTATAGACTGTTATGAACTGCATCATAGCCTGTTATATCCTGCACAATCTGCATCTATAGCCCGTTATCACATTTATAGCCTGTTATAGCATGTAAAATTTGTTACTGCATGTTTAGTCAGTACTGCATGTATAGTATAGTCTGCTACTGCTTGCATAGACTTGTTATCACTGTCTCCCATCTAAGCATCATCCCTGTGTCTATCTTACTAGTTCATATGCTTAGCCCCACCTCAGTCTGTACCTCGTTAGCTTTCCAATTGCATGCAAATTCTCCCTCAGTTTTCGTCCCTCTCCTATTTCCCTCAGTCCTCACCCGACCAAACTCTCCCCCACCTGCCTGACAAACCCAACCCCCACTCGTGGGGTCCTCCTCATTTCCCATCAGGAAACCACCTTTCTGGCTCCTCCTTCTCCTACTATGCTCACTCACCAGCTCTTCTCACTGCCTAAAACCCCTCCCCCCCACCTCCCCGACTCCACATACTCCAACAGCACCTGCCCTGGCCTTAAAATTCCCATACTAGTACGAACCAGATCCCATCCTTTCACAAAACACCGTGGAGTCAATCACTCCTCCTTAAAACCTGTTTCACCAGCCAACCTACCCAACCATACCTCAGACTCTCTCACCCCAGTCCCAATTCTCTACTGTAACGCCAGATCAGCCCAAAACAAAACCCAAATTCTAAAAGACTTACTCGGAGATTTTGACCCTGGTTTCCTGTGCATCACAGAAACATGGATCGAAAGAGATGACTCTTTCACACAAAACAAACTCTGCCCCCCTGGCTACTATGGACTCTTCTCACCCAGAACCAATCGGAGGGGAGGAGGCCTGGCCCTGCTTTACAAATCATTTTTCAATGTCCAGCTCCTTGAAAAGGGCAGCCATACATCACTAGAATTCTTGCTAGCCTCAGTCAACGACGAACTCCATCCCTACCCATTAGGCATCCTGCTACTTTACCGCCCACCCACCCCCTGGAACAAATCCTCCGAACTCGTCCTAGAGACCATAACAAGGGCCTTCCTAAAATTCCAGAGACTATTGATCATTGGTGATATTAACCTCCACCTAGATGATATCACCAACAAGGATGCAACCGATTTCAATGACTTCCTCACCTCCCTCGGTTTCACTGCCCCTCCGCCCACTCTTACCCATGATAAGGGGCATACTCTAGATATCATCAGCTTCCTCGATCTGACGGAACACAAAACTTCTGTTGAAGAAACGCGCTGGGAACATGTCCCATGGTCTGATCACCTTCTTGGCTCCATCTGCCTTCCCATTTTCATGTCCCATCTGGGCACTCCTCCCCGAGCCACAAACTATATCACCTACCGCAAAAAAATCACGAGTGAACAGTTCTGGTCCCAATTTCTCAACCAACTCCCTCCTTCTCCTGACCATACCGACCCTGATTCCAACTGGCATAACTGGGTAACCCTTTCTGAATCCACTTACCGCGCTCTCGCTCCTCTCTGTACTAAACCTATCTCCCACTCCCGCAAAGCTCCCTGGTATCTACCATATCATAGGGATTTGAAGCAGAAATGTCGAGCACTGTAGCGTAAATGGAAAAAATTGAAATCCCCTTCTGATAGACAATCCTGGAGAGACAATATCAAGTGCTACAACACGGTACTGACAAAAGCAAGAAAAAATTTCTATGGTGACAAAATCACCAGATCAAAAAACCAAACTAGTACACTGTTCAACATCTGGCGTAATCTAACCTCAAAAAATGACTCCTCCTCCCCCCTCTCTCCTCCATCCGCTAACGACCTAGCCAAATTTTTCAACGATAAGATCATTACCATAAGAAGCTCTTTCCCCCCAACTATCTCCTACAATTCTCTACCTCCCAACGACTCCAACCCTATCCCTGCTGATAGATCCTGGATTGCCTTCGAAATAGCCTCCGAATCCCAGATCTCTAAACTTTGTCTCAAATTGAAATCCTGCAAATGTATCCTAGATCCTTTCCCATCCTACCTTTACGATAACCTCCTGCGCAGGCCATCTCCTCTCTCACCTATCTTGTAAATACTGCCCTACAATCTGGCCTGTTCTCTACAGAAATGGGACACATTGCCTTATCCCCTCTTTTGAAAAAAGCTGATCTCGACCCTTCCTCACCATCGAACTATCACCCCATAGCAAATATCCCCCTTCTAACCAAACTGCTTGAGTCCATAGTCGCTACCCAGCTATCTTCTTATCTGGAGAGATTCTCCATTCTCTCCCCCTATCAACATGGCTTTAGATCCAGCTTCAGCACCGAGTCCCTCCTTGTCTCCCTAATATCAAAGGTGCAACAACTACATTCTCGAAACAAATTCGCAGTTCTGTTACAATTCGACCTCTCTGCTGCTTTTGATGTCGTCCACCACGACATACTACTTTATCAACTTTTTGAGATAGGAATTGATTCCACTGTTCTTAATTGGTTCTCTAACTTCCTTCGCTCTTGCTCCTACACTGTCAACTCTAATGGCACCATGTCCACTCCTTGGTCTCCTTCTTGCGGTGTCCCTCAGGGATCACCCCTATCCCCTATCTTTTTTAATATCTATATGTCCTCATTGAAGCTCTACCAGCTTTCCCCCCTTGAAACTATCTACACATATGCCGACGATATCCTTGTCCTTCTTGAAACAGACCAGAACCTCACCAACCTCCACAATAACATAACATCCTGCATAATGAGACTCCACTCCTAGTCCCTCTCAGTACAGATGAAACTAAATGAATCAAAAACAAAATTATTCTGGCTCGACCCAAAGTTAGAACTCCTGCCCACCCTCTTCGCACTACCCTCAGGTGCTGCCTTACACCTTGAGTTCTCAAGCAAGGTCCTTGGCATCATTATCGATTCCTCTCTCTCTCTCTCTCTCTCAACGACCACCTCAACTCCTTGACAAAATTATGCTTTTTCAGTCTCCACATGCTAAGGAAAGCAAGACCTTTCTTCCGCCAAAAACATTTCGCCGTCCTTGTCCAATCCATCATCCTCTCCAAACTTGACTATTGTAATGCCATTTACCTATGCTTAACAAAAAAAAGCCTCCAAAGACTCCAGCTTATTCAGAACACGGCAGCCAAGCTGATCTTTGCAAAACGTAAATCTGACCACGTCTCCCCACTCCTGGCCAATCTTCACTGGCTACCAGTGATTTCCAGAATCCAATTCAAATACTCTTGCCTGGCTTTCAAGATTATTCACGGCATCCTTCCTTCCCTAATCCCACTTTCCTTCAACTCCTCGTGCCCTGACTCCACCAAGACCGCCCATAAATTAAAACTATCCTTCCCCTCCCTACATGGTATTCTCCACGCAGGTAAACTGGAAAAATCACTTCTATTCAGAATCACAGGTCTCTGGAATGACCTTCCTATCCCGCTGCAGAACCTGAGCTCCCTCCACTTATTCCGCAAGCAACTAAAAACCTGGCTCTTCTCTAACATGTAATTTCTTTTTTCCCTTACTTTACCACTCGATCTATAGACTTATGTAAACCTTTTCCTACCCTTTCTCATTTTTAAGTTCTTGTAAACCGTGCCGAGCTCTACTTCCGTGGAGATGATGCGGTATATAAACTTAAGGTTTAGTTTAGTTTAAATAATTTGGGTATTGGTTAAGTGCAAAACTGATACATATAGAGATAAAGGCTTCAGGAATCACATTTTGCTTTACACGGTCATGAGCAAAGTGACATCTGCTATCATGGGAAGAAAGTTGGATAAAATATTTTAAAAAATCGATAAATCAAAGAAAGTCCCAGATGTGAAAGTGTATGCCCATTCATCTTTAAGTAGGATGCTTCGATCTTGAGCTGCTGCAAAGCACAAAACATGACTTTGTGTTCTTTTGTGACAAATTTCAGATTGCTAAAATTAGCATCAGAGATAGCATAAGAATCAAAAACTTTCAAGGCTGCAGTCAAATGGATTGCATTGTATATTTATTTAGGGAGTGATTACTGATTTCAGCAGTCTAAAAGAATGTATACAGAAGAATAAGATAGACCTATTAATTATGATTTTTGAGAGAGCTTCTATTCTTTCTGTGTTGTCCTACACATTTTATTGAAATGGTTGTGGTTGAGAATGGAGGACCTCTGCTTGGCTGTGGGAGAATGTGCAAAAAAAATAGCCTTAAAACAGAATAAGGCGGGCTGGTGTGATATCTCTGTGATGGTGACCTTTTGTCCAAGATTTGGGTCTTCTGCTCCCGAGGTTGCCTAAGGACGCTGGGCTTATGGCTCATAATTGCACCTTCTGGAAGAAGCATTGGTGGATGACCCCAAAGTGCAGGACCATTCCTGTAATAACCAGATGAGGCACATTAGGAGGAAGGATATAAAATAGCAGTAAAAAAAAAAAAAAAATCCTCAGGTAGCTACAAATAAAGGCTGCTCTTGCTAGGATCCCAGCCTTGCTATTGACTGAACTGGAGGCTCAAAAAGAGCAGAATGAAACTGCTGGATCAAAAAAAACACCCTCCCAACCCAGTATAATTAGATTCTTCTTTATACATAATTGTTCTCCTTACTTGTTTCTGATGATTTCTCAGATGTATTATATTAGTTGTTTTTTTATATAAATATTTTAATTTACAGTAAAGCCATTAATGTAAAAAAGAAACTAAATTTTATAAAGTGCTATGGTTGAAGCAAAATGCAATAGGTAATCTTATCTATCCAGAGACTTGATAGTGGAACATTTCTTTTGTTTTCAGGCTTTCCCAAAGGACTGAAATTACTTTTGGAAGATGAGATAATTAAAAAGACAGGAGTAGGAATTGAAGGTGATCAGTGGAAGCTGATGAGCGACTTTGACATTAAACTGAAAGGCTTTGTGGAACTGGCTGCAGTTGCAAATCAGAAAGTAAAAGTCAATCCTTTCTGCTCTTTTGATTTCTACTTAATTTCTTTTTTTTTTTTTCCCTTTAATATTGTGACCTATGTAGATATATGTATGTTTATGCCTATATTTAAGCACCTAGAAGGAGCTTATTTGCAACCTATTCTATAAAGGTGCAAATCAGTCAGTCAATATATAAATCCCTACTTCCCTACTATTCAGATCATTATAATATGTAATGTAATGTAATTTATTTCTTATATACCGCTACATCCGTTAGGTTCTAAGCGGTTTACAGAAAATATACATTAAGATTAGAAATAAGAAAGGTACTTGAAAAATTCCCTTACTGTCCTGAAGGCTCACAATCTAACTAAAGTACCTGGAGGGTAATAGAGAAGTGAAAAGTAGAGTTAGAGGAAAAATAAAAATAAAATAAACATTTTAACAAGACAGCATTGATCTAAATACTTTGGAAGGTAGAAGAGAGGAGAGAAAGGAATAGAAGCAGAAGGGGGAACCGTTGAACAGTAGAATTCTGGAGAAATTTAAATGATAGAAATAGAACAAAACAAAGACAAAAGGCAAAACAATAGATAGAATTAAAGATAAATCATAAGCTGGAAAGAAAAATAAAATAAAACTTTGTCTTCAATCGATTGACGTTTCCAGAAAGGGCTTCTTCAGGGAAGAGACTTGGCAGACAGTCCTTTTCGCTCAGAAATCTCCTCTTTAATTAAAAAAAGTGTTTTTTTTTTTAAGTGTTTATATCTATTTTATGTAGCCATTTATCTAGAGAAAGACCTCAGTGGCTACACCCAAACATACATATTTCATTTAAGTTTGGGTTACATGTAGCTAGCCTCCTCATCAGTCAACCACTCCACTAACAACCATTTCAACATTTATTTCTGTTTTATATATAATTTTATAACTATTTCAAAACTAACACTTATCTTGTATTTAAAGCTGCTCAGTGCTCCAACATGAAATCATGTTTCACTGTTCCAAGGAGCAATCCCTGCAAAGCATCAGCAGTAAAGAGTGTCAGAGAGAACAACTTCAACATACTAGAAGCTCTATGTGTCTTAAATATTATAGTCAGTTAGTTTATACACAGACTCACCATTCAAAAAGACCCGCCGTCAGCGCTAAAATTTTCCAAAGATGGTGTCGTTGTCATAAAGCCTCATTTAAATATTATCATACTATGTGATTAAAACAACCATTCAGAATAGACCATTCTGAAAGCCGCGGAAGAATTTAAATCAACGTCATGTTTCAAGTTTCAAGTTTATTAGGTTTTTATATACCGCCTATCAAGGTTATCTAAGCGGTTTAACAATCAGGTACTCAAGCATTTTCCCTATCTGTCCCGGTGGGCTCACAATCTATCTAACGTACCTGGGGCTATGGAGGATTAAGTGACTTGCCCAGGATCACAAGGCAAGTCACAAGTTCTGCATTACGTCCTCTAGGGCTCACAGTATCCAAATCATAGACCCACTTCTGTTCACGATAGTTCAGTAATCTATTCTCGTATATCACCTCCCTCCCACCCAACTTCTATCATATCAATTACATGCCATCGCAAATCATCTATAGTATGCCCTGCCTCTATCTAGTGTGCAACTATCGGAGCCTGCATTATTGAGTCACTACTCATGATTTATGGTCATTCAAACATATTCAACATTTTTTTTTTTTTTTTTTACATGGACAGATCAAGATATAAATAACATTAAAGCTGTTACAGTTAATGTTTGATTTTGAGAAAAATTATCTTCCAGATTGTGGATCAGTCCATGAGGGTCCCTGCAAGCTTAACCCACACCACTGGCAACCATCACAACACGAATGAATACCCCAGTTGTTACATTGCATTTATCATGTTTCAATATGCGCAATATCTCCCCAATATTTCTAGATCTCCTATAAGCAAATAAAGGGGGTTCTTTAAGGGAAGGATGTAGCTAAACCACATACCAGTGTTTTCTTATTATTGGCTAGACAGAGTTGAAAATGGAAATATGCATACCACTCTATTAGTCTGTTCCATATTCTGATATTGTAACAATAAATGATTGTGAGCAAAACGCACTCTCAAACTTTTCTAATAGCTCTCTGTGGGTAACCTCTCACTAAAAACCTCTGTTTTAGAATATTTGATTGAATTTTAAAATCTGCTATGGATGTGCACAATAGCTGCAGGTGCAGGAACTGACCTACAGGAAGGTTGTACTTTAAATTATAAGGATGAAAACTATGGAAATGTAACAGAATATTTCTTTCTACTGGCTTTCTGTAAATAGTTGTACATAACTTTGCTGCTTGCTTAAATATTAGTAAATCTAGAAACTCAATAGAAGAAAGGTGATATTTCATTTCAAATTTCAGATTAGAATTCTGGGCATTCAGCCAGCTTTGAAAGTCTTGTAATTCCTCAAAAATACCCTTCCACAGGAAAAATATATAATCAAGATAGCATTTCTAAATTTGAATTTTGTTAAAAAATTGGGAGGGATAGATTACTTCAGCTTCAAATTTAGCCATATATAGAGATGCAACAGAAGGGATGAGAGTTCCCCCCATGGCCACCCATACATTTGTTCAAAAAATTTCCCCTTTACCAAAAATAATTTATTTTAATAACCAGTTCAGTCAAGTGGACTAAAAATCCAGTAGAGATTCTTTGTTCATACTTAGCACTCTGCTATAAAGCTTCCTCAATTATTGATATTGCATCATTTTGTGGAACATTTCGTGTAGAGTACAGATACATCCATAGTAACTAATAATATACCGACAGTTATTCCCTCCACCTCTTCCAGGAGGCTTATCATTTGAGATGAATCCTTCACATAACATGGAATCCTTTTCATGGAGTTTTGCAAACATTTATCAACCAATTGTGATAAAGGTTCAAGCACAGAGTTTTTTGTCAAAACTATCAGATGTGCAGGTGGCGCGACAAATTTTTATGCACTCTAGGTAGAAAGATATAGATGGACCCGCCTTGAACCGCAAGGTATTGGCGGAATAGAAATCACTAATGTAATGGATGGCTGAACTATTGTGAACAGAAGTGGATCTATGATTTGGATACTGTGAACCCTAGAGGACTTAATGCAGAACTTGAATGGATGATGTTGATTTAAATTCTCCCGCGGCTTTCAGAGTTGGTCTATTCTGAATGGTTGATTTAAACACATGGTATGATAATATTTAAATGAGACATTATGATGCCGCCACCATCTTTGGAAAATTTTAGAGCAGACGGCGGGTCTTTTTGAATGGTGGAGGGCTTTCCTTCCCTTCCAAAGTAAAATTGTTTTTTTTCATTGTTTAATTTGAGAGAATGGCTGGTTATCCAAGCTAAGATAAATTTAAAGCAGACACTGTAACTCACAAAGCTTAGAAATTGATACAGAATATAAGAACATAAGAATAACCTTTTTGGGTCAGACCAATAGTCCATTTAGCTCAGTATTCCATCTTCTCTGAGACCAGTCCAAGTCACAAATACCTGACAAAATCCAAATAGCAGCATTCCATGCCACCGATCCAGAGCAGTAAAAAAATGTGAACGATGAACACTCAATATCAAATAATCAAGTATAAACAATTCTATACAACTGATAGTGAATCATAATGCTCAGAAATATAGAGGTGATAACAGGGAAAACCCAACACTACCACCTTACCGCCCAATCATCGCATAATTCAAAGCACCAGCTGTAAAGATTATTTGTTATGCACAATTGCTTTGAGTGCACTAAGCTACTGATTTTTTTTTTTTTTAAATAACAAACATTGATTAAGTGGTCTGAAACAGCAAACTTATCTTGAGCTTCTTGGATTCGCCTGCCGCTATGAGGTTGGCTACTATTTCAGAGCCTCCATATGCATTGGTTTTGTTGGATTCTTCCCTTTCACTTTTGCTGAGGACAGTTGTATACCACATATTAGTCCTTTTTTCCTTTTTATTCTCTTGCTCTCCACCAACTTGTATCAGACAATATATCTGATTTTGTTGCGTGGCACTCAATATTTATGTTTTCTTTGGAGGCTAACTCTCCCTCCATTCCTTTTAGTTAAGCTAGGGAGTCTCATCTGTGAGAATATGCTGCCTGCTTGTCCTGGGATAAAGCACAGTTACTTACAAGTTTCAAGTTTCTTTATTTTTGATATACCGTCTATCAAAATAAGTGTCTAAACGGTGTACAATATAAAAAGATTATAAAGAGAACAGTTAAAATAAATAAATAAAAGCAATATTTTATCAAATATTAAAAATCCTAGACAAATTTAGGGTTAACATACATGAAACAAAAGGAAAGTAGGAGAGGGAGAGGTTGTTTAAAATACATCAAAGTAAAATTAATTTTAAAAAAGACGGTAAATAGGGAGTGGCAAAAACAGGATGGGAATCAGTTCAAGAGCAGTATTATCCAGGGGCAACAGGCAGATATTCTCACAGCCCATTCACCTCCCCTAGTTGGCTTCTTCACTTGGGCATAAAACTGACAACCTCACAAGCTGGTGTTGGGCGGGAAGGCACTCGTGCATGCGCGGTGCAGGCAGTCTCAAAGGTTTCTAAAGCTTAAAGTGACAGTACACTTTAGCACTGTCTGTACCGGGCTCCGTGGATTATGTCACCCATCTGTGAGAATATCTGCCTGCTGTCCCTGGATAACACCTGTTATAAGTAAGTAACTGTGCTAATTTGGCTTTGCTATGACAAAGAGTGGAAAGACTTATGGAATGGAGATTTGTTTCTTTTAATTACTTTTTTAATATTTCTATAATTATTTTTTTCATGTTGAAAGTATGGTATATAAGTCAGTGACAGAAACTCCTATGTTAATGCGTTTTGAATTGCAGCTTTGAAACAACAGATTGTGAAAAATATACAACGGAGTGAAATCTTTAGTAAGAGGAGAGAGAACCTATTTTTTGCTATTGGCCTTAAGTTAGAGCAACAAAGTGATTTCATTGGCCCTTTTTATTTATTTCTTTTCAAAGGAGACTCCTGTATTTATGAGAAATATCTTTCAAAGACAAGACATCCTTATGATAAAAACTATGGCACCTTATTCTTTTTAAAGATTTATGTTGTAAATGTTTTATCTAGGATTATTGTGCACATTTTATGTTTCTTTCCTCTTTTCCACAAGCTAAAGTGCAGAGAGATATGGAGCCTTAATGGTCTGGTGAAGCATCTCTTCAATAAACAGCTCCTGAAGGAGAAATCTGTGCGCTGCAGTAACTGGGCTCAGTTTCCTCTAAGTGATGAGCAGAAAATCTATGCTGCCACAGATGCTTATGTATGTACCCATATCCACATTGCATTGTCTTTGTACACACATTCTTAGTTTAGGCTTCAGAGCTTGCTGTCTTATGCTTTACTTTCATAAAGCAGTAATATAGCACAGGTCTCACTGAAGCATGTTGAAAATGAATAGCAATTTTAGCACAACATCACACATTCAAAAGCATTTTGTGGGATATCAATAGATTTCATTGGGTCATTCATGTTGGGCAAGTTAAATATCATAATTCTTTCTGTCCTGTTTTTTAAAACTTTTGATGATAGCAAGTGTTGTATATTGCTTGCTGGTCATGCTTTACATCTCTTTAACCTATGGCTTATGCCAAGTGAAATGATAACTATTTAGCCTTAGAACAGAAGGAATCTCTTTTTAAGATAGTTTTAGCACGTTTCATTTGGGCAGAAAATACTTGAGTGTTGGTTATATTAATTCATACAGCCAACTGCATAAATAACATATCCCAATGATTCGATTTGTGGTTTAGATGAGCCATGGCTCTAAGCAGAAATGCAGGAGTTCAAAACTCAAGTGCTTCAAATAGGCAAGTTTTCAGTTTATCCATAATGGATAATTGTGAAATAAATTTGCAAACAATGGGAGGTAATTTCCATTGATACTATCTCATTCATATTCATTAAGGATTTCCTAAAAACCTGGTCTGTTTGCAGTACTTGAGGTCTGAACTAAGGTTACCAGATTTTTCCAAAGAGAAACCAGGACACATGGCCCTGCCCCACCCCAGACCCACCCCATTCCGCCCCCCAGCCCCCACAAAGCTTTGTTTTTCTTTTCTGACCTCCAGGCCACATCAGGAGGGCCTCTGAGCATGTGCGGATGCATGTGACGACATCTACGCATGCTCAGAGGCCCTCCAGACGGGAGGCTCTCCAAAACCCAGACAAAGTACTGTGTTTTGGAAAGTCCGTCCGGCCACCCAGACAATCCTCTAAAAAAATGGACATGTCCAGGTTTTCCTGGACATCTGGTAACCCTAGTCTGAACTCCTGCAACCCTGTTCTAGGGGTCTACTCTTTGAAAGGTTAAGCTGATTCAGTAGGGTTGAGTTCATTCTATTATTTTTTTCTCCAGCTGTGTCCTCCTCCTCCTCCTGAGCTTCTATCTCATTTGGAATTGTTCTCATTTATAGTCTATGGTGCCACGACTGTTGGAGTTATTTGCATTTTATTTTCATATTTCTATTGTAACTCAGCCCAGCTATCACAGTGACCATTCTCGGCCAGGCGCCATAGACTGTGGTTTCTTCTAGAAAGTGATAATTTTGACTTCTAGGTTTCAACGTTGCTGGGACTTCAACGTGGCTGGGACTTCAGAGCATTTCTAATCACAGTTGACCTGGGAAATGGAATCCTAATCTTGATTTAAACCAAGTTCTTTAGATAGCAAGGGGCAGTACTTGCACCTGAACTCCTTGGCCACCAAAAGCTGTTTCTCTGTATAGGTCAGAGCTGAAAAGCATTTCAAATTCATACATATGTTTTCTTTGTCCTCACTAATTTCCCATACCTAGAATTTATGGGTGATTTTATATTTTTGCAGGCTGGCCTCCTTATTTACCAAAAACTAGAAAAAATGAGTGCTGACGAACAGATACTGCTGGGCCGTGAAAGTGGTAAGTTGAATCCTATGGGTATAATCCAAAACAGCTGATAAATAAATGATTATACAGTATGAAACAAAATACTAACTGGTCCATCTCATCATCTAGTTGCCCTTTAAAAAGCACTCTTAATAGGTGAAATGATCAAAGGTATAGCACAAGTACATTTGTTAACACTGTGGAGAAGATGATGTCCAAGATACAGGCTTTATTGAAAATACAGTCAATTAATCCACATGATGAAATGTGGAGACTATGGACCCAACACGGTCCGTGTTTTGACAACTCTTTCTTCCTCAGGGGTCCCTGAAAGTCCTAATGCAAAAAAACAATGGATCAATATGAGAGTAAACTGATCCTGGTTGAGAACTCTTAGTTTTTAGCCTATGATCCACTGTTTTTTTTCATTAGGACTTTCAGGGACCCCTGAGGAAGACAGGGTTGTCAAAACACGGACCGTGTTGGGTCCATAGTCTCCACATTTCATCATGTGGATTAATTGACTGTATTTTCAATAAAGCCTGCATCTTGGACATCATCTTCTCCACAGTGTTTTTGGTTGCTTTCTGTTTCTGTGGAGCACTAAGGGTCAATTTTTGTTTGTTTGTACAAGTACATTTGTTGTTGCAAGCTGCAGGTGATCCCTACCATTGAAGGAAGAGACTGTTTTATAATGTTAATGAAATCTTCTAATAAGATTTATCAGGTATTAGATTCACAAACGTGTAATAGTATAGCTACTCTTGAATTCATAATATCCATAGTGAATATACTGTTCTGTACCTAATATTTGCATATACAGTAGAATCCCAATTAACTGGTATTCAAGCAACCGGCACAAAAATTTGCTGGCAAAATAAAAAATTATTCTCATAGCGGCAGTGGTCCTGAGCCGTGAACCCTGCTCCAGCCCTGAAACTGCAGCAGCAGTCCTGAGCCATGAACCACCCTCTCTCCAGCTCTGACACAAGCAGTGGCGGTGGGCCAGAACTGTGAACCCCCCTCCCTCCAGCCACAAAGCAGCAGCAGCAGTAGCAGCAGTGGTCCTGAGCTGTGAATCCTCCTTTCTCCAGTCCTCCCTCCAGCTTTTGAGCAAGCAGCGGTCCTGAGCCACAAACCCCCTCTCCCTTCCTCCAGCTCAGAAGCAGAGGCAGCGGTTCTGAGCTGCAAGCTGCAAACCCCCCTCCCCCCATCCCTCCTTCCCTCCCTCACTTACTGAAGCACCAGTCGCAGCCAGTCAGCAGAGGCAGTGCTGAAAACAAGTTGTTCACGGCCAGCACCAGCAGGGCCTTTCCTCTGACATGTCACTTCCAACATAGCAGAGGAAAGGCCCTCAGGGGCTGGCCACAAGTAACCTGTTTTCAGAGCTCCCTCTGTTGACTGGCTGCTGCTGCTGCTTTGGTAAGTGAAGAGGGTCCAGGAAGCCAGACCTGTGTGGAGGGGAAGGAGGGCAGACGGGCGGGAGAGGTGGACCAGAAGTGTGTGTGAGCCTGTGGGGGGGAGGATCCAGCAGGTTGCAGGGGAAGGGAGATGGATGGATGCTGGACCCATAAGTGGGGGAGAGTGTGGGAGAGAAAATAACCCAGAAAGAAGGGAAGAACTTATGGTTGGACCTACAAGAGGGTGGGGGGATGATAGTGAGGTGGGAAGGGAGACAGAACTATTTTTATAGTAACTCTCAACCAGAAACTACAGTTATCCCAGGACAAGCAAGCAGCATATTCTTGACTGATGGGTGACGGCACCGACGGAGCCCCGGTACGGACAATTTTAGAGTGATTGCACTCTAAGAACTTGGAAAGTTCCAGTAGGCCGCACCGCGCACGCGCGAGTGCCTTCCCGCCCGACAGAGGTGCGCAGTCCTCAGTTTCTTAGTTTCCGCGGAGCTAAGAAGTCGCATTTTTCAACGGCTGTTGAAATTTTTTCTTATACGCCTTCCTGCTCGCGAAACCTTTTTGGGAGTTTTTTCCCTTCTTTCTTTTCTTTTTCTAAAAAAAAACAAAAAAACCCGAGAGTTTATTTCTTTATTTTTTTATTCATTTCGGTTTTGCCCCGGCGGGGCCTACTGCCACCATCGAGGCCTCGGCCTTCGATTTGGCAGAAGCCGTTTTCACTTTCATGCCCCCCCAGCCAGGGTTTAAAAAGTGCCAGCGGTGTGCACGGCCTATATCCCTCACGGATCCGCACAATTGGTGCTTACAGTGCCTGGGTCCTGAGCATCAGGCTTCCACCTGCACCCGCTGTGCCACGTTAAAAAAACGTACATTAAAAAATCGCCAGATACAACAGCGATTACTTTTCGGTGCCGATATGTCCGATCCTGCGGCATCGACACCGGCATCGGCCCCATCACAGTCAGCACCCACTTTGTCGACACCGCGCGATACCGCGCCGGCGTCGCAACATCCAGGTAAGCCGGCTAAGAAGCCTTCCCCGCTGGAGCGTCCTCCGGTCTCGATTGCAGCGAGCCCAGTCCTGCCGACCGTGAGGCGCCCGCGGAAGCGCTCCGCCCCTATCGAGGTGAGTCCCTCGACCTCGGGCTCCTCATCTTCGGGGCGTCGAGCAGCACCGCAGGTACCGCAAAAGAAAAAGGCGGTACCGGTGCCCTCTTTGGATGAGCGCATTGCAGCCGTCCTATAAACGCAGCTCAAGGAGCAGTTACAACAACTCCTTCCTGCTCTATTGGCACCGAACCTTCCGGTCCCGGTCCGGTCTGAGCCGCCGGTACCGGCAGTGGAGCAACCTTTACTGTCTGCGTCCACTGTTTCGGTACCGGTTCACTCGGCCTCATCGATATCGATGCCAGTTCTTGCACCGGAACCGAGAGCCCAGCATCAGTCGGTGCAGACTTCGGCACCGATGCAGTCGGTAACATCTCCCAGTACCGTATCTATGAGGTCGGGTAAGTCGGTACGCAAATCCCGACACCTAGAACCCTCTACTCCGGAGTCTCGAGACCGTAGCTCCCATATTAGGGACCCTGATCTGTGGGGTGACTCCGAAGAGCCTTTTCTTTCTGAGGGTGAGTGTTCCTCGGATGAGGATGATCCTGTTATTTCTGATCCATCCTCCAAACATGATTCCACGTCTTTCACTTCTTTCCTGAAGGACATGTGCGAATCTCTCTCTATTCCTTTGGAGGCTGAGTCTAAAAAATCCAAGGCCTTTCTTGATGCCCTTGACTTTGACCAGCCTCCAAAGGAATTTTTGAAACTCCCTCTTCATGACATCTTGAGGGAAACTTTTTATAAAAATTTAGAGACTCCTTTGACTATCCCAGGAGCTCCCCGTAAATTGGATTCATTATATAAAGTAATTCCTATTCCTGGATTCGATAAGCCACAGCTTCCACATGAGTCACTGCTTGTGGAATCTACGCTTAAGAAGTCTGCGGGAGCTAGTGTATATGCTTCTGTCCCTCCTGGCAGAGAAGGTAAAGCCATGGACAAATTCGGTAAGCGGTTATACCAGAATGCAATGCTAGCTAATAGATCTGGTAATTATGCTTTTCACTTTTCTTTTTATCTTAAGCATCTCCTTACCACCATGGCTTCCTTTGAACAGTACCTTCCTGAGCGGAAACGACAGGCTTTCCACCAATGCTCGTCTTCTCTTTTCCAACTCCGTAAATTTATGGTAAGATCCATTTACGATACCTTCAAACTTACCTCCAGAGCAACGGCCATGTCTGTGGCCATGCGCCGCCTTGCCTGGCTTAGAGTATCCGAGCTTGATGTCAACCATCAAGATCGGTTGGCTAATGCTCCATGCCTGGGGGATGAGTTTTTTGGGGAATCCATGGACTCGACCACCCAAAAGCTCTCCGCCCATGAGACATGCTGGGATACTCTCCTCAAAACAAAAAAGAAGACTCCACCGGCACGGCCTTTCAGACAGCAGTCGGCCTACCAACGCCGTTATGTGCCATCAGCTCCCCAGCAACCTAGGCGTCAACGTCAACAACAACGTCAGACTCCTAGACCAACACAGCAACAACCTGTGAAGCCGCCTCCGCAGCAAAAACCTACGCAGCCCTTTTGACTTAATTCTCCAGGGCATAGCCAGCGTCCAAACATCTACCCACCTACCTCAACCTATAGGTGGCCGTCTCACTTTCTTTCTCAGCCGGTGGGAAGTTATCACTTCGGACCAATGGGTCCTCAACATCATCCGCCACGGCTACTCTCTCAACTTTCAGACCCTTCCGGCCCAAAGAGTCTGCTTTGAACACTCCTCAGTCTTCCCTCCTTCTTCAGGAGGTTCAATCCCTCCTCCTTCTGAACGCTAAAGAGGAAGTTCCTCTGGATCAAAAGGGGCAGGGATTCTACTCCCGTTACTTTCTAGTCCCCAAAAAAACAGGAGATCTCAGACCAATTCTAGATCTTCGCGATCTCAACAAGTGCTTGGTCAAGGAAAAATTCAAAATGCTTTCTCTGGCCACTCTTTACCCTCTTCTCGATCATGGCGACTGGCTATGCTCCCTCGATCTCAAAGAAGCATACACTCACATACTGGTCAATCTGGCCTCCAGACAGTATCTCCGCTTCATGATCAATCATTGTCATTACCAATACAAGGTGCTACCCTTCGGTCTTGCCTCCTCTCCAAGAGTGTTCACCAAATGCCTGATTGTGGTGGCTGCCTTTCTACGCTCTCACCACCTTCAGGTCTTTCCTTACCTGGACGACTGGTTAATCAAGGCCATTTCATCTCAGTCAGTACTCCTGGCCACCAACCAGACCATCCTTTTTCTACAACTCCTGGGATTCGAGATCAATCTACCCAAATCTCATCTTATCCCCACGCAAAGGCTTCAATTCATTGGAGCAGTGTTGGACACAGTCCTGATGAGAGCGTTCTTACCGTCCAACCGTCTTCAAACTCTTCAATATCTTTGTCAGCAGGTGCTTCCACAACGTTCCATCTCTGCCAAGCAAATGATGATACTCTTGGGTCACATGGCCTCGACAGTTCATGTCACCCCCCTTGCACGTCTTCACCTGCGCACTTCTCAATGGACCCTAGCTACCCAGTGGTCCCAAGCGACGGATCCTTGCTCACGACACATATCTGTGACATCATCTCTTCGTCAATCTCTTCAATGGTGGTTGATATCCTCAAATCTCTCCAGAGGTCTTCTGTTCTATCTACCTTCTCATCAACTTGTCATCACCACCGACGCCTCCCCTTATGCCTGGTGAGCTCATATGAACGAATTTCAAACTCAAGGACTTTGGACAGTCCAGGAAATGAAGCACCACATCAATTTCCTGGAACTCAGAGCAATGTTTTATGCCCTCAAGGCCTTCCAACATCTTCTCTTTCCTCAGGTTCTTCTACTGTGCACAGACAATCAAGTTGCGATGTACTACATCAACAAACAGGGTGGGACAGGCTCTCGCCTCTTGTGCCAGGAAGCCCAGAAGATTTGGTCTTGGGCCACAGCTCGTCACTTATTCCAGAAAAAGCGATCTACATTCAGGGAGAACAGAATTCCTTAGCGGACAAACTCAGCAGAATTCTCCAGCCCCACGAATGGACTCTCGATCCTTTGACTCTCCAGTCCATTTTTGCTCAATGGGGCACTCCTCAGGTGGACCTCTTTGCAGCTCCTCACAATCATCAGCTGCCCCACTTCTGCTCCAGACTCTCCTCTCCTCACCGTCTGGCAGCAGATGCATTTCTCCTAAATTGGTCCAATCTGTTCCTGTATGCTTTCCCTCCTCTGCCACTCATGTTACGAACCTTGTTCAAGCTCAAGAGGGAACGAGCCACCATGATTCTGATTGCTCCACGGTGGCCCAGGCAGCATTGGTTCTCCCTTCTGCTTCAACTCAGTTCCAGGGAACCTTTTCTTCTTCCACTGTTTCCTTCTCTGCTTACGCAGCATCAGGAAACCCTTCTGCATCCCAACCTCCAGTCTCTGCACCTGACAGCTTGGTATCTCTCGGGCTGACTTCACATGATTCTCTTCTGTCTCAGCCCGTTCGGTCTATTCTGGATGCTTCCAGGAAACCGGCCAATCTGCAATGTTGCCATCAGAAGTGGGCACGGTTTTCTTCTTGGTGTATTCTTCATCATCATGATCCCACTTCCCTTGCAGTGGAGACCTTGTTGGATTATCTTCTTTCCTTATCTGACTCTGGTCTCAAGTCTACGTCCATCAGAGTCCACCTCAGTGCTATTGCTGCTTTTCATGAGCCAGTTCAGGGGAAACTTCTCTCAGCTCATCCTTTAGTGTCCAGATTCATGCGGGGTCTTTTTCATGTGAAACCACCTCTTAAGCCCCCTCCTGTGATCTGGGATCTCAATTTGGTTCTGTCTGCTCTAATGAAGCCTCCATTTGAACCCTTGGCTACCGCCACTTTCAAGTTTCTAACTTGGAAGGTACGTTTTCTTATTGCGCTCACCTCTGCCAGGAGGGTCAGTGAGCTCCATGCACTAGTTGCTGATCCACCTTTCACAGTCTTCCATCATGACAAGGTGGTTCTGCGTACACATCCAAAGTTTCTTACTAAGGTTGTCTCTGAATTCCATCTCAACCAATCCATTGTTCTGCCTGTTTTCTTTCTGAAACCTCACTCTCATTCTGGAGAACAGGCTCTTCATTCTTTGGACTGTAAGCGGGCTTTAGCTTACTATTTAGACCGTACTAAGCCCCACAGATCATCTCCACAACTCTTTCTGTCCTTTGATCCGAATAAATTGGGATGTCATGTTTCTAAACGTACGCTGTCAAATTGGCTCGCAGCGTGCATTTCATTCTGCTATGCTCAGTCCGGACTGCCACTGGAAGGTTCTGTCACGGCCAATAGAGTGAGAGCTATGGCAGCATCTGTAGCTTTCCTCCGTTCCACTTCTATTGAGGAAATCTGCAAGGCTGCTACTTGGTCCTCAGTTCATACTTTTACATCTCATTATTGTCTGGATGCATTCTCCAGACGGGATGGACACTTTGGCCAATCTGTTTTGCAAAATTTGTTTTCCTAATGGCCAACCTTCCCTCCATCCCTCTTTTTGTTAGCTTGGAGGTCACCCATCAGTCAAGAATATGCTGCCTGCTTGTCCTGGGATAAAGCACAGTTACTTACCGTAACAGGTGTTATCCAGGGACAGCAGGCAGATATTCTTGCGTCCCACCCACCTCCCCGGGTTGGCTTCTTAGCTGGCTTATCCTAACTGGGGACCGCGCGCCTCTGTCGGGCGGGAAGGCACTCGCGCGTGTGCGGTGCGGCCTACTGGAACTTTCCAAGTTCTTAGAGTGCAATTACTCTAAAATTGTCCGTACCGGGGCTCCGTCGGTGCCGTCACCCATCAGTCAAGAATATCTGCCTGCTGTCCCTGGATAACACCTGTTACGGTAAGTAACTGTGCTTTATCTGGCATCCACCAATTTCCTAGAGTGCCGTATAACTGAGAGTTTACTATACTAGGTCTTCAGGTTATACAAATGTAGCTTACATATCTTCATTGACTTGCTGTAGGGCTACTAGGATAGTTTAGCAAAGTCATTAATTACATAGCAACATACATTGTAAATGATGGCAGATAAAGACCTGAATGATCTATCCAGTCTACCCACCAGTCATGATTAAACCAACAATGAATGTGATATAAAATACTTGATCATTTTCTTTCTTTGGCATTTTTGGGACATAGACTGTAGAAGTCCACCCATACTAAAATTTTGTCAGAATATAATTCATAAAAGAAGAAAAATGTAGAAGGGAAAACATTGCTGGGCCAATATTCAAAGGGTATTATGTTTTGGCTTCTGGGTGGCCACCATATAAGCTCAACAAACCCTAGGTACTTGGTTGCCATGGTGACTAGAAAATCTAACTTGGCATTTGCATCCCCTTCAATCTGTCTCTGTTCCCTCTGTACCACCATATCCAACATTTCTCCCTCTCATCCTTCTATTCCCCATACATCTCTACCTCACTCCTCTCTCTCTATGCCCAGTTTTCCTCTTTCTTCCTTTCCGCATGTGCACCATCTCTTTGCCTCTCAATCACACACTCATGCCCAACAATTCTCCCTCCTATGTCCCAAGTTTGTGCCCCCTTTCTCCCTCCCCTGTGTCCCATGTTCATGCTCCCTCCCTTCCTTCTGTGTCCCAAGTTTGTGCACCCCTGCCTTCCAGCCTTTGTCCCAAAATCGTGCTCCTCCCCTTATCTTTTCTCCCAGATCATGTCCCCTCTCTCCCTTACTTACTCGAGCCACCCTCGCTCCTTCTGCCTTCAGTGGCTCTCATTGAAGAGATGCGCAAGCAGCGATTCACATGCTGCATGTGGCTGACCCACATGCAGCATGTGGAGAGAAGGTTTCCAGGTCAGCTACGTGCAACGTGTGAACCGCAGCCTGCATGTCCCTGCAATGAGAGCCACTGAAGGCAGAAGGCTTTCCTCTGACGTATGCTTTGACATCGGAGGGAAGCCCTCTAGGTCTTGAATTCATAATATGCAAAGTGAATATACTGTACCTAATATTTGCATATACAGTAGAATACTGATTAACTGGTATTCAAGCAACCGGCACTTGCCCAACCGGCAAAAAATTTGCTTAAAGACACTTTTCAGCACCGCACCCACTTACCTCCTGAAACAACTTCATCCTACAGGACAAACTCCGCTTCTCATGCAGAACATTACTGTTTACATTTCCTTCTCCCAAAGGATGCCAATTCAAAAGATTCCACGACAGGACACTCTTTCAAGCAGGGATCTGGAATAACACCTTAAGCGACCTAATCCTGAATTCACTAACATACCATACATTCAGAAAATCACTAAAAACCCACTTATTTGACAAATTTGTTTGAACTTCCAAACCTGCTCAGTACTTACCTCTTCCCACACGTCCCTTCCTCCTATTCCCTATGTTGTCCCGTCACATAACTGTCTATCTACCCCTTTCCAAAACTAATTGATGTTACTTTGCTGTATTCCTTACAGCCTCTCTTGTTGTACACCGTCTCGATCTGAAAAGGTATGACGGGATATAAATAAAAATATTTTTATTATTATTAAAACAGGACTTTCTATACATTTGGACTTTTTTCATATGAATTTATGTGTATTATAATTGTAAGTTGATTTGTACAAATAAATATTGTCTACCCCATTGTTGACGCAGTCTATCCCACTCCCCACTTGCTTTGCTGATAAATGTCTATGAGGCAAGTCTTTCAATTGAGAAGCAGCTCTGGAAAGAGGGGTGTAGGATGAGGATGAAAGTGAAAGGGGATATATTTTAGAAGTAACCTCAGAAAATACTTTTTCATGGAAAGGGTGGTGAATACTTGGAATGGCTGAGGTGGACAAAGAGTGTATCTGAAGTCAAGACAGGCTGGGGCAAGTACATTGGATTTCTAAGGGAGAGGAGGAGGAAGTGATTTTCATGGTTGGGCAAACTAAATAGGCCATATGATCTTTATCTGCCTTCATTTTTCTATATTTCTATGTTTGAAAGTAACACAAATAGTTGTGACATGCTGCATGCTTCACAATGTTGCACGGAAGCATGACTTGGAGATTGGTGTCGACCCTCACGTGCAAGCTGAGGCAGCGTTTCATCCCAAGGTAACTAATGGGACGGATGCCTTTAGAGGAAATGAAACTAGGTAAAAGATTATAGAAGAATACTTCTCATGTAAGTAAGACAAAGTCATGTTGAGGTTTTTATACAACTTTCATGTATTTTTTGGGGAAGGGAGAGTTGTTAGGTGCTATCATTTCCCCAAGCTATTATTGAGATGGCCTGGGGAAATTCATGCTTATTTTGGGACAATCAGCATAAAATCTGTTTTACTACTTGGGATTTAACTAGGTACTTGGAGCCTGGGTTGGCCATTGTTAGAAACAGAATACTGGGCTTGATGGACCTTGAGTCTGTCCCAGTATGGCAATTCTTATGTTAATTGGTTTTTGGGCAGGTAGTGTTAAATGGCCATTTTTCTTGCTGGAGGAGGGTAAATAGTAGAGTGCCTTAGGGATCTGTACTGGGATTGGTTTTATTTAACATATTTATAAATGATCTTGAAATCAGAATGATGAGTGAGGTGATTAAATTTGCAGATGACATAAAACTATTCAAAGTTCATTTGTGGACTGTGAAAACGTGCAGGAAGATTTTAGGAAATTGGAAGAGTAGGTATCCAAATGGCAGATGAAATTTAATGTGGACAAATGCAAAATGATGCACATTGGGGAAAATAATCCAAGTTATATTTACCAGATGCTAGGGCCCAGCACCCAAGAAAAAAAAATCAGGTGTCATTGTAGTTAATATGCTGACATTTTCTGTGCAGTGTGTGGCGGCAGCCAAAAAAGCAAGCAGGATGCTAGGAATTATTAGGAAAAGGATGGTAAATAAGACCAAGAATATGTAATGCTCCATGGTGCAACTCGTCTCTGTTCTTCTTGTCACATAGCCAATAAATTGCCAAAATGTGTTGCTTCTTTCTATACTCCTCTTGATTCGTATTGTGAATAACACTATCTCCTTTCAAACAAACGCTGTCACACAAGTCAGTACTCACTACCTTAAATAGATGTTTAAGAGAAAATACGGAAGATCTCCGTTTCGCTCCCGTGTGTTTACTCGGGGCTTCATCAGGAAAGCGCCAAAGGTCACTCTTACAATTTCCAGCGCAATACTACTGTTCTTTCTTGCTTTCAAAGTGGAAACTACTTCATTCTAATGTTTCCTCTTCACCTGGAAGCCTCCACTCCAGGTGAAGAGGAAACATTAGAATGTAATGTAATGTAATTTATTTCTTATATACCGCTACATCCGTTAGGTTCTAAGCGGTTTACAGAAAATATACATTAAGATTAGAAATAAGAAAGGTACTTGAAAAATTCCCTTACTGTCCCGAAGGCTCACAATCTAACTAAAGTACCTGGAGGGTAATAGAGAAGTGAAAAGTAGAGTTAGAGGAAAAATAAAAATAAAATAAACATTTTAACAAGACAGCATTGATCTAAATACTTTGGAAGGTAGAAGAGAGGAGAGAAAGGAATAGAAGCAGAAGGGGGAGCCGTTGAACAGTAGAATTCTGGAGAAATTTAAATGATAGAAATAGAACAAAACAAAGACAAAAGGCAAAACAATAGATAAGATTAAAGATAAATCATAAGCTGGAAAGAAAAATAAAATAAAACTTTGTCTTCAATCCACGGTTTCAGCGTCAGTGATGAAGTGGAGCAAGTAAGTTTCCAGAAAGGGCTTCTTCAGGGAAGAGACTTGGCAGACAGTCCCAGGATGCCTATGTCTCCTCCCCTGCGATGTTCTCCCATCCATGCATTCCCTCCCAGACACACTGCCCGTGCCCCAGCCGCTCCAAGGAGGCTGCCCCAGATGAGGCCCACGGTGAATGCAGGATTCTCTCCTCTGCGGGAAAGCCGCCCGGAGCCGACAGTCGATCTTCTTAGCGGATTGCATGGGGGGAAGAGTTCACACTCTTGGTAGGATCGGGTCTGTGTGCTCTCGGTGGTTGTGGCTGGTCTCGTTGCTGCTTAGGTGTAAAAGCAGTTGATCTCCACTGCTGCTGATATTTAAAAGCAGGCAGATTGATCTCTCCAATGGACTGCAGGGGGAGGAGTTCACACTCCTGGCAGGATCGGGTCTGGGGGGCTCTTGGTGGTTGCGGTAGGTCTCGCTGCTGCTTGTATGTAAAAGCAGTTGTTTTTCTACTGCTGCTGATATTTAAAGCAGGTAGATTGATCTCTTAAACGGGATATAGGGGGAGGAGCTCACATGCCTGGTTGGATCGGGGCAAGGGCTCCTATTATAGGCTGCTTAGGTGTAAAAGCAGTTGATCTCCTACTTCTGATAATATTTAAAAGCAAGCATATTGATTTTTCCAACGGAATGCTGGGGGAAGAGCTTACTTGTTTGGCTGGATCAGGGCAAAGGGCTCTCGGTAGTGGTGGCTGGTCCTGTTGCTGCTTAGGTGTAAAAAACAGTTGATCTTCCTAGTGGACTGCAGGGGGAGGTGGAGCTCACACTCTTGGCTGGATCGGATCTGTGTGCTCTTGGTAGTTGCGGATAGTTCCGCTGCTGCTGAGGTGTAAAAGCAGTTGATTTCCCACTGTTGCTGATATTTAAAAGCAGGTAGATTGATCTCTCCAATGGACTGCAGAGGGAGGAGCTCACATGCCTGGCTGGATCGGGGCAAAGAGCTCTTGGTAGTGGTGGCTGGTCCTGCTGCTGCTTAGGTGTAAATGAAGTAGTTTCCACTTTGAAAGCAAGAAAGAACAGTAGTATTGCGCTGGAAATTGTAAGAGTGACCTTTGGCGCTTTCCTGATGAAGCCCCGAGTAAACACACGGGAGCGAAACGGAGATCTTCCGTATTTTCTCTTAAACATCTATTTAAGGTAGTGAGTACTGGCTTCTTTCTATACAACATTGTTAAAATCCAGAGTTTCCTTTCTGAGCATGCTGCCAAGACTATTATCCACGCCCTCATCACCTCTTGCCTGGATTACTACAACATGCTTCTCTCAGGTCTCCCACTAAACCATCTGTCCCCCATTCAGTCTGTTCAGAAATCTGCTACACACCTTGTATTCTGCCAGTGTTATGCTTATATTACCCCTCTCCTCAAGTCGCTTCATTGGCTCCCTGTCTACTCTGCATACAATTCAAACTCCTCTTAATGACCTATAAATGTACTCTGCGACTCCTCAATACCTCTCCTCTCTTCTTTCTCTCTACACCCCACCCCAGGAGCTTTGTTCTTTGGGTAAGTCTCTCTTGTCTTACCCTTCTCCTCTACTGCCAACTCACGACTCTGCCCCTTCTGTCTTGTTGTGCTGTATGCTTGGAACAACCTGCCTGAATCAGTACGCCAGGCTCCATCTCTGGCAGTATTCAAATTCAAGCTCCAAGCCCACTTTTTCAAAGCTGCATTTAGGTCCTAACCATTTCAACTAGTAATCCACTATATCTGTTTCTCATTTCCTCTGTAGCCTTTACCTTCTCTACCTCATCATCCCATTATATTTCCCTTCATGAGCAGCATATATTGATTCACCCTTTATCCTGTTATAATTAGATTGTAAGCTCTTTCGAGCAGGGATCATCTATTGCGTGTTTAATGTACAGCGCTGCATGCATCTGGTAGTGCTGTGGAAATAATAACTAGTAGTAGAGATTCTAAGAAAGTCTTAGCCAGTCTAGTGCAATGAGAGTGATTTTTATCTTGTCCTGTAAGAATTGTTGAATCATTCTGGGCACTGGAAGAAATAAGAATGCATATGGGAACTGATGACGCCAGTCTATTATAAATGCATCTGGAGCTATCCTGCTTGATGCTGGAATCTTGGTATATAGTTGAGCGCATTTGGTGAGATGCAAATAGATCTATGACCGGAGTACTCCATGTTCAGAAGAGGTCTTGCATAATCATGCTCTTCAAGGACCATTCATGAGGTTGAAAGTAATGGCTTGACTTGTCCGTTATTTTGTTTTCTGCTTTTTGGAGATTTGTGGCTATCGGGAAAATGTCAGTTTGCATTGCCAAGGACCAAACTTGAATGATGCCTTTGCAGAGATTTCTGTGTCTGGTTCCCCCTTGCTTGTTTACATAAAACATTGCTGCTTGATTGTGAGTGACTTGATTCTGCAGGATAGGCTGAAAACAGAGGCTGTATCTGATCGCTCTAGTAGATTTATTTGAAACTTTGTTCTGAAATTGATGTCACTGGAAACTGTTTGTGTTTCTATACCTCTCTGTGTTGGTTAGAAATATAACTCATTGGTTTAGACCACTCTAGCAGGACACCAGGAAAGAAAATTAATTTGTAAGAATAAATATCATGTAGTATTCCTTACAGCAGTCAAACTCTGTTGGGACCTGTGCTCTCTCTCTAACAGGTCAGTGGTTGACTTCCAGAACTCTAGACTAGAAAGATGCAGTTCTGTACTGACTTAGGTCTGTTTACTAAATGATGCTACCATGCTCTAAACACCTGTGTTATCATTTAACATGTTAACATTAATGTGGAGGTTTTAACATTAATGTTAAGTTAATCATGTTTAGGCCACCATGAAATTTTAAGAACATCTCTAGAGGTATAATTAAAGGTTTTATGAGAAACTGTGGTAACCTCGTGTTCTCTGCACGTTATTGTAGTGCTTTAAAATTCTGCTCACTAACATTCATAAAGCTTTTAGTGAATTGTTAATTATCATGTTTCATGCAGTGTGATAAACCGACCTCGGTATTTGTGAATGAAACAGAACTTTTAGCTTGGGTCTTGGCTTTTTTTTGGCTTTGTTACAGGAATGTTGTTGCCATATGAGCTGAAGGAGCAGCTGGTGTCTGTGTCTCAGGAGCTACTGGATCTAGCTTCCCAAGTTCCTGACAATCCAGTACCATCACACAGAACTCTGAGGTTGGTGGAATTACAAATTTTATCCCCTTGCTGCGTTGTAGTTGAGCTGTACTGCTGCTTGTACATCTTTTGGTCTGCAAATCATTTCATTTCTCTGTATGCCACAAATGGGCTGGGAGGAGGCATGCTTGCCCTCGATTTTCTGGTTGATGGTATGGGTGATTTGCTGTACTCCTTCAGAAGGAGTTAACAGCAAATCAGCAAAACGAATCCTTGTTCTTCTCTGTTAGCAGACTGCGCCCATAACTAACTTTGTTGATCCTTATTTAGTGAACTGATATTTATACATAAGTGTAGTATAAATACTCCATGGGCAGCCTAAGGCTTAATGGGCATATTTAAAATTAGGGTTTTTCTGATTAATAAAATTTGTAAGTAGTCCTTGGAGTTAGTTTAACTAGAAAGCAAAGTTGCTTACCTGTAACAGATGTTCTCCATAGACAGCAGGGGAATGCAGCCACACTTGTTGGTGAAGTCATCGGACTGATCCTGAATGCTGGTGCTCTCCCCAAGCTAGGTAAGCTTTTGAGCTTACTATGCATGTGCGGGAGTCCCTACACCTAGAGCTCCTCCCCTCAGCTTGCCTGTTTTGTCTCTAGCAATATAAAATTGAGACAAGGGGATGGAGGGCGGATAAGTGTGGCTGCATTCCCCTTCTGTCTATGGAGATCACGGGTATAGGTAAGCAACTTTGTTGCAGGTAAGCAACTTTGCTTTCTCCATAGACAAGCAGGTGATTTGCAGGCACACTTGTTGGTGAGTCCCAAGCTCGAAAAAAGGAGATGGGTGGTGGCAAAAAGAGTCATACTGCAAACAAATTCTGTAAAACTGATTGTCCAAATTGTATTTCTTGTGCTAAGTTCTGATCCAAACAATAGTGCTTGGTAAAGTATGAACCGAAGACTAAGTTGCAGCCCTGCAGATATCTTTTTTTTTTTTTTTTTTTATTTATTTATTTATAAAATTTGCACATTTATTGTCAAGCATATCATCTTGTACAGAAAGTGAGATCAAGAAAACATAATAATATTATTTACTCTCAAACCTGAAAGCAATTCAAAATAATAAAGAAAGTATACATCCTAACTTAATCACACACTAGTCCTCAAATTAAGATTCAAGATTAACGATAAGAGTAGAAATTAAATTAAAGTAAAACGTTTTAACAAGAAAAATCACTTAAGCTACTACTGAGAAGTGAGCTAATTATTATTATCACAATGGTACAGATGGTTCTACAGACTCAAGACGTTTCGCAGAAAGGAAAGTAGTCAAGTGAGCTGGATCTACAAATACATATTTCAAGGAACGGTATCTTATGACACATTTACAAGGATACCTAAGAAAAAATAAACCCCCTATTTGAGTCACTACTGGTTTTAACATTAAGAATTCCCTTCTTCTCTTCTGAGTCTCTCTCGAGACATCAGGAAATATCTGGATATGAACCCCAAAAAGTCCTTGGCCCTATTTTTAAAGAAAAGTTTAAGAATCCAATCCTTGTCTGGGGCCAAAGCCACAGTCAATAAGAGAGTGGCTGGAATAGCCAATTCTCTATCTGATTGCTCTAACAAAGTGGAAACGTCCAAGGGTTCTTTCTGTGGTATTCCTTCATCTTCTTTCTTTTGAGGATCCTGATTTCTTATAGGTAAATAATAAACCTTTGTAAGAGGTGGTAAAGCATTTTCAGGTATTTTAAGAATTTCCAGAAAGTATCGCTTTATCATATCTCGTGGAGAAATTGATAATACTTTAGGAAAATTAATTAATCGTAAATTATTAATCCGAATATTGTTATCTAAAGCTTCCAATTTTCTCTGCATAATCATATTGTCTTTAACAAATAAATCTTGGTTACTCTTAATTGTTTTTAAGTTCTTCTTTTCTTCTTGGATATCTAATTTCAGTGATACAGTCTCTTCCTTTAAAGTTTTTATCTCTTCTTTCTGGATTTGTATTTCTTTGTCCAAATTTTTTACCTGTAAGTTAAGGGCATTTCCGAAATTGGACACTAAGTCCCAGAGAGAGTTTAGAGTGACTTCAGAAGGTCTAACAGGAGAAACAAAAATTGGTTGTGTCATTAATAAGTGTTCACTCGGCTGTTTTACCTCTCCGGAGCCTTGATCCCCTTTAGCTGGAGTTGTTCCTACCGCCGGTTTTTCTAAAAGGAGTAACTCACTTTCAGCTTTCTTCAATTGCAAGCCCTCCGACATGCTGGCCTCTCGAGAGGAAAACACTTCCTCCTCCGGCGTGCTCTCCTCTCGCGGTGAGCTTGCTCCCAGCGGCAACGGCTGCAGGGGCGGTGACCTTACGTCGGGGCTCAGAGAAACTTCTAGCCCAAGGGAGTTCGCCGCGGCACTACTCTCTGCCGGCGCTCCCAGCGGGCGATTCCCCGACGATACCTGCTCACTCAACAGACGCCTAAAAATGGCATCCACTGCAGGCAGAGGGGTCTCCGAGCGTCGGGAGGCACCACCGACGCTTCTTCCCCTTCTCTTAGGCATGTTCCAAAGGTAAGAGAGACACTCGTACGCGTCTACTCAGCAGCAGCAAGCGGCAGCCATCTTGGATCGATCTCCGCCCAGCAGATATCTTGAATGGGAATGGACTTTAAATTTGCTATGGAAGAAGCTGTAGCTTGTAGTTTATGAGCCCCAATTGCACCAGGTGGTGGTAAGTGTGCCCTTGTGTAGCAGAAATTGATACATTGTGCTATCCAAGAGGAGAAGGCTCTCTTTGATGCTGATTTTCCTTGGGTAGCTGGATTGTAGGAAATGAAGAGCTGGTTTGTCTGCTGAGCAGCTGCTTTGAGGTAAAAAAGTAATGCTCTTCTGCAGTCTAATGTGTGGAAACTGTTCTGCTGGAGAGGAATGCGGAGCAGGAAAAAATGATGGTAAAGTTATAATTTGGTTCATATGAAAGTCCATGACTACTTTAAGAAGGAATCTGGGATGAGTTCATTATTGTACTCTATTAGGAAATAATTGAAGGTAAGAATAATACATGACTAGTGCTTGAAGTTCACTAACTCTTCTGGCTGAAGTTAAAGCTGTGAGAAAAATTGTCTTCCATGTAAGGAATGTAAGAAAAGCAGAACCCAGTGGTTCAAAAGGGGCTTGCATTAATTGATCTAAAACTAAATTTAGGTCCCACGCTGGAGGAGGGTCTTGCAGTGGAGCTTTTAGATTAGTGAGACCTCTCATGAAATGAGAATTGTGAGGATGGTGTGAAATTGGTTTATTTTGCATAAAAGTATGGTAGGCCACGATAGCTGCTAGATGAAATCTGACAGAGTTGGATTTGAGGCCGGAATTTGACAAATGTAGAAGATATGATAAAATATCGTCAACTGGACAATGAAGATGGAAAATCGTTTCCATTTAGATTGATAGGACTTTCTAGTGGAAGGACATCTCGCTGCAAGAAGGATTGTCTTGGGGGCGTGGCTTCGAGGCGAACGAAGATGGCTGTGTGAAGAAACAGCTCCATGGTGACAGGCAGCTTGATTTTAAAAATAGCGTTAAAAGTTTAAAGGAAAGACAAAATTAGTGAGAGAAAAGAAGTATAAGAATGGCGTCGGGCAGACAAAGTAAATCTTCCATGGCTGGAGCTGGATTGGGGTCTGTTAAAAGATCAAAAATTGACTCCACTTCCCTGCAGATGGTGCCGTTGCCAGCAGATGAAATTGATAACAGAGATCTTATGAGAGAAATACAAACGATAAAAGATATCGTTTTGGAAAATTCAAAAGACATAAAGGAGGTGAAAGGAGAGATAGTGAGTTTAACTCAAAGGTTAAATGCAGTGGATTTGAAAATGGAATGTTTAGAAAAACGGGTGGAAAAATGTGAGGAGGAAAAAGTACTGTGTAAAAAAGATCATAAAGAAATTGAAGCATTAAGAAGGGATTTTGTGGATTTGTCCAATCGTGCAAGAAGGAACAATTTGAGGGTACTTGGATTACCAGAGGAGATTGAGAAGGGTGATCCTATTACTTTTCTGTTAAATTTCCTACCTAAGATTCTACCAATTCAAAGTAAGTTTCCATTGGAGATAGAAAGGGCGCACAGAATTCCAGCAAAGAGATTAAGCAGCCAAAAGGTACCGCTACTTAATGTACCGCTACTTAATGTAAGCTACTTAGATATCAGCAAGTAGAAGAGATCCTGAAATTAGCAAAGGAACATAAAAATATGAAATGTCAGGATGCAAAGATATTTATAGTCCCGGATTTTGCCAAGGAAACTGCATATAAAAGAAAACAGCTATTAGAATTACGCCCACAATTGAGAGCAATTGGTGCCAGGTTTGGATTAGTATACCCGGCTATAATGCGGGTGACTCATAACAACAAAACTTTCAGTTTTGAAGAAGCAGGGAAGTTAAAAGAATATATAGATAAATGTGAAAGCCCGATGAATACCTAAAATGAAAATGAAGATATTAATGAGAAGTCTGTTAATGTTTTAATAGTGTGATGCATAGGTTATGTTTATTTGACTTTATTCATAGCGGGGCATTGTTTTTGAATATAAAACAGTCATTTTCCATTACTTGAGACAGTTGACTGTGGGGATTGGCAACATTCTGAATTGAGCTCGAGGCAATTTAAATATGGGGAGTGGTAACATTCTGGATTGAGCTTGAGGAAACTTAACTGTGGAGAATGGCAGCATTCTGGACTGAGCTCGAGGCAATTTGATTGTGAAGATTGGCAGCATTCTGGACTGAGCATGAGGCAATTTAACTATGGGGATTGGCAGCGTTATGGTTTGAGATGGAAGTAATTTAATTAAGGAGAATGGCATTATTCTGGACTGTGATTATGGTAATCCAACTGTGAAGATGGGAAGCATTCTGGACTGAGATTGAGGTAATGCAACTATGGAGATTGGCAGCGTTATGGTCTGAGATGGAGGTAATTTAATTGAAGAGATTGGCAGCATTCTGGACTGAGCTCGTGACAATTTAAAGGTGGAGAATGGCAGCATTTTGGACTGAGATTGAGGCAATGCAGCTGTGGGGATTGGCAGTGTTATAGTTGGAGATGGTGATAATTTAATTGAAGAGATTGGCAGCATTCTGGACTGAGTTCGCAGCAATTCAATTGTGGGGATTGGCAGCATTTTGGACTGAGTTTGAGGAAATTCAACCATGAGGATTGTCAGTATAATGGACTGAGCTAGAGGAAATTTACCTGTGGAGATTGACAACATTCTGGACTGAGCTTTGTGGTCAATGGAATTGAGAAAGTTGCTGAGTGATCTGCTGGATGTAGATTGGTAAAGACAGTTTAATGAAGAACGTCTGAATTGGAATAGTCTGGACTGCTGATCCATATAGAAGAGAGAAGATCATAGGTTTGATGTCTTCAAATGAGAAATATGAATGATGATATATAAATGCTGTCTAATTCTTGGAAAAATGGAAATGACTAATGTGTTAAATGATTATTCTAATTTTTGAAAGGGGTTGAAGGGTAAATGTAAAGGGTTATTTGTATAAGTGAGGAGGGGAATAGGAGTTAGGATTATAGTATTTGAAAGAAGTAAAGGGGAAGGGAAAAAAAAAAAAGGAAAGAGAAAAAAAAAGGAAGAAGAGAAAAGGAAAAAAAATATATAATAAAGGATATAAAAATGCCTTTGAAATTTATTTATAAGTTATTAATAGATTTTTTTTATAGAGTAATGGGGAAGGTTTGGGAAATACATATAAAAGATTGAAGTTTTTATTTCTTGTATGTTATATGAGATACTAAGGGTTAGATGGAAAAAAAAAAAAGACAGGAGGAAAAGGAGAAGAGGAAGAAATTTAAAAAAATAAATAAATACAAAAAAGGAACAAAAAAAAAAAAATTAAAGGAATAAAGAAGGAAAAAAAATATATATATATATTTTTTTGTCTTTTCATTGCTAATAAGAAGTTATAGGGAAGCGGGTAAATTAAGTATGACGTTGCCTGTGGGGAGTTTTTCTTTTACACAGTCAGTATGTGCATTTCGAAGTCTTCATTTATGATGGGGGTGGGGAGGGAGGGGGATGGGTATTTGGGAGGGACAGAGAAGGTGGGGAGGGAGGGTAAGCTTGTATTTTGGTTTAAGGGAAAAGGAAAAGTTTATAATATATGTTTGAGAAGGATATATTTGTATATTATATTTTATTTATATAATGGGTTTTAAAATTTTTTCTTTGAACATAAATGGCCTCAATCATCCAATAAAAAGGAAAAAGGTATTGTCATATATTAAGCAACAAAATATAGATATTTGTTTTCTGCAGGAGACACATTTGTCTGGAATAGAGTCTATGAAGCTGTCAGATAATTGGATAAAGCAATGTTTATATGCACCAGCGATAAAAAAGAAAGCAGGAGTAGCAATATTAATTAATAAAAAATGTCCAGCAACATTTAATATGGTTAAAGCAGATCCTCAAGGAAGGTGGTTACTTGTTGACATGAGCATGGGCAATAATACAATGGCGTTACTAAATGTGTATGCCCCTAATTCGAATCAAAGTGAATTCTTTAAATCTTACAACAATTAATTTTGCCACTGGCTACTACTAATTTAGTGGTGGCAAGGGATTTCAATGCTGTTATAGATCCAATAATGGATAAAAAGCCTAGTAGAATTATGAAATCAATGGGATTAGATAATTTGATACAATCATGTAATTTAAAAGATATATGACGTATTCTTCATTTTAATGATCGGGAATTTACATTTTGTTCACATGTTCATCAATCGTTTTCAAGAATTGATTATATTTTTGTTTCAGATCAGATGGTACAGCAAGTTGTAAAAGCTGACATAGAACCAATAGTAATATCTGATCATGGTGGTGTGTGGATAGAAGTTAACTTAGTAGATCAAGATAATTCCAAACCTGTATGGAGGTTTGATAATACATTGATTGCTGATTCTAAATTTTGCACAGAATTTCAGAACAAAATTAGTGAATATTTTTTGTTTAATGATTTAGAGGAAATGTCGATTGAAATTTTATGGGATGCTTTCAAAGCAACGATGAGAGGACAAATTATATCATATTCTGCATATAAAAAGAAACAACTAAGGAAGCAATTTGTAAGTTTGGAAAAAGAAATTAAAAATTTAGAATTAAAATTGATTAACAAATGGGAACAAGCTACATTTCAAATATTGTAAAAAAAAATGTGAATATAATGAGATTTCCTCTGGATTAGTAAAGAAAGATATTTTTACTCAGCAAACGTATTATGGTAGTGCAAATAAGGCTGGAAGATTATTGGCAAATTATTTTAAAAAAAAAAAAAAAAAAGGAAGGAGAAAATAGGTATAATTAAAGATGAGTTAGGGAATTCTCATTCTCAAATTGGAAGTATATTAAAACAATTTTTGAAGTATTATAAGTCGCTGTATTCTTCTGAGTCTTATTTAAATAAAGAGAAAGATGGGTTGGATTTTTTGAGTTCAGTTGAAGGTCCTAAGGTTCCTGATCATATAAAAAGAAGTTTAGATGAACCTATATCACTAAAAGAATTACAAACGGCATTGAAATCCCTTAGAGCTGGGACCGCTCCAGGTGGAGATGGATTTACGGTAGAGTTTTATAGAGAATTTCAAATTTCCCTTTTACCTTATTTATTAAAATTATATCAGGATCAACTGAATAAAGGTTGTATATCAGGCACTATGGCAGAATCTTTAACTATTGTTTTGCCAAAGCCAAATAAAGATCCAACATTGGTTTCAAACTACAGGCCTATATCTTTAATAAATGTAGATGGTAAATTATTAGCTAAGATTTTAGCATTAAGATTGGCTAAAGCTCTTCCGCATATAATAGGAATGAATCAAACTGGATTTGTTGCTCAAAGACACTCTTCTAATAATACTAGACTGGCATTTCAGATGTATTATTTAACAAAACAAATTAATGATCCGGCTTTTTCGGTATCACTAGATGCTGAGAAGGCTTTTGATCGTGTAGAATGGAATTTCATGTATCAAGCTATGGAGTGGTTTGGTATTGGATCCGGATTTATACAAATGATTCAAGCACTGTATAGCTCCCCAACTGCTCGTTTATACATAAATAATAATTTTTCAGATGCTTTTAAATTGCAGAGGGGAGTTAGACAGGGTTGTCCATTATCTCCTTTGCTCTTTGATATAGTTCTTGAACCCTTGTTGTTAGCTATTCGACAGGCAAAGGACATACAGGGTATTCCATGTGCTGGAGTGGAATATAAAGTATCCGCTTATGCAGATGATATCTTGCTTCATTTGAGGAATCCGGAAACAACAATTCCATGTCTACTGGAGGTAATAGATACATTTGGAAAATTCTCAGGATACAAAATAAATTGGACTAAATCAGAGATTTTACCTTTAAATGTGCATTGTACAAAAGGTATACTTGATTCTTTCTCTTTTATTTGGAAAGAGGATGGAATAAAGTACTTAGGTATTTGGTTGAATAAAACACTCGAAGAGACAATGAGAATAAATGAAAAATTTTTATTACAAAAAGTAACAGTTGTGTGAGCAATGGAATCCTTTACATTTGTCATGGTGGGGAAGAGTTCAAACTGTTAAAATGATGATTTTGCCTGTAGTTTGCTATCAATTGGGAATGATACCAGTGTTTTTTCAGGGGTCTTTCTATAAAAAATTAAATAGTATTCTGGTTAAATTTATTTGGCTGGGTAAAATTGCAAGAGTGGCTCTAGTGTCTTTGCAAAGACCAATTGAGGAGGGTGGGGTAAATTTTCCCAATTTTTATAGGTATCATCAGGCCTATATCATGCGCCAAGGTATGTATTGGGTCCTCCCAGAGCTTTTGGAACAACTACCAGAGTGGTTACGGGTGGAGAGATCACTTATCTTTCCACTTAGGCTTGATCTGCTGCTTGGTATAAAAGTGCCTAGAATACTTAAAGACAATAGAGTATTAATGGATACTTGGAAAACATTAAGATTTGTAGACAAATTAACTACTGATTCTATTTTAAAATTGAAACAACAGACTATTTGGGTAAACTCCAAGATACAAATAGGCGGGTTTAAGGTTGTCTGGAAGGATTGGATTAAAGCAGGTATAAGATCCTTAACAGAAGTAATTGATAATGGTAAGCTGCTTGATTTTTCACAATTGCAACATAAATATGGTCTGAATAAAAAACAAAGTTATAAGTGGTTGCAATTAAAGCAGGCTATTCAGGTGGGGTTCCCTGAATGGAAATCTTTAAATGATCATTACAGCTTAGAATTCTTATGTTTCCAGGCAGATTTTCTGGGACACCAGGCTGCAAAGTGGTATAAAATTATATCTAATTATTTGAATAAGAAACCAAAAAATGGATTAAGAGATATTTGGAGCATTGAGATTAAGCATCAGATTAATGCATCTCAATGGCCACGTATTTGGTCTTGGAGAATTAAAGGTACGATGTCGGCATCTATTAGGCAAACATGGTTCTTTTTGTTGCATAGAGCATTCTGGACCCCTACTAGATTACAAAAATTAGATTGCTCTAAGTCTAATAGATGCTGGCATTGTAAAATTGAAGTTGGAACTTTAGACCATCTTTTATTTTATTGTCCATGTATTCAGGCATTTTGGATATCAATCTGGGATCAAGTTAACCTAATGATGGAGAGTCATGTGGCATTGTCCTATGACACAGTGGTTTTTGGAATGTGCATGAGGGCTAAATGCCAAATATCTGCAGCAAACAGTAAATTACTGATGATTCTTACTGGTGTGGGAATTCAGCAAATAACGACTAATTGGAAAGACTGTTATAAACTGAATTGTAGTTTTTGGTGGAACTCAGTATGCCATATGTATAAGATGGAAAGATTTCTTGCAGTACAGAGGGGGCATTTTAAAAGGTTTCAGGAGGTGTGGAGGCCATTAATTGAATATTATAATGATTAAGGTTTATTCTTTTTCCTTAGGGGATAATTTGTAGAAATGGGGGTGGGTGGGGGGATAGGATAATCCAATTAAATAGCGGTATATTTCAACTGATTAATGGATATAAGAAACATGGTATATATGTATGAATAGAAAAGGAAAGGGGGTAAAATTATTGGAAATATGTTGTTATGAAATATTAGGGGATATATGTACTATGATGAGATATATTTGTTGTGCATTAATGTATATAATAAAATGAAAAAAGAGTTTGAGGAAGAAAGGGTGGGGGGAGGGTTAGGTTAAAGTATGATTAATTGTATTAAGGAAGAGGGATGTCTAAGTATGTATATGTTTGGATAGATTATTTTATTGATATGGGAAGGGATGGGAGGTGGGTGGGGGGGAATTAAAACATGTATAATAATATTGTGTAAGAATGTCAAGTGAGTTATGTGAATCAATTGGAATAATATTGTACACTTGTTGAGAGAAATAAAAAGGAATAAAGATTTTTTTAAAAAAAAAGAAAAAAGAAAAAGAAAGAGTCCAGCTATACAAACCAGCTTAATAAAGGTATCATAATAAATGTTAAAAAAAAAAATAGAAGGATTGTCTTTACAGGTTGAGGAAGTGGAAACTGAGGAGCTAACTTTCAATTTCCAGGCCATTAAACTGAGACTGCCGAGATTGGGATGTAGTAATTGACTGTTCTGCTGAGAAAGAAGAGAGGGATGGTCTCCCAAGGAAATTGGGGGAGCGTCCAGAAGGTCTAGCAGGAGTGGATACCAGATTTATCTGGGCCAACAAGGAACAATGATAATGTGAGCATTGTCTCTTGCAACTTTCTGAAGTACTCTGGAAATAAGAAGGAATGACGGGAAGGGTGTGCTCCCAATGTATGAAGAAAACATCCCTTGCAATTGCTTGAGGAGCTGGGCGAAGAGAGCAAAGAGATCCACTGTGGGAGTTCCCCAGTGTAGAAATAATCGCTGTAGGTTGGAAGGATTGAGAATCCACTCATGAGGATCAAGTTTCTTGTTGAGGGAGTCTGCAAGGATATTGTGTTCTCCTGGAATATATACCCCTTCTAGATGGACCCGAAGTGTCAGAACATAGGTCCACAGGTGATATGCTTCTCTGCAGTGTGGTAGAGATCTCAAACCTCTCTGCTTGCTGATATAGAACATTGTTACTTGATAGTCCGTTTAAATGAGAATGTGTTTGTTGTAAATCCAGTTACTGAAGGCTTGAAGGGCGTAATATACTGCACGGAGTTCTAAATTGTTGATATGTAGGGATCGTTCATTTGTGGACCATTGACCCTGAGTCTGCAGGAGGTCGAGACGTGCTCCCCAGCCCTGGTTGGAAGCATCCGTCATTATAGTGAGAAGAGGAGGCGGACATTGGATTGGACAGCCCTCCTGTAGGGAAGGACAGTGAATATACCAAAGGAGGGGAATCTTGAATCTTTGCAGGGAGAGGAATTATCCTGGTGAGAGAATGATCTTTTTGATTCCATTGTAATTTGAGGTGCCACTATAACGGTCTCATGTGGAGTCTTGCATGTGGTACTAGAGATATCAAAGCTGCCATATAACCTAAGATGCGCAGAATGGTGCGAGCAGATAAGGCTGAAGACCTTCGTAAGTGATCTACCAGATTTATGATGGACTGATGTCTGTCCTGAGGAAGATAGGCCTTTGCAGCATCTGTGTCCAAATAAGCTCCGATAAACTTGAGGGAGCGTGTTGGAGTAAGGTTGGACTTTTGGAAATTGATGAGGAATCAAATGATTGTAGGGTGAGAACTGTGTTTTGAATGGTGAGTAGCAACCGGTCTCTGGAATGCGCTAATAGGAGCCAATCGTCTAGATAAGGAAATATCATATGTTATTGTCTTCGCAGGTGTGCTGCCACTACAGCTAGGCACTTTGTGAAGTCTCTCGACGCTGATGAAAGGCCAAAGGGTAGAACCTTGTATTGGAAATGTTGACTGAGGAATTTGAAGCGTAGGAAATGCCAGTGAAAAGGATGAATTGGAATGTAAATGTATGCATCCTTGAGGTCTAGGGCGGCTAACCAATCGTATTGTTTCAAAAAGAGGAAGAATTTCTGGAAGAGAAATCATCCTGAACTTTTCTTTCTTGAGGCAGGCATTGAGTGTTCTGAGGTCGAGAATGGGACGAAGACTTTGTGTCTTCTTGGGGATGAGGAAGAATCTGGAGTAGAATCCCTGGTTCGCTTGGGAATCTGGAACTTCCTCGATGGCATTGCTGTGCAGTAGAAGAGAGACCTGCTGCTAGTTGCGGAATGTGTTGGTGTGGTACTACAGATGGGAGAGGGGATGAAGTTAGGAAATTAAGGAAATATCCTTGAGAAACTATGCAGAGGACCCATTGGTCTGTCGTTATGTCTTGCCAAGCCGCAAAAATGTAGGTTAGCCATCCTCCCACTGGCAGATGGTCAAAAACTAGGAGTAGTTTTAAGAGCAGGAAGTTGAGATGTAGATGATTGCTTCCTGTCCCTAGTACACTGCTTTGGGTTGAAAGAAGAAGAATGTGATCTTTGTAGGGTAAGATGATTATAAGGAGCAAATCTGCATCGTGGCTAATACTGTTGAAAATACTGTTGATGGTAAGCTCTTTGGTAAGAAAATGAAGTGGAAGGGCATTGAAATGTCAAGGTTGCTCTGAGGAGTGTACTGAGATTTCCCTACTGGTCGAGGAATCTTCCTTAACCTGTGAGACTGTAGCTTGTATTTTCTCCCCAAAAAGACTGTCTCCCAAGCAGGGAGCGTCTGCAAGTCTATCATGCATTCTTCTCTGATGCCCTAAGCCATGCTGAACGCTTGGCAACTATGGCCACCGCCGCTGTGCGATGTGTCATGTCTTATCATGTCATGTCATGTTATAGGCATCATAGTTGGTCTTAATTAATTAGTGGATTCCTGAAGGGCAACGAGAAGATTTGGTATGGCTTCTGGGGAAGCGACTTCTAGCTGCTGCAGAATAGGATGTTGAAAATGGAGAATTTGTAGCTGGTGTGCAATAATCTTGGATGATAGCATAGACTTCTGATATATTTTGCAACCTATGGAGTCAAGTAGACAATGATCTATTCCAGGGGGTGCACTTAATGGTGATTTGGAAATCTTAGCCTTTTTAATAGCCGACTCTGATACCATTGAATGGTGAGGAAGTTGTTGAAGGTCGTGACCAGGAGCTTTTTGGATCTTATAGTTCAGCTCAAAGCACTTGAAAGCTGTGGATATTGATAGTTGTTTTTGCCAATTAACTGAAGGTCCTGCAGAACTTGATTTACTGTCTCGACTCTTCTTTGTTTTGAGGAGGGGGGGGGGGGGTTCCTGAAGAGAAGCCTCCTGTTTTTTGCTGTTTTTTTGTGGGTTTTTTTTTAATAACTAGAGGGATTTAAAAGATTAATTAAAGTTATCTCCTATTATTATTCATAAATTTATTTTTTTGAGGAAGAGAGGGGAGAACTGCGACCTTCCAGGAGTGGTCGAAGAAGAAACTGACACGCTGAGGTGAGGGGCTCTAGGTGTACCAGTGTTCCCTCTAAGGATTGATGAGGTGTGTGCAAAAAAAAATATGCATGAGCGACAAATTACATACTCCACAAATTTATGAGCAGGCGCAGAGGACGCATTTTTAAACAAATGTAGTTTATCCTTGTACTCCTTATGTAATTTTAATCATCTATGGATATGTTTGTATGTTTATTGTTCAAATGGTTTTATTTATTTCCCAAAATTTATTTTTGTTATACACATTGAAAATATTTGATATTGCGTTTAAATCAAAATCTCAATAAACTTGAAACTTGAAACGAGTGCCCATGAGATTGTGGGAGGGTTAAATACTCAAAACTTAGAAGAATAACAATTTACTTAAAGTTTTTGCTTCGCCAGCTTTCTGGTATCTTTACATAATGCAGTGGTGTACCTAGCATATGTAACACCCGGGGCCCATCATTTTTTGGCACCCCCCCCCATCTGTACGAAAAACGTGATTTTTAGTAACAAGCCACACGTCACACATGAGTACCTAGGAAAAGGCAGCATCTTACATATTGCAGTGAACAGTACATCAATACACCCATTGTAAAACTAAACAAGCCAGACCAGCACAGATCAATCCTACACCGTCAATCCTAACAGAAAACCATGTCTTTCGAACACACAGAACACAGAAAACACCTTCGCCTAGTAAGGAATATGTAATCACAAACTAACCCCTCCCTCTTTTACAAAACTGTAGTGTGGATTTTAGCTATGGAGGTAACAGCTCTGATGCTCATAAAATTCTGAGCATCAGAGCTGCTACCACCAAGGCTGGTGCTAAAAACGCTTCACAGTTTTGTAAAAGGGGGGATAAAATAAAAATACATAGACAAAGGTTAAATTGAACCAGCAAGAAGCTGGACTCTGCATACAATGCTTCACAGAAACAGTGACACATGTCTCCTAAAGCAATAAATAAATAGAAATTTTTTTCTACCTTTGTCTTCTGTGGTTTCTCCTTTCCTCATCTTCTTGTAACTCTCTTCCTTCCATCCACTGTCTGCCGTCTCTCTTCCCCTATATGGCATCTTCTCTCCTTCTATGCCCCTTCCAGAAACTGTATGCCTCCCCCTTCCATCTCTCCTTTCACCCCATTGGTCTGGCATCTCTCTCCTCGCCTTCCCTCTCCCACACCTCTCCTCATAGTCTGGTATCTCCCCTTCCCTGATTCTCTGGCATCTCTCTCCTTTCCTTTTCTTCCATCTTTCGCTCCCCCTCCATGCTCTCACATCTCCCCCTTCCTTTTCCCTTAGACTGGCATACCTTCCTCCTACGCTCCAAGCCCTGGCATCTCCTTTAATTCCCTCCCTCATCTTCCTTCTCCCTCCAGCTGGGTACCGCAACACTCTTCCCTGCAGCTCTGCACTTCCCCACAATTGCCATGCTTCGGTTCCTCTTCTTCCTTCCTTCCTCCCCCCCCCCCCGCGGGACCCTGCGGCACCATCAACTCTTACTCCCTCTAATGTCGGCCCTGCAGCTCCAGACTTCCTCGCACCTTCTCCCCTCCCCCTTTGGATCGCTATTATTTTAAATGTTATAGCCGCGGAGCTGTATCCATCAGTGGAGATGTCTAACCTCGGCCTGCCCCGGAACTCTTACTGCAACAGTGACTTCCTGTTCCTGCCTAGACGGGCGGCTGCTGCAGTAAGAGTTCCGGGGCAGGCCGAGGTTAGACATCTCCACTGATGGATACAGCTCCGCGGCTATAACATTTAAAATAATAGCGATCCAAAGGGGGAGGGGAGAAGGTGCGAGGAAGTCTGGAGCTGCAGGGCCGACATTAGAGGGAGTAAGAGTTGATGGTGCCGCAGGGTCCCGCGGGGGGGGGGGGGAGGAAGGAAGGAAGAAGAGGAACCGAAGCATGGCAATTGTGGGGAAGTGCAATCCCCCCAATGCGTCCCCTTACCTTACCTCCCCTTACCTTTGCGACGCGTGTGTGCGCTGTGAAGAGAAACTTGTGCGCTGCGATGTAATATTTTGTGCGCCAGCGCAGGCCAGCGCAGCTTAGCGGGAACACTGGTAGGGACACCTGCACATGCCCAGTAAGCTCAAAAGCTTACCTAGCTAGGGGAGAGCACTGGCATTCAGGCTCAGAGGACTTCACCAAGTGTGCCTGCATATCCCCTGCTTGTCTCTGGAGAGAGGCGTACTGCAGTACACATGAACTAAAAGTAAAAAGAGGCAAATCGTACTAAATATGTCTTGGAAAGACTGTAATATTGGGTTTGAAACATTCCTTGTACAGCATATTTATCTGTGTATGGCTCAGATGGATAAGTGGCCAACATCCCTATCCCTGCTCTTCAAGGCTGTGATTTAAATATGATTCTGACTCATAGCCATTAACATCTCCTGCTTCTTTGTGTGACTTCTGATTTTAACTGATATAGGAGTAGGCCTCTTTTCTGCAAAGATGTCACATAGGACCATTTAAATAATGAGGAAAAATTGGCCTTTATTGGCATTAAGGTACAACTAAAGCTACTTACACTATCTAATTGATAACCCTGTTGTTTTCAGAGCCATGACACAGAATTCACAGTTCTTTTCATATTTTCATGCATTTAAAGTTACACTCTTGTGAAAATTAGAGAGAACTTGTTTCTTATTCTAGCCTGTTTTATATATCTGGAAGGTTTTTCCATCATTGCTGAAGCTCTCATGGAACATTCTTTTGCAGAAAATATTGCTGTTATCTATGTCTTTAAAGATAGCTGCATGCAGTCCTTGAAGTAGCATCTGTTTTTGGCCTAGGTAGAACCTTTATTCTGTGTGTGTACCTTTCCCCCTCTTTCATTATTTGAGTTCCATTTTCTGCAAAATAGAGGTGCTAAAGTACAGACCTCATTTTATGGATGGATTTTGAGCTGTGAGTAATGTGCTGCAAGTGTGAAAGAGGCAATTAGTAACTACAACAAAAATATTGGGAGTAACACTAGATCAGGAACTTTCTTATCATAACCAAATTAGTTCAGTAGTTAAAAATTGCTTTTATAAGTTACGTCTCATCAGATCATTATCAAAAGTTTTAAAACCTGAAGCTCTCAACATTTTAATCCACTCATTAATCATTTCTAGGCTAAAGAAATAAGAAGGCTACAGCTAATACAAAATACAGCAATAAAAATTATTACAAATTCAAAAAAATATGATCACGTTACACCACTTTTACAAGCTGCACATTGGCTACCAATCACACATAGAATACCTTTTAAAATCTTACTGTTAACTTTTAAAATTCAACAATCATATGCACCGATATTTTTGGCTCGTCTTTTGATACCGTATTCTTCATTTAGGGCACTCAGATCAACACAACAACATTTATTAACTATTCCTTCTCTAAAAATAATAGGGACCAGGAGATCTACCATTTTCTCGGTCATAGCACCCCAGCTTTGGAACAATTTACCATTATATCTACGTAATGAACCTTCCTTAGATAAATTCAAGCGCTCCTTAAAAAGCTTTCTGTATAAGGATGCATTCAAAACATAGAAAGCATAACTTACCAAGTACTAAATCTTTAGACCTTAATGAATCTTATGAGTAGGTCGCCAAATTATTCTTTATTTTACTTTATTTTCTTTTTATGTGCTCCCACATATGTGTTCTTCCCTAAATGTTTCTTTTTCTTTCTTTAAAGATTGTAGTTCATCCCCCTTGCCTTTTGTACAATTTGTATTAGAACGTATATAATTAGTATACAATGTCTTGTTTTGTCCTCCCTCTTTTTTATTTTTATTTTTTAAATTGTTATACACATTGAAATATATGATATTGCGTAGATAACAAATCTTAATAAACTTAATAATAAACTTGAAAACTTGCAATTCGGGCATAAACAGGGATGTATGCAAGTGGGAATTTTCTTTTTCTCCCCCTCCTTTCCTTTCACTCCTTTATCTGCATTTTCTCATTTCTCTCTACCTCTTTCATCTTTTCTTTTACTCTCACAATTCCTTTTACCAGCAGCTTCATGTCTGCCTCTTCTCAGTTCTATCACTGGTACATGTGCCTTCTACTGTATTTCCTATCCTCATTTTCCTTTCTGTCATCATGGTTGTTCATTCATGTTCTCTTACTGCTCCTCTTGCAAGAGTTTCTCAACCTTATGCAGGAAAAGGATTTGAATTGCAAAAACATATGTTTTGTGGAATAACTATTATACAGGTACTTATTAGTTTGTATCAGGACTAATTTGTCACTTTCTTTTTATAAATATTCCTTTGCCATATCTGTACTGCAGGGCTGTTGATACTTTGACTGGTGTGTTGGAAAAGCTGACTTTATTGAAAAACATGTTGATTAATATGGCTGTCTCCAAGGATAATATGGAGGCCATCTCTGATCCAACTGGTTCAATCGATGAATATAAACACCAGCACAACAAAGCTAAATGGGTGCAAAGTGAAGGGCCAGACTTAGCAGTGAGTGCCTCATGTTTTAGTAAAGAGAGAGAACAGAATGAAAATGGAGATGAATGTAACCAAGCAGTAAGGAATGCTGAAGACCCAGTTCATAGTCCCTTTGAGGGCATGGAGAGACATTGCCTGATGTCCCTGGATATTACTGAACATGAGCTTAGGATGCTGGAATATCACGACATGAAAGACATCACCAGTGAAGAGGTTTGTGTACTATTTGAGGTATTTAAGAAAGCAAAGCACTTTTCATGAAAAACTTAATGTAAAAAAAGAATAATTTTTGGGATCTGGGAGATGACCAACCTTATCAAACAGGAAATGCCACAGTAATGATCAGCAATGTTGTGTGCCTTGTAATATGAAGGTAAAGTCAGAGATCAGATAGGCACTGTCAGGGAAATTCTGTAACCAGTGCCTAAACTTAGGCATTGGTAGGCTCCCTGCCAATGCCTAAGTTAATTGAAAAATGCCATTAGAAAAGGCAAAAAAATGTCAGTATTGAAGCGCCTACCGATGCCTAAATAAATTGCAGCTGGCATCATGGCTAGGTAGCCGCTTCAGGCTGTAGAACGCCAAAGTAGGCGTAGCCAACACCAGAAGTGGCTTTAGGTGGGCTAACGCGGCTACCCAGCCGTGATTCACGGCAAGAAAGGCAGCTGAAAAGTAGGTCCAAAAAATTCTGGCCTTCATTTCAACCGCCTATCTATGCTGCTGTGGGATCCTAAAGTCAGGACACAGCAACCATAAGCTGAGGCAGGGGAAATTAGCTGAGTGGCTGCAACAGGGGACCTAACCCACTCTCTTGCTGGAATCCCGAGCTCCCCTTCGAAAGCCCGCAAAAGAAAGGATGCCCACTCCCTCCTGCCAGAACCCCCAAGCACACCCCCTAACCACGATAAACAGGAGAGATGCTCACTCCCTCCTGCCTGCAGGCCCCCCTTGAACCCATGACCCACCTCAACTACCGATGACCCTGACCCCCCCAAAACTCTAAACCCCCCCAAATGCCGATACCCTTCCCCCTGGGTACCTTTGACTGTAAGGCTGGCCAGAAGGAAGCCTACACCATTCGGTTGGCAGGCCCGTCTCTTCACAATGGCAGGCCTTCCCCTTCCCAGTGCATCCTGAGAAGCATCGGGGCAGGGCCTAAACCCTGATTGGCCCAGGTGCCTAAGGCCCCTCCCATAGGTGTGGCCTTAGATATCTGGCCAAGCTGCGTCTTGGGCCACTCCCAGTACATCACAGTAGGACCAGGTGCTTAAGACCCCTCCTATGGGCCACTCAGAGCTTTAAACTCCTCCCCAGTGCATCCCAGGATAACTTGGGTTGTACTTGGTCAAAAGATTTGAGCTCTCCATGCTCCAATAATTTCCAAAAAGTCTCTTTGCCATATTTCTGCTATGCATATAATCTACTTTTAAAACCAATAGGAGGAAATATTTTTTTACTCAGAGAATAGTTAAGCTCTGGAGTACGTTGCCAGAGGTTGTGGTAAGAGCAGATAGCGTAGCTGGTTTTAAGAAAGGTTTGGACAATTTCCTGGAGGAAAAGTCCATAGTTTGTTATAAGAAAAACATGAGGGAAACCACTGTTTGCTCTGGATCGGTAGCATGGAATGTTGCTGCTTCTCGGGTTTTGGCCGGGTACTAGTGACCTAGATTGGTCACTGTGAGAATGAGCTACTGGGCTTGATGGACCATTGGTCTGACCCAGTAAGGTTATTCTTATGTTCTTACTTCCCTCTTTACCCCATTGGAGTTCTAAGGTGATGGGAGTAAGAAGCAATTTATTCCATTTCCCTTCAATTCACTCTTGATACTTCTACCAAATTTGTAAGGTGAATGTTGTCTGTAGGTATCCCATGTCATCTAGCCTTCTGCATCCTAAATAATGTGGTTCAAACTAGATAGTGCTTTTATTGATTATCCTTCTGCCAGTTCCATAACTTTTATACAATAGTATTCTTTCTTTTACAGTAAATCTGGTATCGCCAAGCCTTTATCTATCTTATATCTTTTCACAATGGATTTAATAGAGTGAGCAGGGGTGTCAAAGTCCCTCCTCGAGGGCCGTAATCCAGTCGGGTTTTTAGGATTTCCCCAATGAATATGCATGAGATCTATTAGCATACAATGAAAGCAGTGCATGCAAATAGATCTCATGCATATTCATTGAGGAAATCCTGAAAACCTGACTGGATTGCGGCCCTTGAGGAGGAACTTTGACACCCCTGTTCTAAGGGGATTCCCCTTTCAAACGAAACTATAAATATCTTTCTGCAACTGTTGTAGTCTGATTTGGGATTGAAGGACAAGGACTGTAACAAATTCTAAAGGTGAGGCAACAAGTTAATTTTAAAGGCCACCATTCTACCTAGTCATAAAATTTATCTTTGCTTTTTTCAAAGCCTTTTGCTAACTTTCTCAAAAATATACCATAATTGGCTTGAAATAGTTGGTCTACATCCCTAGTAATTTGAATACCTAAATATTTCAGGAAGGCCTGCACTCATCTGAAGGTGAAATGCGTTTTAATTTGAGCTACCTCCTCTACTGACAAATTTATATATCTATTATAATAAAACCTTAGCCGCGCATGCGCATTTGAAACTCCATGCCTCCGCATGCGCAGTAGAAGAACCGCCGAGCAGGGAGGAACTGAGAAGCAGGGAAGTGTCTCAGGGAGGATCCCCCTAGCAGGAAAGTGTTTCAGAGCAGTGGCAGTAGTCCTGATCTGCCATCCCCCCATTCCTTACCCAAAGCAGCAGTGGCAGCGTTGTAAACAAGCTGTTCGCAGTAAGCCAGCATCACTTCGGATGCGGTAGAGGAAAGGCCCTGCCGGGGCTGGCCGCAAACAGCCTGTTTACAGTACTGCCACTGCTGCTTTGGGTAAGGAATGGGGGATTGGCGGGTCAGGACTGCTGCTGCTGCTACTGCTTTGGGGCACAGAGTGAGGGAGGAGGGGTTGATAGGTCAGGACCACTGCTGCTGCCTCGGATAAGTAATGGGGGTCCAGGAGGCCAGACCTATGCAGAGGGAGGGCAGACCTGTGAGGGCAGTGGACCAGATGTGTGTGTGGAGGGTCCATCAGGGTGGAGGGTCCATCAGGGTGAAGGGCTGGGGAGGAGCAGCCTGCCCAAAGATTCAGTGCAGTGGCCAGGGAGGAGGTAGGTGGGGAGGGGGGTGAGGTTTGAATTGGTGCAGGCTCTGGTGTTGGGGTGCGGTTGAGTGAAGAGGGTTAAAGTAATGGTGAGGGGGAGAGTTGCAGTACTGTGGGGAAAGACGAAAGAGAAATTGGTCCTGGGGTGGGGGTGCAAGAGAAAGGGTAAAAAAGGAATAGAAGATGGGTGGGGGTGGAATTTAGGGACAGGAAGAATGGTCTTGGAGGCAATGTTATGAAGGATAGATAGGAATGGAGCCGGGACCGAAAGGGTTATAAATGCAGTGGAGGATCGATGAGGGCCAAAAGAGTACAGAGGACTAAGGAAATGGTGATGGATAGCGCCAGGAGCCAATAGAAGGAAGAAAGAAAGACATAAAGACATACGGGGCAGGGAGGGAGACAGAAAGAAAAAGAGTTACCATTATGGCCATCTGAGGATTAGTGTATAATTCAGTTATTCATCACATAAAACGAGGACTTGTATTTAATTTAGTCATTGTTGCTATCATGAATGCCCATGGCCCCCATCCTATCTAGAGAAATTCTCTATTCTCCTACCTTACCAATATGGCTTTCGCCCCAATTTCAGCACCGAATCCCTATTGACCTCCCTAATCTCCAAGGTTCAACAACTTCACTCCCGCAACAAGTTCGCCGTCCTCCTGCAATTCGATCTTTCTGCCGCTTTCGACGTTGTTCACCATGATATTCTAATTTACCAACTCTCCGAGATTGGCATCACCTCTACAGTCCTTGAATGGTTCTCAAAATTCCTTCGTTCCCGATCCTACATTGTCAACATGAATGGCACCTCATCCTCCCCCTGGATACCAATCTGTGGAGTCCCGCAAGATTCACCTTTATCTCCTATCCTTTTCAACATTTATATGTCCTCTCTAAAACGTCACAGGATATGAGAGAGTTTTTCCTTTTGAACTAGGAAAATTAATATTTGAGGTCGCTTACAGCATAGCGGGTTCTCTGAAGAAGCCGGTTTGGCGAAACGCGTCAGAACCCCGCCGGACCATCGCTGTTTAGGCATTGAAGTTAAGTTTTTGGATTTTGCATTTGTTAAGCACTGGACATTTTATGCACTCTATGGAGATTTAATGTAATGTAATGTAATGTAATTTATTTCTTATATACCGCTATCCAGAATTACTTACCACTTCATGAAGTTATTTTATAACCTTTCAAATTAGACGGTGCAATGATAGATTACTGAAAGTCTCTGTAGGGGTTAGGTCCCCACGCTGAGCTTTCAAATTCCATTCTTGGATTCTGAGCGCCGCTCTAGAAAGGCATTAATAACTTTCATTATTGTTCCCTTTTTGCTGTTGCTTGCTCTCTAAAACTCCTCCATCTATCCTCCCTTGAAACAATTTACACCTATGCTGATGACATCCTTGTCCTTCTTTAGACTGACTCGAACCTCACTAATCTCTCAGAGAACATATCCTCTTGTATCTTGAACCTCCAATCCTGGGCCCACACCGTCCAAATGAAATTGAATGAATCCAAGACAAAACTACTTTGGCTTGGTCCAAAATTAGTTCAGCTACCCACCTCAATCCCACTGTCCTCTGGCTCCACTCTGCAGCTCGAATTCTCCAGCAAGGTCCTGGGCGTCATCATTGATTCTACATTGTCCTTCAATGACCACCTCAACTCTCTGGTAAAAAAATGCTATTTCAGCCTACACATGCTGAGGAAAGTAAGATCCTGTTTCCATCAAAAACATTTTGCCGTTCTCGTCCAATCCATCATCCTCTCCAGACTGGACTATTGCAATTCTATCTTCATAAGCCTAACGAAGAAAAACCTTCACAGACTCCAACAGATTCAAAATACCACGGCCAAGCTTATCTTTGCAAAAAGTAAATTCGATCACGTCTCGCCGCTCCTTTTTAAGCTTCACTGGCTTCCGATAATTTCCAGAGTCCACTTCAAATGCATCTGCCTAACTTTCAAGATCCTCCACGGCATCCTTCCTCCATTAATTCCACTTTCTTGGAACTCCTCAAATCTTAATACCACCAGACCTACCCAAAAATCGAAATTATCCTTCCCCTCATTAAAAGGCATTTCCCACCCAGGAAAACTGAGGACTTCCCTCCCCTTCAGATTCACCGAGCTCTGGAACAACCTTTCCTCCCCTCTTCGGAACCTGAGTGCTCTCCAACCCTTCCGTAAACATCTGAAAACCTGGCTTTTCTCAAAAATCTAACACTCCCTCCTCATCTGACATCCTAGCCCTCTAACATTCTTCTTTCCTCCGATCTTCATCTAGCCCTTTCCTTGGAGTTCCTTTCTCATTACAATTCCTGTAAACCGTGCCGAGCTCCACGACCATGGAGATGGTGCGGTATACAAACCTAAGGTTTAGTTTAGTTTAGTTTAGTTGAACACTTTTTAAACCTTGACCCCTAGAAGCATTATCATGGCTCCTCTCCATTTGCTACCCAGATCAATTATAATACTCTTTTACTTTTGTCAGAGCCTTGTCGTCCACCTACAAAATGTTTTTTGTGGTCTGGGTGTACTGTATTACTTTAGGAAGCACAGGTGCTAGTCATTCTGCCTACAGCCTAGCTAAAATTTTACACCTGTATTTAATATCAAAATTGGGTGGTAAGAGCCACCTCAAGTGTTATCTCTCCCAGGTTTAAAAAGTATAAATATACAATATCTGTCATTTATAGTCTCTGGCAGGGCATTCCCCATTTGCTGTCCATTAAATTTCTTTGTAAGTAAGGGGTAAGTGGATGCCATATTTTTAATAAGAAGTTGTAGGAAAGCCATCCATTCCTGGAGATGTCCTGAAAGATATGCTTTTATCTGTAGCACATCCTCCACTTTAAGTGGAAAATCCTTCTTGGTTAAATTGGCTACTCCTGCCTTCATCCATCCCAAGGTATTGGAGCTGAAGAAAATCTGGAAATACTTCCCATTTCTGAGCAACCCTTTTGCCTTTCTGGTATAGTAGCTTTCCTGAATAAATGCAGTTCCTGGGGTAAATGCAGTTCTTTAACATTAAAAGTTAATATCTTATACAAAAGACCCCCCCCTTTAGATCTAGTGATCCTTTCCCTTTCCCCTTGCCCATTTGTCCATTGTGCATCTGTGGCTTCCTTCTGCAGTTGCATCCCTGAACCTCTCCCTCAAGTGCCCTGGTTTTCATGTGCCCCTTGTGCCCCTTTGCCAAGGACTGGCACTGAAATTATATACCCCACAGACAGGCAAATCTCAGCCACATCATTCTATATCCTTTTTGCCTTTATACAATACACGGAAATTAAGCACTATATTCTCAGAACCTAATCCTAAATGCATTAGCATTTTATGATTTAAAGCTTAGTAGAAAAGAGTGCTTGAGGTATAGATTGATTGCAGGTATGTTTTCTTTTATTTATTTAAAAAGAAAATAAGCCAGGTTATTTTAATGTTTACCTCCCCCTCCCCAAAACTATTGCTTGATTTATAATCTTATCCCAATTAAGAGGACATGAAATACATTTTTGAGAAAAGAGTTATAGATCTTCAGATAAGAGCAGTGTTGCTCTTTTGTTTCACCAATAGATTTAATGTTGTCTCTTTGTAGATCATTGACAAACTTAACATAGTATACAGTGTACACACCAAATAAATTTAAAGGACTTTACATTTAAGGACTTACATTAGCTTAAGCAACTTCACTCCCTTAGAAACCTTGAATAATTAATTAATGACTCAGTAACATTAAAATGCAGACAGTAGTCCATCAATGAGATGGGGGTCTATCTACTGTTTTGCATTGAGTTGCTATATGTAATATTATCTACTAGTTGGTGAGAGGTTTTGTGTATGCACTTGATGCAAACAAAGCTAGAGTGGCAGACTTGGGGGAGCTGAGGTAGATATAGGAATATAGAAGAGAGCTTCCAGAACATAGTAAAGTGGTTCCACCTCTAATCTGTTGGCCCCATGCCACCTTGGAGGAGAAATTTGCTAATGATACACAATTGTGGATTTGTAAGGAACTGCAAAAACATCTTGTAAAAGCCATGAGACTGGGCATCTAAATGGTATATGAAATTTTAATGTGGACACATGAAAATTGATCACACAAAGAAAAGGATAAGAACATAAGAACATACATAAGAAGTTGCCTCCGCTGAGGCAGACCAGAGGTCCATCTCGCCCAGCAGTCTGCTCTCGCGGCGGCCCATCAGGCCCACTGCCTGAACAGTGGTCTCTGACTAATTTTACCATTTACCTCTAATCCTATCCCTATAACCTTACCTCTACGCTTATCTGTACCCCTCAATCCCTTTGTCCTCCAGGTACCTGTCCAGACCTTCTTTGAAGCCCTGTAGCGTGCTTCTGCTTATCACATCCTCCGGTAGCGTGTTCCATGTATCCACCACCCTCTGGGTGAAAAAGAACTTCCTGGCATTTGTTCTAAACCTTTCCCCTCTCAATTTCACTGAGTGCCCCCTTGTACTTGAGGTTCCCCATAGTTTGAAAAATCTGTCCCTGTCCACTTTTTCTATGCCCTTCATGATCTTGAAGGTTTCTATCATGTCTCCTCTAAGTCGTCGCTTTTCCAGCGAGAAAAGCCCCAGCTTTTTCAGTTTGTCAGTATATGAGAGGTCCTCCATACCCTTTATTAGCTTAGTTGCTCTTCTCTGGACTCTCTCAAGTACCGCCATGTCCTTCTTGATGTACGGCGACCAGTACTGGACACAGTACTCCAAGTGCGGGCGCACCATTGCACGATACAGTGGCAGGATGACTTCCTTCGTCCTGGTCGTGATACCTTTCTTAATGATACCCAACATTTTGTTCGCTTTCCTTGAGGCTGTGGCGGATTGCGCCGACGCCTTCAATGTTGTGTCTACCATCACTCCCAGGTCTCTTTCAAGGTTGCTCAACCCTAGCGGTGATCCCCCCCCATCTTGTAAATGAACATCGGGTTTTTTTTCCCAACATGCATGACCTTGCATTTCCCTATGTTGAAGCTCATTTGCCATTTTTTGGCCCACTCTTCCAGCGTTGTCAGATCTTTTTGGAGATCTTCACAGTCCTCCATGGTTTTGACCCTGCTGTATAGTTTAGTGTCATCCGCAAATTTAATAACCTCACATTTTGTTCCCGCCTCCAGGTCATTTATAAATATATTGAACAGAAGCGGTCCCAGCACCGACCCCTGTGGAACTCCGCTCGTGACCCATTTCCAATCTGAGTAATGGCCCTTTACTCCAACCCTCTGTTTCCTGTCCGCCAGCCGGTTTGATGTGCTGCCTTTCTGTGGGCAACCAAAGTGATTTACATTTATTAGGGTTACCATATAGCTCCAGAAAACGGAGGACAGATTGAGTCATCCGGTTTTACTTCCATTGCTTTCAGTGGAAGTAAAAACCTGGATGTCTCATGTGTCCTCCTTTTTCTGGAGCCATATGGTAATCCTAACATTTATTATATGCAGGTACTTTCTCTGTCCCTAGTGGGCTCACAGTCTGCAATGGAAGGTGAATCTCAACTACAGATAAAAAATGCTGGGTTCTAAGTTGAGCAACTAGCCAAGAAAAAGATCTTGGAGACCATAAGTTGAAGCTTACAGCCAGTATCTTGAAATAGAATATTAGGGATTATTAAAAAAGGAATAGAGAGCTAACTGATAATGTCATTATACTTCTATATAAGTCTATGTTGTGACTGCATTTTGAGTATTTAATACCATAATGGTTTCCCCCATCTCAAAAAGGGTATAGTGGAGTTTGAAAAAGTTCAGAATAGGATGACACATGATAAAATGTTGGGATTATTCAACATGCAAAAGAAATCGAGAGGTAATGTACATAAAAATTTATTAGCCTTGTATACACTTAGAAAAACCATTGCTTATCCCTAGAAATGAGCTCATGTAAAGGGCTTTGAACCAGCGTGTGGCAAGCTTCTTCCAGCACAGTGAGGGAAAGGGAGGCCAGTTGTTCCCCTCACTGCACCGAGAACAGCAAAGCTCCACTTCTTTCTTCGGTGGGAAGCCCTGCCCCCTTTTTGCTAGAGCGGCCATTTCCTGCCAGCCCTTTAAAGGGCTGCCGAATAGGCGGGTCCTTCTGCTGGTGGGCTGCACCAAATGGCCCTTTGGACAGAGCAAGGAGGACCAAGCAGAACACCATGCCCGAGAACCACCCCAAAACCAGAACATAATACTACCCCCCCCCCTAGTTATAAGCCTCTTTAAAATTCCCTATCCCAACAGTGATAGGACAGGGTAGATATGGAGAGCTAGGGAAAAACTACCACAGGAACACAGTGAAAACTATGAACACCTACCTCTGGAAAATTCCAACCATACGAAAAAGTCCTCCAGCTCGCATACTGCCATGATTAATGCCAGATCAGTCAACAATAAAGATGCTACCACCAGTAACCGGTGGGACATTCTCCTTATCACAGAAACATGGTTAAAAGACAATGAAGGCGCAACATTAAGCGTGCTATGCCCCCCAGCTACCAAGCACTAGTGTCCTTCTGCCCTGATAAAAAAGGTGTAGGGGTGGCTGCCATCATTAATTCAAGCTTAAACCCCTGTCTCATCGACTCTATAGTTCTTCAGCTAACCTACTGCTGTCTGCTAAAGAAGCCTTCCTAAACTCAATTCTCCCCCTAACCTATAAGTCACTACATCCAGAGAAGTACCTGCATCCTGGAAAACCTCAGTAGTCTGTCCTATCCTAAAAAAAAATGAATGCAGACCCAGATCAACCAAACAACTTCAGACTAGTCTCAAATCTCCCCATTTATATCTTACAACAATTACAAGACTTTGCAGAAAGCCAAAAAGCCCTATCAATCTACCAATTGGGATTCAGGAAATCCCATGGTACTGAAACAGTCCTATTAGACATTATTAATGATAGTTGGAAATTCCTTGATCAGGGAGAAGATGCTCTGCTGGTTCTCCTTGACCCCAGTGCTGCCTTTGATACCATGGACCACACTCTTCTCATCTCCAGACTTACCAACATTGGCATCAGTGGCACGGCTTTACGCTGGTTCTCTTCATTCCTAAACAACAGGCACTGTTATTCAACCTATACCTTAGTCCAGTGCTTGACATTGTTTCAAAATACAACATCAAGATCCACTCATTCGCAGATGATATTCAACTCTACCTCCCCCTAGATATGAACCGGGACACTCAAATAAAAAAACTACAAGACTGCCTTTCCGAAATCAAAGACTGGATGACAACGAACAAACTCCAACTTAATGCATCCAAAACCGAACTACTTTGGATTCACAAGAAAAACTGCTCCCATCCTTGCCCAGTATTCTCCTGGGATAATACGACTCTTAAAGCTAAGGGTCAAGTACGCAGCCTTGGAATCACCCTAGATGCAGATCTATCACTAACGAGCCATGTCTCGCAGGTAGTAGCAACCTCTTTGTACTACCTGCACCAGCACGGAAAATTCGTCCATACTTCTCAAAGAATAATTCACCCAACTGCTCTACGCCTATGTCTTATCACGCATGGACTACTGCAACAAACCTACAAAGAATGCAACGTGTACAAAATGCAGCAGTTCGCCTTTTGAAGAACCTGTCTATTCGCGACTCAGTCGCCCCAGCTCTGGCTGCTGTTCACTGGCTACCCATTTGGAAACGTTGCATCTTTAAAGCTCTTACACTAGCTTTCAAATTCTTCAATAGAATGGTCCCATCCTACATGGCAAAAAAACTAACAATATACATCCTCAACCGAACCCTGTGATCACAAGCTGAGAGAAGATTGTCCACCCCACCGGCACGAACCCTCCTACTAGAAAGTGCTCACAAACACTCCTACTTATACTTCCTACCCAAATTATAGAATGTAATCCTTCCAATCATTAGATCACTGACAGATTTACTAAACTTCAGGAAAGCAGTAAAAACCCACCTTTTTACCTGACTCTTGCAAACAAGCCCCCTAACCTCTATTTCTACCCCCCCAAAAATTATTCTGCCACACCGAATGTGCCCTCCACTTCACTTACAGGCAGAACTAAGTCTCGAGGCGCACACTCGGTGCGAAACTAAGCAAGATCTTATCTCCTTACTACATGTACCCAAACCATAAATGCCAAAAACTGTCCTATACTTTGAATGTTTTATAATTCTAGCTGCTTTACTTATAAGGCCTATCGGTTGCCATGCTACTGTGCTCAGCCCCCAAATCTTGTATTCATCTCTCCATACAGTTCCTAAGAATTATTCCTCTGCTGCTGTTCTTCCTTTTAATCTGCTCTTCTGAATATCTTATATGTGAATTTGCATCCTTGTTGCCTATCGTTTGCCATGCCACTGTGTTCAGTACCCAAAACACGTACCGATACATAGGAATTTCTACTAGTGCTCTTCATTCTTTTTATTAGTTGTTCTGTTTATCTGCTGTATATGAAGTTGTAACCTTGTTGCTAAACCTTCTACTGTGTATGTAAACTCGTAACCCGTTCTGGGCTCTTCTGGGAGGATGGGCTAGAAGAAATCTGACTAAATAAACAAATAAATAAAATCTACTTTTTGGGATCTGCTAGGTACTGGTGGTCTGGACTGTGAATAAACAGCAAAAAGACTGCAGTTGATCAGTTGCTAAAGTTTTGACATAAATCCTTAATGTCTGTACCACTTGTTTTCTGGGGCCTGCCCTGTTTGCAATAACAGTCAAGTTCACAGGAAGAATTTAATGTGGTCCTACTTTGACAGGCTTGCATGTAGGCATTGCAGCAATGAAAATGCTCTGGTTCCTAACAAAATAGGCATTAGAGAAAGGATGCCTTTGCCTAAATCTGAACCTGACATATGTGAAATTAATTTAATCTCATCAAGTTTTGTGGTTCTAAAACTATGCACACATAAATCATTTATTTAAACTTGATTAGCATGCTTTCACTTTAGGACACACAGAGAATAATATTCAGTCCAAGGCAGTAGTTGGCTTATAAGCTGCAGGCTGACCTAATCTCAGATATTCAAGTGCTGAGGCTTGCCACAGTTCCTGGCATTGAATATCCTGATACAGTTTGTACACTGACCCAGAATTTAACCAGGCACTGGCTGATATTCAGATTGGTGCTCAGTTAACTTGGCACATAAACTCCCCCTTTTACAAAACCGCAAAAGCATTTTTTAGTGCAGGCCGGTACACTGAATGTTTTGTGCTGCTCTCAACGCTCATAGGAACTGGCTTGCGCTAAAAACCGCTTTTGCGGTTTTGTAAAAGGGGGAGGGGGAAGTTAGGATAAACTTTTCTTCTGTGCTTTTTTATCTGGTTAGCAAACTGAATATTGATACTAGCCAGTTAAGATGTGGCTTCATTCAAGCTCCACCTCCCCACCCCCACCCCCTGGATTAACTTAACTAGTTAGGGAATGGCAAGTTAGTGGAGATTTTCAGTAGCACTACCTGGTTAAGAGCCACTGAATATTGGCTGCTGGCCAGCTCAGTAGAGTTTAATTAGGCAGGTGCTTCTCTTGCACAGTTTAAACCCTTTTAAATATTGACCTCACCAAATCAATTCTTACATGCCCTGTTAACCCATTAGCAGAGGCAGTTTCTGCATGCGAGTGGCAGCACTATAGAAATGATGATAGTAGTAGTTTCTGCTATTGGCAAACCCTCTGGAGCAGAAAATTAAATTTTTTTTCATAAAAAAAGCAATTTGTAGAGGTTAAAAAGTCATCTTCTAGATCTGCAGGTTAATTTGTTCTAGAGTTGATAATAATGAGGCACCTGGTACTTAGGTGGGATGGACACCATTTAAAGTTAAATACTGGTTCCATTGTTTAAGTTAAAGGGATAGTGCTGCTGGATATACATGTAAGTGATGACGGTGCCAATAACTGTTCAATTTAGACTTAATGTTCAGCAGGCCTGAATTAACTGGATAACTGGATATAGTGGCTGAATAGTGTTTCTAAACAGATAAGGGGCCAACTCTGCCTTCATGCTCCCCTTTGTACAGATTAAAATATAGTCAGTCACAAGATAAATGGTATAATTTTATCCATATAATAACTGACACTTTGTGGATAAGCGAGATTGCAGCCTGCCAGCAAATGGATAACTCTCTTTGAATATTGGCCATGAGATTTATAACATTGGGTTATAGAGTTGTTCACTTCTCTTTGTAAAAAGTGCAGACTTTACAGTGCTATAGCTGCAAGAAGGAGAGCCTATGAGTGATGGTCTATGTTCCTTTGCTTTCTTCAGGACTCCTGTAGCATGGATAATGAACACGAACTCACATGCATTATGGAAAGTGATGAGGAGCTAGAACTTGAGATGTTGAAAGTAGGTGTTCTTAATGTGTTTTGCTTTGCTTTCAAAAGGCAGGCAATCTGTGTTCCTCAAAAACGTATATTACCCTATATTGGCCATGAGATTTATAACGTTGAGTTATAGATTTGTTCACTTCTCTTTGTAAAAAGTACAGACTTTACAGTGATACAGCTGCAAGAAGGGGAGTCTATAAGTGATAGTCTATGTTCCTTTGCTAACTGTAAGAGCTTTACTCCAGATGAGAGGGGTCAAAAAGACTTAGAACAACAAATTGAGACCTGCTCTCTATTCTCCGAGCACTTCTAGGGCTTTGGGCTAACTGAACTCCTTGTAAGAGATATTGTTAGAATATTACATAAAGGGTGTTGAATCGGTAGGTAGGAACTCATGAGAAAGATTTATCCAAGTTCACCAGGGTTCAATACCGCTAAGTGCACAAGCAGACGTTACCCACTCACATCACTTTAAACGCCCTGTGGGCTAATCTAAAAATCTGTAATTTGTAATACAAAAAACATTTTTTTATTATCCTTTTTCTTTTTAACTGTGTTTATTGCAAAAACTAGCCATAGCCCAAAACCCTGGTGTCTATGTAACTTGTTTAGAGAAATTAAAGTAAATAATTGAATAACGCTTCTAAATGACATTCATTTGAGAGGCTCCTGTAGTATTTAGCCTTGTCAGTTTTAAACCCTTGATAAAGTTGCTAGAAAACAGGAACTTATCTTAATTCTGCAAACCGCAGTTTTTTCATTCACATGGGGTGCCAGCTGATTGCCCTATAGAGCCCCGTTTCATAGCCTTCATCAGGGGCAACCTCAGGGGCATCTCCCGATGCCGTGTAACTCCCAAAGCTGGTTCTCCACGGTGCAGTTACACTGCAAATAGAAGTGAGAGTATTTAAATCTTATGGAGCTATGGTTTGGTAAACATTTGTTCCTTTACTTTCTTCAGGACTCCCATAGAATGGATAATGAACACGAACCCACATGCATCATTGAAAGTGATGAGGAGCTAGAACTTGAGATGTTGAAAGTAGGTGTTAATGTGTTTTGCATTGCTGTCAAAGGGCAGGCAATCTGTGTTCCTCAAAAACGTACATTATCCTTTGTATCACAGATGATATAAAATGTTTTTTTTCTCATTATCCCTATCTCCTACAAAAGGATTTTTAAAAATATATCTTGGCACTAATGATATCTTAAAAGGGACACATTTCTGAATAGATGGGTTTCTTGAAGTGCTTCTGTAATGGAGATGGAATTAACAGAAAAAGGTTTATATACTTATACATATATACATGAAACATGCTTATCCAGTTATAAAATGGTGTCTGCTGTAGCTGATGGAGGATGGAGAGACTCTGGTAGATGTAAATGCTAGCAGCAGAGTTCCACAGTCCTGCCTGCCTGACTGCCCAGCCATGGTCCAGATAGAGGAATTTACAATTTTTAGCTTTAGTTTAGAGAAATAAAAATAAAAACTTCCTGCTTTTTGACTGTACCATTCCATGATGGGGGTTCCTGCCTGCCTGCCTGCTCAGCAGGGGAAAGTGGAATTTACAGCTCCATAGAAGTACATGGCTTGACAGGAGGCAACACCAGATGTTTTCCATGGCCCTGGACAATATTAGCCCAGTAAGGGCAAGGGAGTCAGGTCACCATCAGTTAGGGAGATAATGGGGTTGGGCTGGAGTAGAGATACAAGTAAACATTCTTGAGCTAATTTCAACAGGTGTCAGCCAGTACAGTCTTAATAACAATTATTCGTTTTCTATTTGGGCTGCCTAGGAAGTAAAATACAACCAATGATTCATAGATGGTATGGAAATTCCAACTTCTAAGATTTTGTATACAGTGTTCAAGAATATTGACTGGTTATTGGTGAAACAACTGATACCATGAGAAAGTCCACAAAATGTGGCCCTGCCTATAATGTTCCTTATTTCCTTGGGGAATGGGGGGGCTGGAGTGTGGCATGGCAGAAATGTTGGTAGTAGTATCAAGTGGTCCTTCCTTCTCTTCAGCCAGAATAATAGGTACATGTTTTCTGTTCCTAAAAATCTGAAACATAAGAAATACAATACACTAAGAGGAAAAAGGAAAAGCCTCAGAATAAGACCAGAAAGTGGCTAGGTAGCTGCTTTGAACAATCAAGTATGTGCTATGGGTTTATAGACCTCTAGACTCGTGGGGCAATACCTTCCAGATGGGTTCTTGAAATGACCATCTGTGAAGGTGTTTGCAGTCTGCACTCATCAGCCTTAAAATGACTGTCACAAATATTTTTGAGAATGCTAATGCATATATTGTAATCACATGCTAAATGTAGCTATGGTTTGGTAAACATTTGTTTTTGATGTAGGTCCTCATTCTATATACAGTATATTGTTTCAGCTAGGAAATATAACAATGGTGCATTGGCCTCTGGTGTTGCTACATGTATTGCAGTCCATGCAGTCACAATGAAAGCCAGATTCTACCTGTTGCAGTACTTTTGGAATCAACTATCCGGTTATAAATGTTCCATATAGGAAATATAAAAATACATGATTGATTGGTTTGTTTTCCTTTAAACTTTTGGCATAGGGAGGAGAGTGTGGCACAGTGGTTAGAGCTACATTGAGGTTGTAGGTTCAAACCTCGCGCTACTCCTTGTGACCCTGGGCAAGTCACTTAATCCTCCACTGCCGCAGGTACATTAGATAGACTGAACCCACCAGGATAGATAGGGAAAATGCTTTGAGTGTAGTTATAAAACTACAAAAAGGTGGTATACAAGTCCCAATCCCCTCTATCATTTTCCAAAATCCAAAGCTGACTTTGCCAAATGATAGTTTTATTTAAGCAAACATGTAAAAAAAAAAAAAAAATCATCTCCCAAAATCTGAAAAGCCATATAGAGACCAATCACTTAAAATGGAGAAAAGGTGAACCTCCATGAATCCTCAAGAAAATTCAGGATCTCAAAAGACTAAAATCACTATCACTGGTCCTATAAAAACTCTCCATTGACATAAGGCATAAAGCAAAAATAGTCCCTATCACTTTACCAATATATTATGTGAGAAAACGAATGAACACTTATCTTAGAAAATAGGTTCATATCCAAACAGCGTGAACTTCCAGCGCTGCACTGATAGTCTAAAGTCCAATTCTAACCTTATTATAGAGCTGTTTCTGTCGAACTGATGAGAGTGATGATGATTTTTATTTTTTGAGATCCTGAGTTTTCTTGAGGACTCTTAGAAATCCACTGAGGTCCTTTTGCTCCATTTACAGTGATTGGTCTCTCTGTGGTTTTCTAGATTATAGAAGATGATTTTTTTTTTAGATATTTGCTGTGATTTTCTCTCCACTCTACAGTAGATTGAATTAGGTGTTGTTTAAGCACCCCCCCAAAAGAAAACCCCAACAACAAAATAGTGAAAATATTTCACTTTTTCCTTTTTATGAGATGTATTTTAATATTCCTTTTTGATTCCTAGTCTTTAGAAGATGTTGACAAAGCAAAAACGCCTCCAACTGCATCAGAGTTCTTAGGGCCGGCTGAATCCATCCATGAGGCACATCTGGACCTTGCTGTAAATGATGATGATGATGAAGATGAAGGCATTGAAGAAGAGGAGGAAGATGATTGGGGTATTTTGAAACTTAGAACTTTGTTATCATGGACTAGCTTGATAGGTCAGTGCTACTGATATGTATTATTATAAGAGGGAGGTCTAAGCCTACTACAGCTTCAGCAGGGCTCAAACACTACCTTGTAGCAGATCTGCTGATTGCCTTTGAGCAGCTTGAATTTTCCATTACTGAGTTTAAGTAGTAATTCATTGTGAGACTCAGATTCAAGTTTCAAGTTGTAACCGGCACTAGAGCCTAGCCACGGGACTCCTCACTGCCCCTAGTGGTTATAGCCAAAATTTGTACCAGCGTATGACCCAGTAGGGAGTCACCCTGCAGACACTGTATTAATAAATAAACAAATCAAAAATCAGAACCAATGCACACAGCTTCAGGTTGGTTCTCCCAAAAGAAAATTTAATTGTCAGAATGGCAAAATCCAAAACAATGCAACTTGCAAAATATAAAGGGAAAAAACCCCCAAAAAGAAAACTCTGAGAAAAGTTCAGGATTTTCTCCTCACCAAAGTCAATAATGTTCCTTGTAGCTTTACTCTCCACAGAGCTTCTTATAACAAGGCTTCCAAAGCCTGCTTCTTATCAGATTACCAAAGAGTTCGGTTCTCTGCTATGCTGCACCAAACACTCACAAACAGTCTCTGCAAAAACACAAACCTCCAGCTTATTTTATAGCACTGCTGGGTCTAGGGGAGTGCCTCAAGTTTGCCTTCGCCAAGCACATAACAGCTTTCAAAAATCTCGCCCAGTTGCTGGCAAACTTCTCCCCACTAAAAAGGCACTCTCAGCTTCTTTCACAAAATGAGCAGAGAACAAAACAGTGCAGTAACAAAACCCCACAGTTCAAACAGTCCATGTAGCTGGCTGGAAAACAAAACCACTTCAGCCCAAAATAGCAATCAACAACAACAAAAAAACCCTCACAGTTTGCTCAGTCCTGAAAAAGGGTTGCCAAGCCTACTTCCATCGGCTCAGGAGCCACTTCCAAGCCCTCAGGGACCAGCTCGCCTTGCAGCTCCATTGGTAGCTCTTGATCTGCTTCAAGCACCTGTGAAGTGGGTCCAGCCTCTTCCACTTCCATTGGGTCACAGGTATTACCCATGCTTGATCTGGGAAGCTCTTCTTTAGGGAGAGACCTAAGCTTCCTCCCTAACCTGCCTTCCAGCTTGCCTTCTACTAGCCTTTCAAGAGGGGAGCCACGCCCTGCTCTAGCTGAGCTTGCTCTCACCTGGGCTTTTCTCTGGATCCCCCGATGGACAGTAGAGCAATAGTCTTCATCCCATTTTGGTCAGTGGCATCCTCAAGCGGGGCAGATTGGTACTGGGAGCTAGCCTTGGCAATCCCCTTTTTGGGCTTCTTGGCACCCTGTCTTCCCACTTTCATGGTGACCTTGGCAGGCCTGGAGCCTGACTGGTCACAAAGTTTATTCATAATTTGATATCGACCATCACAAGTATCTGGTCGGTTTACAATAATAAAAATTAAAATAAATAAATAAATATATGTGAGATATTTAAAATTGCATAAATAGCTAAAAAAAAAGGGGGGTGGGAAGTTAATAACAAGACAAAGACATAATTGAGACAAGTAGGTGACGAGAGGAGGGAGGGGGAAAGGGAGGTTGTTAATTACATTATGTAAATGAATAAAGAGGAAGGGTAAAACAAAAAGGAGAGGGGAATGTCGCTTCTTAAAAGCGTTTCTTTGTTTATTAGTTTTTGTTTTTGTTTTTTGGGGTTCTCAGTTGGAGTTTAGATAGGCATCTGTGAATAGAAATGTTTTAAGGTGTGTTTTAAACTTGTTTGGGGAATTTTCAGCACGGAGGTGAAGTGGCATTGAATTCCATAGCGAGGGCGTGACAGTGGAAAATATAGTAATTCTAGTATAGTATAAGTCCTTAATTGAAGAGACTGTCAGTAAGTTCTGATTAGTAGATCTAAGGGCCCTAGCAGGGGTATGAGGGGTAAGATATTTGTCTAGAAAGGCATAGAGATGGGAGATCCTAGGAGGAGAATCTTATAAGTTGTTCTGTAAGAGACTGGTAACCAGTGTGACTCTTGAAATAACGAGGTGACGTGATCATATTTTTTGGCTTTATACATGACCACTAACAATATCCCACCCCCCCTCAGCCATCCTCTTAGCAGAACACTTCAAGAACAAAATTACAAATGCCAGAGCCACCCTCAATTGTACCCCATCCCACCTAAACGAACTCACAATTCTTCCCACAGATAAAGAATCAACTGCAGCTGACTTTATGTCTTCGATCTTGAACCTTCAGTTCAGGAGTGCCTCTCCAGTGTCCCTTGCAAGGGAGATGATCTGTTTGGAGAGAAGATCGAAGAAACTGCAGATAAAATAAAACACACAGATACTATGACAAATTTATCTAAAGCACAGACCTCTCAACCTTCTTCATCGTTTAGGAGACATTCCACTACTTCTAGATGTTCATATTATTACAACTCTAAACTTTGCTACAATCAACCTTCTTCCTTCTATGCCTCCTTCTCAATGGACCCACTCGAGACAACAGAGGCCACAGAAATCCCAACCCCAGACTCATTCCCAAGAGCTGTCCTTTTGAATTTCTTCTGAACAGTATTGCCAACATACCCCTTACTCTTCCTCCAAATCTTCCCATAGAAGGTAGACTTCTCTACTGTTGCCAACATTGGATTCTAATTATATTGGACCTGTGGTATGTCAAATTGTAGCTCAGGGTTATGCCCTAGGCTTGCTAAGAAAACTTCCAAACCATCCACCAAAAGAGTCTCTTTTTAACTTCCTCCAGAAGACCCTCCACCAAGAGCTCTTGGCCCTTTAGCTAAACACAGTAGAGCTTGCTTCTCTGCAGGAAAAAGTCCAGGGTTTCTAATCTGAGTATTTCCTAATACTAAAAAAGACCGGAGGCCTTCAACCTCCTAGACCTCCAGGGCTTCAGCAACTACTTTTTGAAAGAGAAATTTTGCATGGACTTTCTGGCAACCCTTCTGCCCCTATTGGATAGGGACAGTTGGCTTTGCTCTTTAGATCTCAAGGAAGACTACACTCATTTATTTATCCTACCTGCTCACAGAAAATATCTTTGCTTTCAGATAGGATTTCACCACTTCCAGTACAGTGTCCTACTTTTGGTCTCACTTCAGCTCCATGAGTTTTCACGAAATGCCTTGTGATAGTGGCAGCAGCTCTTCACTCATGGGGGAGTTTCATATCTTTCCCTATTTGGACGATTGGTTGATCAAGGCTTCATCATCGCTACCAGCTCAGTTTGCCATCAATACAACAGTTTGTCTCCTGGAGCTGCTAGGGTTTGCTGTAAACTAACAAAAATCACAGACAGAGTTCATAGGAATTCTCTTGGACACTGCTCAGGGTTGAGATTTTCTACTGCAGCAGAGAGTTAACAATCTCTTTTATCTGTGCCAGATAATATCTATCCTACCACACATAACAGCACGTCCAAGTTACCCTGGACCTTCATTGCTCTCTCCAGTGGTGGATGGTTCCTCCCAAACTCACTCGAGGTCTTCCTTTTAAACCCCTTCCACATCAGAAAATTCTTACCACAGATGCTTTGATGTACTAATTTAGATGGTCTCCTTCCAAGAAAGCTCTCCATTTAAATGTCCTTGAGCTCTGAGTCACATGCAGTGCTCTCCAAACATTCCAGTACTGATTCCCCCATCAAGTAGTCCTCGTCCAAACTGAAAACCAAGTTGCCATGTTCTTTCTGAACAAACAAGGAAGCCCAGGTTCTCAATCTCTTTGCATGGAAGCACTCCAGATTTGAACTTGGGCAGTTGCTCATGATATTCTCATCAGAGCAGTTTATTTGGCAAGCAAGCGAAATGTGTTAGCAGACAGACTCAGCAAACTCCTTCATCCTCACGAATGGTCTCTCAACTCGAAAGTCTTATAGGGGACACCAGACATAGATCTCTTTGCTTCCCCCTACAACCACAGACTTATGCTCTTCTGCTCCAGACTATATGCCCCCAATCTCCTGGAATTGGACGCCTTTCTCATTGATAGGGGGAACAGATTTCTCCACGTGTTCCCTCCAAGCCCTTTTATAGGGAGAACTTTATTCATACTTTGCCAGGGGTGAGGTGCCATGATCCTCATAGCATCTCATTAGTTATATCAGCTGTGGTTCCCACTTCTTCTAGACCTCTCGGCACAAGAACTCATCCATTTATACAACCATTCCCAGCGCTACTAAAACAAAACAATGGCTCTCTCCTTTATTTGAACTCTCGCTCATTAGTGCTTATAGCATGGTTTCTTTCACTGAGCAGATAAATGCTGACATAGAAGTAATCCAGAAAAACTTCTGTGCAGCATTGCTATCACTTCATTCTCTTGAACCTGTCACATGTCCACTCCCATCCATTCAGAACTACCTTCTCCATCTCTCAAATACTGACCTTAAAACTAACTCTGTTCAAGTACATCTCAGTGCCATTAGTGCATTTCATGCTCCCTTGGACAAGAAACCTCTTATCTGTTCATCTCTTAGTCTCCAGATTCATGAAATGACTTTAGTACACTAAACTAGTGCTGCTTGATTCAGGGAAAAAATTTTTGATTTGATTCGATTCAGCCTATTGAATCAATTTTTCAATTCGATTCGATTTTCCTGCCCAATTGGGTGTTTTTATAAAACATCCTGGTGGGTTTATTTTATAGCCTCTTCACCCCCTTTACCTTCTTCTAATCACATTGATGCTGTGGTGTAAACAAAATAAACAAACAAAAATGACTTTTCCTCTCTCTGTTAAATCCTAGCTCATGTTTGCGGTCTAACAAAAGCTCTTGCAGGATACACTTTTCAAATCTGACATTGTAATCACAAAACAGAAAATAAAATTATTTTTTCTACCTTTTGTTGTCTGGTCAATATTCAAATCTTGTTGGTCCCAGGATCTGGTTGTCTTCTGATAACTTGCTTGCCAGTCTCCTTCTTTTCTTCTTTCTCTGTGCTAACCATCAATCTTCTATTTGTCCTACCCTTCCGTTTCCCTTCCCTCCCCTGGAGGTCTGGCATCTTTCCTTTTTTTCATCTCCATCCACAGATCCACCTTTTCTCAACTACCCTTTCATCCAGGATCTCTCCCTCCTTCCCCACCACCCCAGGGTTCACCATCTCTCCCTTTCTGTTCCCAACTACCCTCCTATCCAGTATCTCTATGCCCCCCTCCACACCATCCCTTGTGTCCAACTTCTCTCCCTTTCTGTTCCTTCCCTCCCTAAATCCCATTATCCACCATCTCTCTCCCACTCCTCTGTTTTTAGACTCATTATTTCTTCCCCCCAAAGTCCGGCATATGCACGTCTCTTTGAACCCCCCTTCCCTCCCTCCCTCCGTGTACCTCTACACCAGGGCCCCCTCCCCTGAAGGTCTGTCCCTTCCTGAAGGCCTGTTCCTCCCCCTCAAAGGTCTGTCCCCCCTGAAGGCCTGCACTCCCCATGAAGGCCTACACCCCACCCCTGAAGGCCTGTCCCCCCCAAAGGACTCCACCTCCCCCCCGAAGGTCTGTCCTCCCTGAAGGCCTATACACCCCTTAAGGCCTACACCCCACCCCTGAAGGCCTGTCCCCCCCGAAGGACTGTACCTTCCTCCTGAAGGACTGCCTCCCCCCCCGGAAGGCCTGTGTGTTCCCCTCTGGCCTCCCGCACCTCCCTTTACCTGATTGCAGCAGAGAGCAGCCTACAGAAAGGATCGCGGGTACTTTAGCGATCCTTGCAGGTTGCCATAGGCCTCAGGAACTGTCGTCCTTCTGCCGCGGTCCCGCCCCTCCTCTGACGTCAGAGGCAGGATTGCGGCAGAGGGAAGACAGCTTCTGAGGCCTATGGCAACCTGCAAGGATCACTAAAGTACCCGCGATCCTTTCTGCAGGCTACTCTCTGCTGCAATCAAGTAAAGGGAGGCGCGGGAGGCCAGGGGGGAAGACGGACACTGCAGCACTTCCCGACTTACCCTCCTCCCTCGCCCTCTAAAGCAGAAGCAGCAGTGCCAGCCAGCAAGAGGCAGCGCTGCCGATCCTGCTTGAGGGAGGAGGGTCAGACAGTGAATCAGAAGGCTGATTTTTTTTTTTTTTGAATCGATTAAAATCGATTCACCCGAAATGAATCGGTGAATCGATTTGAATCGTGAATCGGGCAGCACTACACTAAACTACCTGTCAGATTTTCACCTGTTGCCTGGGATCTTAACATGGGACTATCTGCTCTTATGAAGTGTACTTTTGAGCCACTTGCAACTTGCTCTCTCAAACTAGAGGTCTGCACGGGAACAGGGATCTGGGAATCCCATGGGGGTCCTGAGGGAATCCCCCCTTAACCCACGGGACTCCCATGTGGAACCCCCCTCTGGCCCATGGGACTCCCACGGGGACCCCCCTCTAGCCAATGGGACTCCCACGGGGATGGAAGGCTTTGGAAACAGGGTTCATCCATATAATATAATGGACACATCAGCCTTAGTAAAAGAGGGGATTTATAAGTTAATTACCTGAACAGAAAACAAAAAAAGAGTTCCACCAAAGAGATTCCACAAGAAAAACAGCAAAAGAAACTGTGGAATTGATGATCCTGTCAGAAGTAATTGCTGCTTTTTATGGGACGGGCGGGGATGGAAGTAATTCCTTACGGGGACGGGTGGGGTCGGAGAGGATCCTGGCGGGGACGGGTGGGGACAGAGAGGATCCTTGCGGGGACAGGTGGGGATGGAGAGGATCCTGGCGGGGACAGGCGGAGATGGGTGGGAAAATGGTTTTTCTAATAGCCCTTATTAACTCAAAACAAGCCCCACACGGACAAACGATACACACACCCAGCAACACTACAAGGCCTTAAACTTACAACAGCATTCACACTCCCCAAAGAGAAAGGGAAAAAGAAAAGAAGTGGAGAAAAAGGCCTCAGTTCAGCTTCATCTGGCCAAAAAAAAAACTCCACTCCTACAAAAGCTGTTTATCTATTTATGTGTAAATGCTGAAAAATAGTCCAAAAACAAGTCAACTAAAGTAGCCTGCCAGATGGTATCAAACAGCATGCCTAATGCAGATGAAAATCAGTGGGTGAATGTAACAAAAGGCAGTATAGTCCAGCTCATAACATCCACAGCAAAAGCAAGAAAAAATAACTTAGCTGCTAATGGCTTCCAAATCCAGGCCAGGCAGTCCTTACACCCTCCGTTTCGCATAAAATCGTTGCGTCAGGGGTGTTCATATCATTGCTTCACATCCAGATATTCCAGACCCACCATACTCCTCAAACATCTTCACTACTTCATCAATCGAAACTGGCGCCTTTTGTTACATTCACCCACTGATTTACATCTGTATTAGGCGTGCTGTTTGATACCATCTGGCAGGCTACTTTAGTTGCCTTGTTTTTGGACTATTTTTCAGCATTTACACATAAATAGATAAACAGCTTTTGTAGGAGTGGAGTTTTTTTTGGCCAGATGAAGCTGAACTGTGGCCTTTTTCTCCACTTCTTTTCTTTTTCTTTTTCCCTTTCTCTTTGGGGAGTGTGAATGCTGTTGGTTGTAAGTTTAAGGCTTTGTAATGTTGCTGGCTGTGTGTATCGTTTGTCCGTGTGGGGCTTGTTTTGAGTTAATAAGGGATATATTGGGGCCCTAATCCTTGAGTATTAATTTCTAGTGGAACTAAGTTTTCTAATAGCCCCCATGTCTGCACACCAGGACAGTGAACTTCAAGCGCTTTTGTCTGATCATCCTGAGTAGTGCTCTGAACTCATCCAAATTCCTGCCTAAAGTCATCTCAGAATTCCCTCTCAACCAGTCCATAGTTCTGCTTGTTTTCTTACTGGGTGATACAGCTCTTCACACCTTATCCTGCAAATGTGCTTTGGCATATTATCTGGACCGCACTAAACCTCATAAAACCTCCTCCCAACTATTAGTGGATTTTGACTCTATTAGTGGATTTTGACTCTAACAGACTTGGGAGTTCCTGTTACCAAAAAAGTCATCTCCACTTGCAGGTGGATTGTATTTCCTTTGTGTACACTCGGGCTGCACTGATGCTACAAGGCTGAATGACAACCCACAATGTATGGGCTATAGCTACATCAGCTGCTTACTTCGATCTACAGTACATCTGTTGAGGACATTTGCAAAGCAACTATTTGGCCCTCTATCCATACCTTCATCTCTTACTACTGTTTAGAGAAAAACTCCAGAAGAGACAGTTTGAGCAAGCAGTTCTGCAGAATCTTTTTACTTCCTGAGCGCCAATTTTCCCATTAACCCTCTGAGGTTTTGCTAGGTTCATATTGATATATGCATTATCTCCACCCAGAGTCATGATCCTGGCAACTTAGGAGTCCCACATGTGAGAATATAATGCCTGCTTGTCCTCGGAAAAAGCAAAGTTACTTACCTGTAGCAGGTGTTCTTGAATGTCAGCAGGCATATATTTTCACAGTCTTCCCTCCTTTATGTTTAAATCATTTTTATTAAAGGCAAAACACAGTAAACAGCAGTAAACAATACAACAATAATTGGATTTTCAATCATAGACCAACCTCCCACCCCCCAACCACCCACTCAACCCGGGCAGCAGCAGCGGCAACCAAATCTGAATACAGAAGCAAAAGTATTAAGGACAAAAAGTAAGGAACAAAGGAGCAACATTAGGTATCCCAAATTTGACGCTGAACATAATAAGTAAAACTAAAGGACTGCCAACATTGGCGGAACAACCGTCCCATTTTAGAAGTCATATCTACAATGTCTCTGCGTTCCAGCAACATTTGTTGCAACATCAATGCTCTCCACTGGGAAATGGTAGGAGGCTGAGATGAGAGCCACTGTAGCAGTATATACACTTCCGGCCCAGCAGCACAGTCCTCCGAAGAAAAGCTGAACATCCTGGTCGGGGAGGATGAAAACGTATCTGCAAGGTGAAGAGAAAACTCGGATGTAGACGCCAGGAACAATTCCAAAGATGCGCCACAGCGGACACCAGCTGGATCCAGAAGGAAGACACGAGCGGACAAGTCCAAAACATGTGTCCGAGAGATGCCAAAGGTTGAGTGCATTTGCTACAACAATGTCCCGAGCCGATCCCCATCATATGAGCTCTCTTGGGTGCATAAAAGGCACATAAAAGAAATTTATAATTGCGCTCCCTCTCAACAGAAGACAAAGCAGAAGAGTTGCCCAGGCGAACACCCTTACGGATCATCTCGTCCGAGATGGATATCTGAAGATCAGCAGTCCATTTCTGGGCCAGAGCAACATAATCCAGGTCACCCGAGAGCTCTTGTAAAAAATTTTATGATAAAATTTTAAAGGTATCGGCTCCTGAGCTGTGAGGCAAACCGCCTCCTGCAACTGTTCCTGAATGTCCTCCTTCAATACAACCGGGGTCAGAGCCTTCAGGTAATGTTGAAGCTGTCGATAGGCGAACCAATCCGCAGGAAGTAGATGGAACGTCGCCTGGAGTTCTGTAAATGATAGAGGGAGACCAGCACTTGTCACAGCTTGAGACACATACTGGAGGCCAGCGCAGGACCAACGCTGGAACAATGTAGAATCCAAGCCAGGCAAAAAGTCTCCATTGCCTAATATAGGAAGGCAAGGCGTTCTGCGTGATGAGATTTTCAATAACCGATACAGCATCCGCCAAGCCTTGTGCATAGCAGGTAAGAAGGGGTTAGACTGTAGCTGTGGTAAATCAGGCAATTGAAGAACAAGAAGGAGATAACTAAAATGATAGGGCTGAAAATGAAAACACTCAATATCAGGCAAGGAAAAACAGGTAGAGTTACAAAACCAATCATGAATGTGACATAATTGGCAAGCAAGGTTAAACCTAGAAATACACAAAAGGCCCAACCCCCCTTGAGCAGTTGGAAGCATTAGTTTGGATAATGAGATCCGAGCCCGTTTACCCTGTCACAAGTATGCTCAAAGGTGAGACCGGTGTTGGGATAAATGTTGTGACATTAACATTAAGGGAAGAGTTTGCAGTAAGTAAAGCCATTGTGGGAGTATCATCATGTTATAAAGAGCAATGCGTCCAGAGAGAGAGAGAGGATATGCTCGCCAATTATGTAACGTGGTAGCGGTACGACGGAGTAGGGGCAGAACATTTGAGCTATAAAGCCTAGCTAGATTCTGTGGGATAGCCACCCCTAAGTAAACCAAATGAGAGGAAGCCCATTGTAAGGGAAACACCCCACTCCAGGTCTGCCTCACCTCTGGCAAAGTAGGGAGTGCTAGAGACTTTTGCTTATTTAAGATCAAACCTGAATAGATATTAAACTCATCAAGGAGTTCCAACGCTCAAAATAACGAGTGTTGCAGGTTGCCCAAAGTGAGCAAAAGATCGTCTGCAAAGGCCAACACCCGCAACTGAGAATTACCCTCAGGCAATCCCGTAAGCTCGTCATCTTTCTGGAGTGTGCATAAAAGAGGGTCTAAATATAAAAGAAAAAGAAGAGGGGACAGCGGACATCCCTACCGAATTCCTGTACCAATGGAAAATGATGGAGACTTCACTTCATTGACTAACACCGAGGCAGTAGGTCCCGAATAAAGCGCCTGTATAGAAGCTAAATAACTGTCCGGAACCCCCATATACTGCAAGACCTGAAACAAGTAATGCCAGTGGACCTTGTCAAAAGCTTTCGCTGCATCAAGCCCTACAAGCAAACCAGGCATCTACATCTGCTGTGCGCGAGAGTAAGCTAGGAGAATCCTTCTTACATTAAGTACAGAATGACGAGTCCGAACAAAACCCACCTGTTCAGGAACAATGAGAGAAGGCAACAAGGAGGCTAACCTATCAGCCAAAACACGAGCAAATATTTTAATATCAACATTCAGCAATGATATCGGCCGATATGACTCTAGATCAGTGGGCGGCTTGGAGGGTTTGGGTATAAGAGTAATCAGGGCTTCATTGGAGTAACGGGGGAATGTCCGCTGCGCCTGAATGGTCGTATAATAGTCTAAAAGAGAGCCCCCAATAGAAAGAGATAAGATATTAAAAAACTCAGGGGAATAGCCATCAGGCCCCGGTGCCGCACAAGGTCTCAGTTTGTGAATCGCCTGGAGCACTTCCTGCAGATGTAAGGGTCGATCTAAGAGGGACATCTGAGCAGCCGTCAGTTTAGGCATACCAGTGTCTTCCAGATAATCACACACATCCGGACCCATGTAAGGACCCGGAGACGCGTAGAAGGCCTCAAAATAACGGTGAAAGCTAGCAGAGATGTCCGCCGAAGATGTCAGGATCCTCCCTGAACTCTCATGAATCATAGAAATGTATCGAGATCCCTTCCAACTTTTAGTTATGGATGCTAACAGCTTCCCCGCCCTATTGCCATATTTATAAAATTGAAATTTACGAAAAAAACAACAATTTTTTCGTTCGTTCGTGAATGAGAGAATTCAGAGCAACCAACACTGTCTGATAAGCCTCCCGATTTGCGGCTGTGGGACTACGCAATAAGTCTCTTTTTAATGACACCAATTGTCGTTCAAGTGTCACTATGCGACTCACTATATGTCGAGCGCGAGTGGCTACATATGCTATGATGTCCCCGTGTAATACTGCCTTAGCCGCGTCCCAAAATAAAACAGGCTGTTCCACATGTTGGGCATTAAAACATCCCACTTATCAGACAAAAACTTTTGGGTATCATGATGTAAATAAGAGGGAAATCTCCATCCCGTCCCTGGGCCCACTGGTCCACCCACCGCAACATCAATCCAAATCATATTGTGATCCAACACCTCCAAAGGGCCTATGGTCGCCTCAGTAACCCGAGAAAACAGGGATTCCGATAATAAGATATAATCAATCCTAGAGAAGGACCCATGCACTCTAGACTGGTGGGTATAATCCCACTCAGTAGGATGGAGGAAGCGCCAGGGATCAACCAACCCCAAGGCTCTACAGAGATAAGGGACCCCTTTTGTCTGCCTCAACGAAGACACTCCCGATGCCCCAGATCGGTCCATGGCCGAGTCAAGAACTTGGTTTAGATCACCAACCAGAACTAAAGGGCAATTGGAATCCTGTAAACAAATATTAACCAGATTTTGAAAATAGGTATGTTTATACCCGTTAGGGCCGTAGCCCACCAAGAGACGAAAGGGCCCACCGGGTCCCACCACCCTCACCAAGAGGTAACGACCCTGAGGATCACGCCGTTGTACTTGGACAGTGCACGCTAAGCCCTTCCGTATGAGATTGGCCACTCCAGCCTTCTTCCCCAGCGAAAAGGCATAATGAATATCCCCAACCCAACCCCTCTGAAGCTTTTTGTGTTCTAGGTCAGTGAGCTTAGTCTCCTGGAGACAGGCGATGTCCGCACGATGATGTTTCAGTTGAGACAGAATCTTGGTGCGCTTAGCAGGGGATGTAATTCCCGACACATTCCATGAGAGTATGCGCAGTGTTCGATCACCCATAGTGTACCCCACCACGGAACCTAAAACATGTCAACCACCAAGAAAAAATAGTCCCAGGTGCCCAGCCTCACCCCAAGACCCAGGGTACACAAGCCAATCAATCCATGCATGCATCCCACAAAAGTCAATCCCAGTCATAAAACAAAAAATAAAACAGAATACCATAACAATGCCGCTGCCATTACCCAAAAACTAAACCCACCCCATCCCCAACAAACACTCCCATATATCCCTACCATGAAGGATATGTACAGGTCACGAGAGACACCTAACCCAGGGCCGCCCTGGTCATCAGTGAAAAATAGTCCCCAAGGAGCCAACGGGACTAGAAACCCCTCCGCACTAGTAATCTAGACGAACAAACTGAAACTAATGCATACACAAGTCCATGCAGTAATAGAAAACAGTCAATCAGCCCCAGAGTCTGGGCCACTAAGGAGCTTTATAAAATCAGCAGCTGCCTCTGGGGCTGGAAAGACTTCCAAACTCCATTATGGTGAACCCTGAGCAAAGCCGGATAGTTAAATTGAAACCTCCTCTTAAGCTCAGCAAGTTTAGCACATAAAGGGTAATAAGGCTTCCTCCTTTCTTGCAAAGCCACCGAAAAGTCCTGGCTGATGTGGACAGCGGTTCCATTATAGTTGAGCACATCCCGTTTGGCCCGGTATTGTTGTAAAAGTTCCACCTTGTATCGAAAATTCAGCAGTTTCAAGATAACCACCCGCGGGCGCGTTTCCAAGCCCGCTCGGGGGCCCAAACGATGAGCCCGTTCCAAGCGTAAGGGGCCCAAAGAGGGTGGGAGAGGCAGTTCTTCTTGCAGCTAACGCTCCAGGACATCTAATAAAAGACGGTCAGCAATAGTTTCCGGAATGCCCATGATATGCAAGTTGGAGCGTCGCGAACGATTTTCCAGATCATCAAGCTTCTCTGACTGTGACAGCACTTGGGCCTGGAGCGTGGTCAAAGCCGTCTCCCGAGTCTCCGATGAGTCTTCCAGGGTTGAAACCCGCTGTTCTAATTCCGCGGTGCGGGCCGCTGCAGCAGACAAGAGATTTTCAATATTTGAAATTTGTGAGGAAAGAAGTTCCATTTTCGGTCCCAGGACTTGCGCGATCGCCTCCTTGATGTCTCCCAGCGCAGTCTCAGTGAGATGGGAGACCGCCGCTGCGGGGCTCGCCGCCATCTTGCCCTCAGAAAGCCGCACACGTTCGCGATCTTTCCGAGCGTTTTTAGTAGTCATGGAGTCCTGGGAACGCGTAATGTATCTGTCCATATATTAAGGTGCCCGGTAATATGCAGCGCAAGCATCGGAGGGAGAAACAGTCCCGCAATTTAGTAAAAGTAAACAGGGCAGCCCCGGAGCAAGCGAGGGAACGTCTTCACTCGCTCATAGCATCACGTGACCTCTCCCTCCTTTATTTGTTGGCTTCATAGCTGTATTATTGAGCTGCAGGTCCCTTGAGCTGATGCTGGGTGGGAATGCACCAGCATGTGTGCAGTATAGGTACTGCATTAAAAATTTTTAAGTGACAGTGCACTTGGTAGTGTCCTTACCAGGTTCCCTGGATGACATCACTTACATGTGAGAATTTATGCCTGCTATCCTCGGAGAAAACCTGCTACAGGTAAGTAACTTTTGCTTATATTCAGTATCTATGATTTTCAGCTAACTCTCCTCCATTTACTGAACACTTTGTGGTGCATGTGGCCAAACCTCTACAAAGAGGTTGAGAAATAGTCAACATATTTAGAAACTAGTAGTAATCCATCCTTGTGTGATTAATGCCAGAACTGGTTCATTAAATTGCTAGTCTTGATCTTTTTCAAATTTTCATTTCATCCATTTCATTTCATCCATTTTAGGCAGCTATAACTGCTCAGCTTACTGTCCAAAGACATATTTCACATAGTTTAACAAGTTTTCTAGGTAGCAGCAGATCCCTGACTGTGTTTCCCTTCCTCTTGAATATGTTCACTATCTTTACTTTATTCTAGTGGATTCAAACTTGTGAACCGAGGGCCACATGCGGCTCACCAGGTACTATTTTGAGGCCTTCGGTATGTTTATCATAATCACAAAAGTAAAATAAAACAGTTTCTTGATCATATGTCTCTTTAGCTTTAAATCACAATATTATTATTAAGACTTAGCCAAAAGGAAAGATTTATAAACTAAAAGAGTTTTACCTCATGCAAAATTGTCATTTCTTTAATAAGACATTAACTGTTTTTTTCTGAGGCCCTCCAAGTACCTACAAATCCAAAATGTGGCCCTACAAGGGTTTGAGTTTGAGACCACTGGTTTATTCTGTTTTTGCACTTCTTTATCCTGCACTTGCACTTAGGGCTCCTTATACAAAGGCACGCTAGGGCCTTAATGCGCGGAATAGCGCGAGCTAAAATGCCACATGCACTAGCCGCTACTGCCTCCTTTTGAGCAGGCGGTAGATTTTTGGCTAGCACACGCTAATCTGGTGCGTGCGGTAAAACTCGTAGCGCACCTTTGTAAAAAGAGCCTTTAGTCTCTGCTGTTGTCAATCAATAAAAAAAATGCTGTGTTCTGCCACAGACTATAGTAGACCTTGATTTCCCTTGTATCTTAAGTTTATTTCCATGGTGGCTGTGAGCTTATTTCAATGTATAGTCAAAAACACTTTCCTATGAACCTGTTTCTGCTAGTTCAAATGAGCAAGGTGAACTTTACTGTCTTTGCTAATAAATCTCCTCCTTTCAGAAGCGATTGCTTTTCCTCTATGTCCTAATATCTGCTTGGCATTAGGAAGAAAAACAATTCTCTATTATTTATTTCTTTGGTTGGCATTCTGGGATTCCAGTGCATTAGGATACCTGTATGTTTTAGGACACTGGAAGAAGCTGAAATACTTTTATTTTTTTAGATCCTTCTTTGCCTGAGCCCAGTACCGAGCAAATCAGATGTCTGAAGACATATTTTGGACATTCTAGTTTCAAATCGTAAGTGTTCCCTGATAACCTGTAATATTCTGTGCTTGCAATGTTTCATGTGTGCTGCTAGAGTGATAGCTGCTGGAAATCTAGCTATTCTGTTTCCACTATAGGAGTGGGCAGACTTTGAGCCTAAAGGCATATAGGGGTCCATTGAGAAGTTTGAGGAGAATGTTGGTCTGCAAAGGAGTGTGCTTTCTTCTTCCTAGAGATATAAGTAAACGACAGAAAAAGGTCTAAAGCAGGGGGTGTCCAACCTCAGCCCTCGCCAGGTCTTTAAGTTCATATTTCAGTTTTATCTGTACATTGACATAACTCGGTATAGTAATGGTGTAATAACTTTAAACCTGAACTCTGTGTTCTGTGAATCTAGGCCTTTGGAGCAAGCTAGATCAGGAAATTTTGCTCATCGCATTACAAAACCTTTCGAGTCCACTCCTGTAGAATCCACGGCTTAAATGCATATTGAGACAAGTATTTTGATAATGCATACAGGGAAATGAAATAATAATATATTTCAATAAATCTGAGGTGTCTAAAGATGAAGTTTACACTAGGTTACTTTGAGAAGGGAGAAAATAAAGCAACTCCCTGCCTATTGATTCAGAGACCCATGCAATAAATATGCATTAGGCTTTGTACACAGATTTTAGTGCACAATTTTATGGGAATACAATATAAAAAGTTTTGCACTTAAGCCTTAAAATAGACATTAGCACCCAGCACATTTAAATCCTATGATAATAATAAAAGTATTAGGGGTTTGGTGTAAATGCAAAGAAATGCATAGAAGACCCGAAGACTGAGTGTAGTCTTCTGTAAAGCTGGGTTATTAATGCAAGCCCTGAGGAGGAGTAAATAATTAGCTTGTCTTGCAGTTGGTGCTAGTGGGGATTTATGTAGCCTAAATGGTTTGTACAGCAGCCTGAGAACCTGGATAACTGGATTACGATTTGTATTCAAAATACTCATTGCCCAGAAAATTGTTTTGTGTATATTTATACCATTTTGCAGCATAAATGTAGAGTGGTACAGTTGCTAGGTTGGAAAGAAAACCTCAGGTCCCAGTTTGCTGCTAGCTATTTTGATTTAGCTTATAAACCGCCATTGGTATGACGAGTGAGGTGATTAAATTTATTCAGAGTAGTGAAGACCCAGGAGGATTGCGAACATCTGAGCTGCTGAGTTTCCGTACAGTATGTGGTGTAAGATGCACAAAGTTTTGAAGTTTATTCAGGATGATATTGGAAGCCAGTGTAGTTTGATGAAGGTAGAGATAGAATGATATTTCTTTAGTTTGAAAATTAGCCTAACGGCAGTGTTCAGAATGAGCTGCAGTTTGTGGATTAGGAAGGTGTTGATGCCTAATAGGCGGAATTGCAATAGTCTAGTTCAGGTAAAACCATCATCATGGACATTCAGAGCAATGGTGTGAGTGAAAGTGCGGCCTTGTGAGTCGCAGTTGTCGCATAGTGTAGATGGTCTTTTTTGGAGATTAGAGATTTGTGGTTCCATCGTGAGAGTGTCGTCTACCATGGCAGCCGAACACTTTGGTGGATTTTTCCATTGTGAGGGTGATGTCAGTTGGAAGGTGAGGTTTGTCATAGTGTGTTCTGTTTTATGGGTGTGGAAACCAATGGTTTGGTCTTTGCTGACTTTCAGTTTGTTGATTGTTGCCCAGGTTTGGATTTTAGTTATATATTGCTTGAGATTTTTTTGGCGATATTTGGCTGGTTATAGGCTTTGGGGATGAGGAGGAGGATGTCATCGGCATAGGAAAAGTATGGTTTTCATCTTCCAGTAGGATGTGACCCAGTGAGCTCATGAATAAATTGAAAAGGATTGGGGATAGTGGGGAGCCTTGTGGATACCACAGAATGCCTTCCAGGGGTTGGAGTATTCTTCATGCTTTTTGACCATGTATTTGCCGTTTTGTAGGAAGTCAGTGAACCATTCAGTACTGTTCCTGTTATTCGAATTTCCGAGAGTTTGATTAGGAGTAGTTGGTGGTCTACTGAGTCGAAGGGCTGCGAAGATGTCAAATTGGAGTAATATTGCTTGTTTCCCCAAACTACAGCAGTTGTCTGATTTTAGTAAGTAGAGTGATGACGAGGAGCTCGGTACTGTGTTGTTTTCGGAAGCAGTATTGGGATGGGTGGGAGGCAGGCTCAATGTAGGTGGCTAGTTGTTTGCTGACATGGGTCTCAAGGATTTTTGTGAGAACCGGAATGCCCGCAATATGGCCTGTAGTTGGATGCTAATGGAGGGTCTGCTTGGGCTGTTTTCCATATAGGGGTTAGGGCTATTTAACCCATTTCTTGGGTAGGTGGCCCTGGTTCAGGGAACTGTTTAGGAGATTGGTGATACAAATAATGATATGGTGTGAAGCTGCTGAAAGGAGCTATTGGGGGGCAGTTGTCTAGGGAGCTGCTTCGTGGGGGCTAATTTTGATAATAGGTTTTTGGTATCGGGGAGTGGAAAGAATGGTGAATGTGGTCCAGATTTAGATGGTGTTATATAGGTTCTGAGTATTCAGATGATGTTAGGTTGGGAAATGTTTGGAGTGGCTTTCTTTGCAACTTCTGTTATGACCGATTTGACCTTGATTGAGGAAGGAAATCCGCTAGGTCTTGTGCTGAGATATTGTGGTGTGGGTTTCAGATTCCTGGGTTGGGGGGAAGTCAGTTGACATACCAGAGAAAATAGTTTTTGCTGTCTGCTAATTGTTTTCCTAATTTGCTAGCGTAGTAGTTTTTCTTGGTTTCAGATATATTGTCCTTATATTAATTTATTGGCTGCTCGCTACTGTGTTCTGTGCTCCAGTGTTTTGGGTTTTCTCCTTTCCTCTCTAGACACCGCATAACTGTTTGTCAAGTCTTAAAGACTTCCGTAAACCAGGGCGAAGTCTGGTTTGAGTTATTTTGCGTGGATGGAGGGGGGTTATGGTGTCTGGATATTGATTATGGTTTTATTTCCAACTGGTATATCATTGAGATGGTGTTATTCATAGGGGGGAGGGAGAGCGTCTGAATACCATGTTCCAAAAAAGACCTGATCTCGTTTCCTGCAGACTAGTCTTATGTCCTTGTAGCTTTGAGGTTTAGGTCTGTGTCAGTTAGTTTTAAGACTGAATTCAGGAAATGGTGATCTGTCCAGGGGACATGGGAAGAGTAATGATTACCATGTGGGTGATATGTGGAGTAATGCAAAATACAAAAACACCCACTCTCTTCGAGTAGAGCCTTGAGTTTGGTAACTTCATTGTTCGATTCTGATTTGAGGGGTAGGTTAATGTCACTGAGTATTAATAGTTTGTCATGTTGGCAAGTAAGATTTGTTATTATTTCCATCGTTTTGGTGATGGAGTTAGAGTGAGAGCTAGGGGTCTATAGAGTAGAAGAATTCCCACATTCTTGTGTGCTAAGTTGTGCTTGCTTTCAAGCTTGCAGGCAGTGTATTTTAGATTGGGTTGGGAGTTTGACTCTACTTCGGTGATGATAAATGAGTTTTTGTAAATAATTGCTAGGCCCCCCTCCTCATTTAAGTTTTCTGGGTAGATGAAGTATGTTGTAACCCTGTGGACAAAGGTGAGGGAGTTCGGGACTTTCAAGGTCTTTTAGCCATGATTCGTGATGAACATCAGGGCAATGGCATTGGATGTGATTAGGTCATTTATGATGAATAGTTTGTTTACCACTGATCTAGCGTTGACGTACATGCAGGGACGGTGATGGGTTTATTAGTTTTAGGTTTTGCTTTGTGTACCGCCATTTTGGATCAAGGAGCCCTTACTGTTCTGATGTGTCAAGGCACAAAAAATAAATATGTTGAGACTCGTGATACAAATGGCAGCTGTGAATGAATAAAATAAAAAATTTGAAAGAAATAGAGGTTTTATTAAATACTGAATTGAGTGACATATAATTGGAAATGAGATTGAGGACAAACTGTGTTTGGATATGTTAAAATCGCTGTTTGATGGTGAAAGAAGTGAAACCAAAAATATGTATTTGGCAGACTATCATAGAACAAACAAATGTGAGAGAAAAGTGAAATAATATAGGAACCAGTCATTAGCAAGCATTTGAAATATACCATACAGAAAATGAGAGTTTTGGTCTGACTCTTCATTTTCTGTAACATTGTCTGAAACATGACATGTCAAATCATTCAAGCTTTTATCACAATATTGTCCAGTAAACTTGACTGGTGATTGTTTCATCGTTTCTGTTGGTTCACTGTCTGCTCCGTTTCTTTTATTGTTGGTGACTTGCTCAGACAGGTTTAGTTCTTCTGTTTGTTCTGTTGATTTTATTTTTATAGTCATCTTCCCTTCCTCTCTGCTCCATGGGCACCATCTCCTCCCTTCTCCTCTCTCCCCACCATCTCTTCGCTTTGCTTTGCTTTGCCTTGCCTCCCCTCCCCAGGAACCTATTCTCTGCCTCTCTCCCTTTCCTTCTCCTCCTCCTTCTCCACCTCAGGAGTTTAGTCATCAGATAATACTCCCCTACCCCCACATCTCTCTCTCTTTTTTTCCTTTTTCAGCTGCAGCCTGCAAACACCTCCCCAGTCTGTATCTTTTTCTACCGGCACCTCCTCTTAGTGGAGCCCCCACTCCTTCTCCCTGCCCTTCATGGCCCTGAACTCTATCTCTGCAGTGAAAGCAGAGTGCTTTCACCCCGGTCTGAAGCCTTTCTCTCTATAATGTCAAGAAACAGGAGAGGCAGAACTTCTTGTTTCCTGATGTTACAGAGAGAGAAGCTTCGGCTGGGAGAAAGCATTCTGCTTTTACTGCAGCGATGGAGTTCAGGGCAGGGAGAAGGAGCAGCAGAGGAGAGGAGGTTGCCTGCGTACCTGCAGAGGTAAGAGAAGGTGCCGGCAAAAACAAAGCAGGGGGAGCAGTTGACTCAAATTTTAAAAGAAATTTATGCAATTAATTTATTAACACATTAATCATGTTAATAATGCATTAAATGTACAGACCTAATTGAAATGAAATCAAATTTAGCACTATATGCACCACTTTGATAAATTAAAATTGACGTATTTTTTTCTTATTTAACTTCTAGAGTTCAGTGGAAAGTGATCCACTCTGTGTTGCAAAATAGGAGAGATAACCTTGTCATCATGGCAACTGGTGAGCTAGTTTTGCTTTTAAACTATTTACATAGAAATGTCAGTACATTAGGCAAGAAATACAGGCCCAGTTTTCAAGGCAAGTTATACCTTTACCAAAAACCAGTGACACATTAACTAGCTTATCTATGCATTTTCAGCCACAGTAAGGATGGTATCATGACAAGAGTAAGGGTATTTGATATACTGCCTTTCTGTGGTATAATCAAAATAATTTACATTTATTATATGCAGGATATTTTCTCTGTTCCTAGTAGGCTACATTCTGAGTATTGTACCTGGGGTAATGGGGAGTTAAGTGACCTGTCCAGAATTGCAAGGAGCTGCAGTATGAATTGAACCCAGTTCCCCAGTTTCTTAGTCCACTTCACTAACCGCTAGGCTATTCAGCTAAATGATGTGCCACTATCTGTATAATGTGGGGCCAGATTTGGGGCAAGTCAAGAGGACTTTCAAATTAGCTTGGTAGCAGCTAAAGGGATAACAGAGAATTAGAGAAAAGGAAGGCAGATAAAGATCATGTAGCCTATCTAGTCTGTATATCCATGCCATCTACTATACCTTCCTCTTCCTTAGAGATCCAATGTACTTGTCCCAAGTTTTCTTGAATCAGCTATACTTTTCAATTATTTATTTCGATTTTTATCCCGTTCTCCCAGAAGCTCAGAATGGGTTACAAGTAGACATTCACAATCATTTGAAAACAGACTAGTCATGACAACAAGTAGGTTACAGTAGACAATAACAGAGCTTATTCTAGAGACCAGACTGGTCCATCTCCACTACCTCCACATTTATACACTGCAAAGTTAGAAAATGATATATACGTAAAGAGCTTCTAAACCTGTCCTGGGGGCCTTAAAACCAGGCACGTTTTCAGGACGTCTACAGTGAAAATGCATTAGATAAATTTGCTTTGGATGCCTAGTATATTAAAATTTATCACTTCCATATTCATAACCTGAAAATCTACAGTTTATGGGACTGTAAGGTCCAGCCTGGAAATCCCTGTTCCAAGTCTGTACATGTCATATTAATTCATTGTTCAAATGGTTTGATAAAAGTTGAATATGTGGCCCCAGGCCATTAAACATGAATGAACTATAGTTTTCTGTTATTACATTATAATTTCTTTTCTCTTTTTTGAGGCTATGGGAAGAGTTTGTGCTACCAGTTTGTACCTGTTTACACAGCAGGTATTGGGATAGTCATTGCACCTCTCATCTCTCTGATGGAGGACCAAGTGCTTCAGCTTGAGTAAGTGACAAGGTCCAGAAAGTAATCTGGCTGCTGTGTTAACTTTTCTTCTGTTCCTTCATACAGACTAATAAGCAAACGGAATAATAATGTAAGCTGATAGATTTTTATTGGGTTAGAGCAGGGGTATCCAATGTCGGTCCTCGAGGGCCGCAGTCCAGTCGGTTTTCAGGATTTCCCCAATGAATATGCATTGAAAGCAGTGCATGCAAATAGATCTCATGCATATTCATTGGGGAAATCCTGAAAACCCGACTGGACTGCGGCCCTCGAGGACCGACATTGGACACCCCTGGGTTAGAGTATCCAGAGTTGAGATAGAAATAACTGCAGCCTAGAGTTACATATTTTATGCATTGAAGTTAAAATCTTGTAGGAAATCCTAGCTGAAAATAGCAGCTAAGGTTTTTGTTTAAGCAAGGGGATAATGTGATCCCAGCATTTAGTCCCTGTTATTACTTTTCTGTGGTATTTTTGATGAGTTGTAAATGTTGCAGTAATCCAATTACATCAATAGCAGGGAATTAAGTAATTTCTACTATGACTATTTATTATTTTATAGTGCTACTAGGCACACGCAAGAGACAGTCCCTGCTTGAAAGAGCTTACAATCTAATTATGACAGACAAACAGGACAGAAGCGTGAATCTATATGTTGCTCAGGTAGGGAATTACAAAGGGAATGATGTGGTACAGTATATAGGGTAGGGGACTACAGAGAGAGTGACAAACGAATATGGGTGCTTTATAAGTGGGTCAGGGTAAGGACTTAAATGCAGCTTTTAAAAAAACAGGCTTTCAGCCTAGATTTGAATACAAGCAGAGACAGAGCCCGATGAAATGAGTCAGGCAGTTTGTTCCAGACATATGGCGCAGCAAGGTAGAAAGTAGAATTTCTGTAAGTCTTTTTCAGCATTCGTCACAAGGAGAAGCACTAAATAGAGCATGTACCGTACGCTAATAAGGTGTGCGGGTCAGCAGCCACCGCTTTGCGGCAACAGAAGAGAAAGTTGTTGGCAGCCTCAGAGTCTGCCTTATTTCTTACTTCATACTGCTGGAGTGTTTCTGCCAGGACACTCTCCACAAAGAGAAACTGGGGATTATTGAATGAAAGAAGGAGAAAGTTAAGAAGGAGGGGTTGTCCACAGTGTCAGGAGAGAGATTCCATTCACCCCTTACTGGTTAAGCAGGTCAAACACAGAAATGTTTGATTTAACTTAGTACTATTGGTGATTATTAGTAGACAGTACATGAATAGATGAAGATCTGTGTTCTGTTTATGTTGTGTTTCAGGTTTGTTAACTGCTTGTCCAAGCAATTTGATTTCTTTATGGAAATGTACATTGATGTATTGCTCATCATGTTAATCTGGATAATGATATGTCTAGTTTTTCATGTTTACAATATATTTGGCTAGTAAACATATTCCATTCCTTTAATCTCCCCATCCCTCAATTTCTCTCTTCAGCTTCCCTACCACAGTGGATAAACATACTTGCACTGTCATAGGAGCCAACTTTTGAAAATGATTGGGTGCTGCACTCATGATTCATAACACATTTCCACCTTACCCAGCTAAGAAAAAAAAAGGAAAACCAAAGAACATCTGAGTGAGTGAGCCTGTATCTAAATGTCAAGAGGAGTGCAGATAATGTTGACAAATCAAAATCTAGGGTACTGCCACTTTCTCTTCCCTTTGCAGCTTGTCAGCATCATAGTTTTGTCAAGACAAAACTTTTATGGTTCGGTCCCAAACTAGACCGATTAGCATCTTTACTGCGGTTAAATTCTGGTGAACTTTGAAGATTGAATTTTCATCAAAAATCCTGAAGTTTGTTCTGGATTCTACTCTTTCTTTGTCAAATCAGATTAATAATATAACGAAAAAATAAGGGGATTACAACTGATGACTTCTTTGCTCTAATAATTCATTTTCCTTGTCCTATTAGTTAACTTTTTGTAAACTGAATCGAGCCCCAAAGTTGGAATGACTCGGTATAACAAGACCAAGGATTGGATTGGATAGTCTCTTTGTCTCCATTCAGGCCATCCACTATACTTTTCTCCAACTAGTCCCTTTCTTCCTTCAGTCCATCTATATCAGTGGTCTCAAACTCGCGGCCTGGGGCCCACATGCGGCCCGCCAGGTATTATTTTGAGGCCCTCGGTATGTTTATCATAATCACAATTTTAAAATTCCTATATTCTATCTACTCCCCAAAATTCACAAAGATACACAACATCCCCCTGGACGTCCAATAGTTTCGGCTCGTGATTCATTGCTGGAGAAAACAAGCAAATATTGATATAAAACTGAAGAGTCATCTGAAAGACATTAGATCATATATTCAAGACACTACACAATTTCTTAAAATGCTAAACGACATTGAACCTGACGTCTTAGAAGATTGCACATTAGTCACTTTTGATGTATGCTCGTTATATACCAGCATACCCCAAGATGAAGCTCTTCAAGTCCTGGTTAATCTATGGAATACTCAATATGATCCTGGGAATGGTTTTGTACAATTCTTGAAAGAACTATGTACCATAGCTTTGAAAAATAATTATTTCATCTTCAATGGGGAATTTTTTAAACAACTTTCTGGCATAGCTATGGGTGCATCTTTTGCTCCTACCATAGCCAATTTATATATGGCATGGTTTGAAGAGACTTTCATCTATAAATTAACAGGATTTCAATATGTGTTTAAATGGTGGCGTTTTATAGATGACATGTTTGTGATCTGGCTAGGGACCCAACTTCAACTTCAAGAATTTGTTTCAATGTTGAATCAGTGTCATGAGTTTATCAAATTTACTATGTCATCTAGTAAAAACAAAATCAATTTTTGGATGTATGGGTACAACTGGATGGAATCCGTTTAACAACATCAGTATTTCGAAAACCAACGGATAGAAACACACTGTTGAGATTTGATAGCATGCATCCTGCACATCTGAAAACCAGTATTCCTTTTGCCCAGTTTTTAAGATATAGGAGAATTTGCAATAGTAAAGAAAATTTTCTTCAAGAATCAAAGATACTGGAGCAAAGATTAATATCTAGAAAATATCCAACATCCATAATTAAAAAAGCAAAGAAAAGAGCTTTGTTTAATCCTAGAGAGATTTTATTGGATTACAATAAATCTCCGGAGAATAAAGAAGAATCTGGAATAATCCCTTGCATTATTAAACAGACTTGCATATCTCCCCAGATTATTAAGAAATATAAAAAACATCTTCCATTGCTTAAAACACTTCCATGTTTTGTAAACAAAAAATTTATTTTTCCTCAGTCTAGAAATAGAAATTTAAGTGATTGGTTGTGCCATACATCTAAAGAAAAGTTTGTTAATGAGAGAACAGAATCTACTTTTGGACATAGTCCATGTGGACATTGCACGAATTGTAAAATCATGTCCACAATCTCCAACTTTATAAATCCAATTGATGGAAAAATATATTCTTAAACAGACCTCTACTTGTCAAACAGCTAACGTGATTTATAATACAATGCCCATGTGAATTATTTTATGTGGGCCAAACATCACGTAATCTAACTAAAGAATAACAGAGCATAAAAGTTGTTTGAATACATGTAAAATGACAGCACCAATAGTGGCTCATTGTTTAAATTTGGAACACAAGTTTGAAAGCCTGAAATGTTGGGTGGTTGAGAAAGTTATCCCTTCAATGAGACGTGAGATATTAGAAAGCTTTTATGGCAGAAGGAACAACAATGGATAAGTCGCCTCCATACTATAGAACCACAAGGTTTAAATTCTGAGCATGAGTGGCAACCTTTCTTATGAATTTATGATTTGTTTTCTTGGATTTGTGGTTTATGTGAAGTACTGATGTTTGACCTATCACTCATCGCGTTATTGCGATGATGTCATGACGCCCGACTTCGTTCTGTTTTTAAACGAGTAGGGCGCATATCTCGGTCTGAGGTCCATTTGAGAGAAGCAGGCCTCCTGTTATACAGCTGACAGCGTGGAGATAACCTGGTGCAAACGAATCCCCTGAAGTAGCCTGCTTTCAGGCGAAATAGAAGATCTTTTCTATCGGGACGAAGATGTTTCTTCAGATGAGTGTTTAACTCTCTTATACACGCTATCATGCAGGTTTTATAGCCACGTTACTAAACCCTGTTTTGAATTTACCTACAGCTGTAGCTGATTGCCATAAATATAGTAGTTTGGGGCTGTTTCACTAATCATAGAAAACTATAGGACGTTGTAATTCAAATCCTTTGAGAATTTTTGAAAACTATCTTTTAAAGAGATGTTGAAGTATGAAAGTAACATATAATTGTACGGAGTTTTTTTTATAAACCCGTGATGAGGTGGTGAGCTTTGGGCACTTGTGTAGTCCCGGCAACCCACAATTGAGGTTTATTTTCTCCGTTTATTTATAATTTTGTCAACTGTCCTGTTTTTGTTATTTTTTGGTATGAATGAACCCCTACTTTAACTATTGACAACGTATATTTATAAAATATTGTTCTTCACGGAATACGATTGTACCTTTACTACATTTAGTTGATTTATCATAATCACAAAACAGTTTTCTTGATCATATGTCTTTTTAGCCAAAAGGAAGATTTATAAACTATAAAGAATTTTACCTCATACAAAATTATCATTTCTTTAATAAGACATTAACTATTTTTTCTGAGGCCCTCCAAGTACTTACAAATCCAAAATGTGGCCCTGCAAAGGGTTTGAGTTTGAGACCACTGATCTATACCATACGTCAGTCCCCTAATATTTTCTTCCCTCTCGCTCCTCTTAGTTCCCTTCTCCATCCTTACTTCTTCTGCACAGGCATATAATTTGATGTTTTATATTTTGGGGCAGGATGTTTAATAGTTCTTTGCCTGAACCACTCCTTAAATCTTTCTATTCTATCTGCTTCTCATTTAAATTTCAAATGTTATTAAAATTTGGTATATCACCCCAGGACCAAGGCTGTCTAAGTGTTTACATTTATAATCAAGCTAAAATTAATAAGTAAAAGAGTTATTAAAAGGTAGAAATCTATTCATTCTAGAACAGTAGAAGATGGAAAGAAGCAAAAGTTCTTGTAGGGAAAGTATGCAGGTTCATAGGGCCCTCAGGCTGAGAACAGGGCACTTTCTGTAATGAGAGTGAAAATTAAGTTAACTACTGACTGCATCTTTAAATAAGTAGGTTTTCAAAACTGCACAAAATTCCAGATAAAATGGTGTTAATCTGATATCAAGAGTTCCACAATGTAGGCCCTCCAATGGTTATGGATACTGAAAAGAGGTTCTTGAGAATTATTCTAGTAAATAAGAACACTTATCTGGATTTAGTTTTAATTTATTACTGAGTAGCCATGAAGAAAGAAAGTCTAGCAAGCTGATTATTTAATGTAGCAATTGTGGCAGGGAAAGAATCATCCAGAGTTACAATTATTTGTATATCATCTGCTTATACGTAGGTGGTCTATCGTAATTGTGCAGTAGTCAAGAAAGGAGCCAAATATATGTTAAAGAGAGTTGGTGCTAGTAGTGATCCCCGAGGGACACCATAAAGCAGATTGTGAAAGTCAGAGGAGACTTAATTCCAGATGTAATGAGATCATCTTGAAACCAAGAGAGCTGTATATTGTATCTGTGATACCAATTTCTGATAGGTGATTCCTGGGAGAAATATTATGGAGAGATTGAGAATTTTGCGAAGGATTTGATCTGTGATGCACTCTTCGCGCAAAATTGAGCACAGTTCCATGGTACACACCTGGTGTGCGCCTTGGAAGATAGATGGTTTTAGCTGCTACCAGTGATGATGTCACTTCTGGTGGGTGCGGCTTGAAGTGCCTTGGTTATCGATCAAGAGCACTGTCTCAGCATGGGGAAGATCTGCAAAACATTACACAGTCACAGCAGTCAGAATCAGGTACAGCCTTCTTATTTCCTTCTGCTTCTCAGCAAGTTCTACTGCACCTTTCTCTAGCCAGTTGTCGTTCCGTGCAGGTTTGGCTTGCCACTCCTCACTTCTCCTCTACAGGTGAGACTTCCTTTTGTTTGTAGATTTAACTCATCTTTAATTTGAGCAAGTATGAGAAGTACTGGCATACTCAGAGCAGAAGGAAACAGCGGGGAGTGGCAGTAATGTAGTTATTTGGCTTGCATGGCTTGGTTTCTCCACCAGCAAGGTAAAAGTTGGTGCTGGAGTTCTGGAAGGGGCTCAAGCCCAAAGTGGGGAGGCCCAGGTCCCCAAAGACCCCCCCCTTAGCTATGCCACTGGTTCTCCCTTTCCCTGCTATATCTCTTCTCTCAGCCTTTCTTCCCCTCACGACACATCTTTCAGCTCTCATAAGAACATAAGAATAGCCTTACTGGGTCAGACCAATGGTCCGTCTAGGCCAGTAGCCCGTTCTCATTGTGGCCAATCCAGGTCACTAGTACCTGGCCAAAACCCAAGGAGTAGCAAAATTTCATACTGCCAATGCAGGGCAAGCAATGACTTCCCCCATGTCTTTCTCAATAACAGACTATGGCCTTTCCTCCAGGAACTTGTCCAAACATTTCTTAAAACCAGCTACGCTATCCGTTCTTGCCACATCAGTGCCTGTGCTACTCTTTTATCCCTCATTCCTTTCCCAGTGCCTCCCTCAGCACTCTCCTCTCTATGGGAGACCAAAGGAAGGTAGGAAACATCTCTGCGCTATACTGCAGCTTTTCTCTGCTTCCTGCTATTAGCCCATTAGTCAGATATAGGGGAGACAGGACCAGTAGTTTAGGAGACATCAACCTTCTGACCTGTTTTCTCCTGAAATCCATTGGCCAGATATTCCTTAGCCACCAGTAAGCTGCAGGGGAAGTGGGAGCAGTAGCTACAGACACAGCCTTATTTCATGCTTTCCTTTACAGCTCTACATCGGGAAGATTTCAGCTCTGATGTCTAGGCAGTGCTGGAAAAAATATTGGAGGTGCTTTAGTACCCACAGTGCTGGCACCTATGTGTACTGTATTTTATCTCAATCATATGTGAAAAGTTGAACCACTCAGCAGTGCCCAAAAGTTACTACAAGCTGTTAGTAATTCTCAGTGATTTGGATTTTAGATGTAATTGGTTTTCTAAATCCAAGTTTAAGAGACAAGAGGGAATGAATCAACTTGTCAATCACAAAGAATATTAATTGGGAAATAACAGGATTTGAACCCTGATTCCCCTGGATCTTAGCCAGGTTCTTCTTCCACTCTTTATACTGAAGCCTAGATTTATTATTCTTACAGTGTGTACTGCAGGTGCTTATGACAGATTGGTATTTCCTTCTTGATGCTAGAGGTGTTCTGCCGCAGCTCATTGCGGTGTGAGCAGGAACATAAATGGGGTGTTGGCTCAGGAAGAAAGAAAGATCTAATATAAGATATTTCTCTGTTCAGGATTTGTGAGTGTGCACCATGCTAGTTTTGTTATATCAAGGTCCTTTATGTTTTCTTTATAGAATGTCAAACATCCTGCATGTTTCTTGGATCAGCCCAATTCAAAAATGTAATTCAGGATGTAAAAGCGTAAGTCAGTTTCATTTCTTCTGTTTCATTATTCATAAATGTTTTGTCACAGTATGGTTCTGAGGAAAATTTGTGAATCTTAAGCGCAATAATAAAAATTACAAGTTCTAAA